>NC_086159.1:23864592-24167622 GCF_035149785.1 Candoia aspera
TGAGAAGGGTTTTCCAATTAAACAATTAACTTTAAAGGGATGAAAGTGGATGCTTGTAATTGTCAGCTTAACTCTGGTTTTTTTGTGAATGAAACTGGAAAAAAACGTGTTAGTAAGCCTTGGACTGATTCAGTCAAGGACAGAAAAAGAACATCTTTGCCTTGATTTGATTAGGACTGGAAAAAGGTGTTAGTAGGAGAGTTCTTGCCTTGATTCAATCAAGGATGGAAGGTATCAGTGGAAAGCCTTTGCTGCTGGGCTAAAATTTCTGGGTCCAGTGGTTGTTAGTAAACAAGTGAGGTTTAGGAGGTGAGTCGGGGAGGAATGATTTGCTCTTGTGTGACTTTTGGATATGCATGGTGGAAATGTTATTACAATATAGTTATGTTGTAAATGTTATCTACAGTATAGTTTTCTTCGTCGTCTTTTAAACTATTGCTCAAGAACTTCTGTTCAACAGCAAAGGATGGGAAAAGATGCAGATTTGTTTATTGCATTGCTATTCCATCCAGCTGCCAGACAATGCACACTGACCTACAGCTACCTATTCTGTCCTACCATGAGACTGAGATACTAATTGTGTTCACATATGACATTATAATATGGTTTGTTTAGTTTAGGTGTGGGGTGTTTATGAACCCAGCCATTCTGATTTCTAAACTATGATTTACAGTTTAGCATGGTGCATAAACCCAGCCAATTGTGCTTTAATCGTAAAGCATGATTAAACAAACCATGGTAAATGTGGTTTACATGGTTTAAACCATGGCTTACCATGGTTACACAATGTAAACCAGTCTAGAATAATGGATTCTAGGTCACCTCATAAGCTTTGTGGCTGAAATCACTCTGAGCTTAAAAGGAATACTGTAAGGTTGATAAAAATGCAGGAAAAAAACCAAGCCAAATTATTGATTTCCAGGACAGTAGCCATATGAATGAGTTGTAGCAAAGCAAAAGAGTCTTCATGGGCATTTTTCACAAGTCTTTAAAGTGTCACAAGTCTCCTTGTTGTTCCAAGGTACTGAAATAACTCCATTATGAAAAAATATTTGGTTGCATCAGGGAAGTAGGACTTCTCTGTAATAGTACATAGGCTTTTGAATTAGGTGTTTGGACAATTGGATCTGGAGATGGCCCATCTTTAGTCCTGAATGGGTTGCACCTCCCCCTTCAGGAGCAGATGCAATTTGGGGTCTTCTTGGATTCACAGCTGCTGCTCAAGCAACAGGTGGCAGCTGTGGCCAGAAAGGCCTTCGCAGAAATTCATCTAGTGCACCAATTGCAATTTCTGAATCAGGAGATTCTTGACACAGTTACTCACACTTTGGTCCCTTTGCTTTTGGACTGTTGCAGTGTGCTGTCCATGGGGCTGCCCTTGAAGACCAGTTGAAAGCTGCAAGCAGCAAAGGCATTTATGGGCATGTCAGGGTATGCCCATGTAACACCTTTGCTTTGTGAGTTGCACTGATTACCAGAGGCTGTTGGTTGCAATTCAAGGTGCTGGTTATCACCTATAAAGCCTTTCATGGAATAGGGCCTAGTTATCTGAGGAACCATCTGTCTTCCATAGCTCCTGCCTATCGCATACAATCCGGCAGAGGTGGCATGCCCTGGGTCCCATC
This sequence comes from Candoia aspera, assembly GCF_035149785.1. Classification (NCBI taxonomy): domain Eukaryota; kingdom Metazoa; phylum Chordata; class Lepidosauria; order Squamata; family Candoiidae; genus Candoia; species Candoia aspera. The sequence goes on from NC_086159.1 coordinate 23,866,218, forward strand.
AATTAAATAATGTCACCTTCTCTGTCACAGCACCTGTTCTCTGGAACAACATTCACCCAGGTTCTTCCCCTAGGACTTTGGCTAGAGTTGGTGAATCCTCCCTGAGATGATTGATTTGTCAGATTTGGTGGGTTTTTAATGGATATTTGCATTTTATTGTTTTAAATTGTTTTAGGCTGCCTAGAGTCGCAATGGAGCTGGGCAGCCTATAAATCTAATAAATAAATAAATAAATAAATGTATGCATGTGTATGTACGTATACTTTTCTATACTTTTTATACAAGCCCCAAGCTTCCAGCACTTCATAATGTCATAAGCACCTTATTTTATTTCAGGAGGCATTTGATTTGCTGACCTAAATTTTAATCTTATATTTTAAGCCTGTCATTTTATTCTTTAGTGTTTGTTATTAATGTATTTTTCTGTATTTTAGAATAAATGGCTTTGAATGATAGCATATTTATGGGGGCCTGTAAGCTTCCACTAAATTTCCCCTGCTTTTCCTAAATTTTACTTTTTTAAAAATAATTTAAGATCAGATAAGCCTCTTAAACTCTTTTCTTTCTCCTTCTTGTCCCTTTCTTCTCCATTAGATTTTTCCCCCTTCCTGACCAGAAAGCTATTTCAGTAATATTCGAAATATGAGAACCCTTGGGAAACATAGTTTCCACATAGTTCTCATGTCTATACCAACATCAGATACACTGGGCAATGTCTTTTCCAGGCTGAATACTGCCATAACCAAGGTCCAGAGAGGAAGGAGGGAGTATAAAAAGACGGGGAAAAGTTGAAATTTAGACACTTCCCTTCCTTATGATACCACTGCTACAACATCCACGTAGATAAGTGAGAGAAGGAGCTTTTAATCTGATTTATGTTAAATCCAAACTGGAGCAAAATATTAAAAATGTGCTTTACAGATTCCTGAGTCTGTCTTGTGAATTGACGAATTACATTTAGTGACGGGCATAAGTTTTGGAGAGCCAGTTTGGTGTAGTGGTTAAGGCATCAGGCTAGAAACCAGGAGACTGTGAGTTCTAGTCCTGCCTTAGGCACAAAGCCAGCTGGGTGACCTTGGGCCAGTCACTCTTTCTCAGCCCTAGGAAGGAGGCAATGGCGAACCACTTCTGAAGAATCTTGCCAAGAAAAATGCAGGGATTTGTCCATGCAGTCTCCGAGAACCAGACACAACTGAATAGATTTTTTAAAAAAGCTTTTATGAGCTACAGCTTATGCCTTTTAATAAAATGCGTTGGTCTGAAAAGGTCCTACCAGACTCCTAATTTTTGGCTATCAGAGACTAACATGGCACTCCTCCTACAAGGTGTGGTGACTTTACAGCTTTCATGATCACATTTTCTTAATGTTCAAGAAGTGGTTAAAGATTCTTGTTCTATAAGGCATCTTTCCTGAAGCTAATCTAATTTGAGCAAACACTTAGAGCAGCAGAGATTTTTTCAAAACTATTTGTATTTTGAAGAACTTCTAAATTTCCCCATATCCCTCAACAGACTTTTTGTAAAATTATTGCATGGTGTACAAGAGCCAATAATTGAGTTGGGAGACCTCAGATTTTCTCATATAAAGTTGGTTTAGAATCCAAACAGTTGTTTCTCAGAGATACCCTTCTGAGTCAGTATACCTTTGTTGCTCTGATACTGTATTCCACCTCTACTAAACTAACCACCCACACAACAGATCAGAAAATGCATTAGGGGAGGTCAGATTTAATGATTCATCCACTCACCACTTCATTGCAATATTTTTTACTAGATTTGAGGACAGGTGGAGGTAGATGGGGTGGTCTTTTTATCACCTCCTGGCACAGCGTTAACGTAGCCACATTATATTACAATTGGGGAAATAGAATGATGGCTAGAGTATTGGGTTTGGCAGGAAAAGATCCATATTGAACCTGCCATTCATTCTCAGTGAAGCTTATTGGGCAGTCTTGAGCAAATCCCTAATCCTCAACTTAAACTTCCCTCAAAGATATTGTATATTGTGAAAGAACTGTAAAGACGGTGTGATTAGCTCCCGGTGACATTATATGTAATGGTTAGCAAGAGTTCAGGCTCAAGATTAATGAAATAAATTCATGTTTTATACTAATATTACTATTCTGTGTGGTAGAAAAAACTGTCTTTATAAACCATGTTGAAATATATTATAATTGAATTGTAACTGAAACATTGCAAAACAATATATACAATTTATTTACATGTGATTATTATTAATTTCAGGTTATCTAATCTTCTCCAGCTTTTGAACCTGAACACACTCCATACAGATACATTTTTTTTAAATCCTCATTGATACCACTGTATGCTTGCAGTAAAGTAAGTTAAAATTTGGAAATGCCTCACCATAAAACACAATTTGTTTTGATTACACTGTAGCATATGGGTTAATTTACACTGAGTTGCCTGCGCTTACCATTTTAGCTGCTTCTGTCCTGTGTTCATGCCAGATGGACTTTGTTTTTCTGTGTCTGTTTCCATCTTCAGTGGCTTTACAGATGTTATTGTAGTACTGCTTCTTGTGTCTTCTAACAGCTCTCTGAAATTCTTAACTAAGTTCATTTGTGGGATCTTTGTCTTTCTTGGCTTTGGCTTCTCTTCTCCTCTTGGCAATTTCAACATCTATTCTGATATCCAATTTGGTTTCTTCTGTTGGCCTTTGGCAGCCTCTTTTCATGTTCATCCTTAACAACTTTTCTGATTACATTCCACAGTTCTTCTAGTTCTCTATCAATGAGTTTCAGGACTTCGAAGTGATTCTTGATGTTCTCCTTGCAAATGGTTCATATATTGTGTGTTCAATATCATATTGCAGAAACTGGTTGGCTTTGTTCTTCCACCTTAGCTTGATTTGCAACCTGGATACCAGCAGTTCTACAGTTGGCCCCTGGCCATGTCTTTGCTGTTAAAACTGAGCTCTTCTACCTCCTCGGACCAATAATATTAGAGTTAATATGATATCTTGTAATGCCAGTGTTTTGATTCTTTAAAGAATGTGTAAGCAATGAAGAAATCACTGGATTGGCAGAACCTGGTAAGTTGTTCTCCTGCTTCATTACTGTTTCTTAGGCCATGCAGTCCAGCTACGTTTTCCTCCTTACTATTTCCAACTTTGGCATTGGAGTTTCCAACTACATGCAGCACACCTTGCTTTCATGTTCTGCCAATTTCAGATTGAAATTGACCATAAAACTCATCAACCTCCTATTCTTCAGTATCATTAGTAGGAGCATAAACTGCTGTAACTGTCATAATAAAGAGTTGTCCATGAAATCTAATTGATATTACAGGTAGTTCTCGGTTAATGACTGTCCTGTTTAGCAACTGTTCAAACTTAATGTCAGCGCTAAAAAAGTAGGTTTACAACCAGTCCTTGGACTTCTAATGGTTGCAGCATCCCCATGATAACATGATTGTGATTTGAGTGCTTGGCAACCAGCACACATTTATGATGATCATAGTATCCTACAGTTACCTAATTGCCATTTGTGACCTTCACAGTCGGCTTCCAATAAGCAAAGCCTATGGGGAAGCTGGCAGCAAGTCACAAGTCCCAGGCACATGATGTCAGGCTTAATGACTGTGGGTGATTCGCTTAACAATCACAGTGGAACTGATGTCGTGAGGTGTGGGCATGTGATATTTCACTTAACGGCCATGTCACTTAGTGACAGAGTTGCCGGTCCCAATTGTGGTCATTAAGTGAGGACTACTTTTATTCAATCGTTGACCACAGTGTACCCAAGTACTGTCATTGCTATATTCTTCTTGACTATGAAAGCAATACCATTTTTCACATCCTGAATAATAAATAGTACAATCTTTCATTTCAATTCCCTGTTGCTTAAGATATCCGTCAGCCCTCCCAGGTAAACCAGACAGGAAACATGACAAGATGAGCTAATTCTACTTTATTGTGAGGCTACATTAACAGAATTTTGCAAGTCTGAAAATACAGATCTCCTGCCTTCCCTACTTATCGCTTGAGCAGTCATGGCCGGCTTTCCTCAGTTTCTTTCTGTTACCGTTGCTCCGTTGCAGGCTCCTTTCTTTTACCTGATTGTTCCCTAGGCTGCATCTCTCCCCCCTGCCCTCACCCGTCTTCCAAGGTCACTCTCACATTCCACCACAATATCAATGTGTAGTCAGTTTATTTCATTTTTCACAGTGTTGAGCTTTCCCATGCGCCTTATGTTCCATGTTCCCACTTTAATGCAATCTTTGCAGCATCAGATTTTCTTCTTCTGCATGGCAACATCAGCAACTGGACATTTTAATGTAGCCACTTCATAAACACCATTAGAATTTGGAAAGATTCTCAGCTCTTCCTTAACAGCATGTTGAGTGCCATTTGACCTAAGAGGCCTATCATCCAGCACTATATCAACAATCATTTGTATATCCATGTGGTGTTCGTGGCAAAAGTACATGAGTGGTTTACCATTGCCTTCTCCTATACTATAGAAATTAGGTCTTTTCTATTGTCATGAAAGTGATTATCTACCTCCAGCATCTACATTGCTGCTGCCCAATGTAAGTGCCCATTTGACTTAGCTGGGCACCTAGGATGACTTCCATGCCTTGGGTGACCGTGCTGGGAGTATATATTCTTGGTGTACACTCTTAGTATTCTCCATTCATCCCTCTGCCCCCCACTCCCCATTTCATGATGACGCACTATAGCAAGACTTGGAGGGGACAGTTGTGAATGACAGCTTTTTAAAAAAGTTGTCAAATGCATATCCAGCTGAGGAGGCATGCGTGCAATTGCTTTTTTTTTTGAAGCACCTGAAATGGCTGCACAAATGAGGGGAAACTAAAAAAATCCTTACTGGACATCACTGGAGGCTGAACTGCCTATGCAAGGCAATCTTCACTCCTGTACACAGGCTTAAAATCAAAGAAGCAAAATGTTCTGAGACAGCAGCATCACCTACTGCTACTCCCACAACTTCAGGGCTATTGATGGTGCACATGACCTTTTAAGCTCTGCTTGCTTTACCCGCATCAGAACACTTTGTATGGATGAGTGGCACTAGCTTGTGCTATGGACCTGGTAGACCCTATGCTGCGTGATGTCTGCCTCATGAGCAACTGACCCATTTTAAACAAAAATAGAAGCAAATGGATGCCTCAGAAATGCAAAGTCTTTCCAGTGGAGATGGTTCCTATGTACTTCTTTAAAGCTTTGGTAATGGTTAGTGGATCCTGGGTTGTTATCAAAAAATAAAATTACATCCTGCAAGATCAATGTCTGCCCACCTTCACCTTATATAACTTTGGTGACGGAAACAATGAGCTCATTCCCTTGCCATAGCAATTGTTTAGAGCTGCTAATCCAGGAAATACATGGCTTCTCTATCTGCTTAGAAAAGAGTTAATAGCCCTCATTTTTGCCTACATCCTCCCACATCTCAGCCTAGCTATGAAGAGCAGACAAAGCCAGACTACTAAAGTACTTAAGCAGTGCTCTATAACTAAAGTACTGCGTGCCATGCAGGATGGTTGCTAATGAGACCTAATAATTTTCTCATTGTTATTCTAACATGGTGCACCAAGACAAGGGAGCCTGCAAACAGAGATCCAACTAAAATAAAACCATTACAATCGCATCCTGGGCTGTAAATCACTGGCTAGGGTATTCTACTGTGGTTTGACTGCAAGCCAGGGAATAGTCAAATAATCAAACTGCAGATGGTAAGGCAACAAATGTACTTTCATTTAAACAATGGCAATGCTCCAAACACGCGGAAAAATGCTTTGTACAATACAGGAATTCTCCTAGCTCTCCATTTCTTGTTACCTAGCTCTGTAAAATAACCAGGTATGTTAACCAATAATAAGTTTGTTCCTTAACAAGTGTGTTTGCCAGGATGGGTTCACAGGTTTGGCTGATCCGTTGCAAGCTATTCTAAATACCTGCATTACTATTAGTAATTAACATTTCATTTCCTGACTGCAATGCTCTGGAAAGGTGATTCTTGGTATGAGGAAAAATACAGGTGGTTCAAACATTTTAGAGTACAGAATTCTAATTTTGCCACATAAAATAAATAGAGAATTCTTTGCTCCCATTGGTTGCCAGGACAATAAAGGAATTGACTGCAGGACCTGCAGTTGACTTAAGACTGTTAAGATGCTCAGGGATGAAGCCTGGTAGAGCACAATCTGAAAATGAATACCATGTTATGATTACAAAAATGTCTCTTTTGTTGTGGTAATTGTTTATATTTTAGCAGCCTTTCCTTATTTGACACCACAGTCCTTTCTTAGGAGAAGATATATAAACAGCCCCTAAAATCCCATGAGGCTTTTGGAACAGGGGCACCCTTAGTGTGATATATGACAGTATTGGGTGGAACTGTAGAACGCTTGCTCCCATTCTTTGTTTCAGTTGATGGATCCCAAATAATTACCAACTTCTTCTCTTGAGCTGTTCCCCAATTTATCATCTTCTTTATTTATTTTTATTTATCAAATTTTGCCACCACCCATCTCCCCCCAAAGGAGGGACACTTTCCAGTGTGTTTTCAAATAGCTATATGTTTATATTGATATGCCCGCTTCAATTACACTTTCCTGCTTTTTGAACGTTACAGCACTGGACAAGCATTGTTGAAATAAATATAAAGCTTATAATCTAGTGGAAAGATACAGCATGGGTCATGTGGAAATATATTTAGATAGGAACAGTGTCCATATTTAATAAAACTGTGAGGAAAGCTGCTAAAATCTAGTGTGGTATAGCGGTTAAGATGTTCAACCAGGACACTTGGATTCAAAATCGCCACCTATTCACCCACCAAACCTATGAACCTAAGTGGCCCAGGACAGCAATTAAGGATTGTGATGTTTATGGCTGAAGGGGAATTAAGTTTCTGCAGAAATCTACCAGTATACTCATAAATTTTGAAGATACTGCCCTTCTTGCTTCTGGTTTCTTACCTCGAATTTATTTTCTTTATTTGGAGATTTAGACAATAGACTTTATGACCCTTGAAACCTTAATCAAAACTGGAATCCTTATGGCCATTAACTGTGTCTTTCTTGATATGTTTTGAAAGTTAAAGAAAAAAAGAACATTTTAAAAAACAAAACCAAGAAGTTGATTTGCATGGAGAACAGATGTGCTACTACACAGGAGAGTTGACCATATAGAATTGACATGTCAAACTGGACCTTAGGTAGTGTTTGGGGCTGCTTCCTGGAGCCAGAGGCTTTATCACTGGTGGTAAACAGTGGTGCTTCAGCAAAGGATCATTACCTTGTTGTGGTGCTGGAGCTTGAGCACCTCAATGATGCCATGAGCTAAACCATGAAGGGCCACCCAAGACAGGAAGGCCATGACAGAGAGGTCAGACTAAATGCGATCCCTGGGGAAGGTAATGGCAACCCAGCCCAGTATTCTTGCTGTGAAAACTAAATGGTTCAGTACAACCAGAGATATGTTGGTATACCATCGGAAGATGAGACCCCCAGGTCAGAAGATGGTCAAAGTGCTACTGGGGAGGAACAGAGGATGAGTTCAACTAGCCACAGACATGATGACGAAAGGACGGCTAGCAGCCGACGGTGCTGGTGGTGAATGGCGAATCCGATGTTCTAAGGATCAACACACCATTGGAACCTGGAATGTAAGATCTATGAGCCAGGGCAAATTGGATGTGGTTATTGGTGAGATGTCAAGATAGACATTTTGGGCGTCAGTGAACTGAAATGGACTGGAATGGGCCACTTCACATCAAATGACGACCAGATCTACTACTGTGGACAAGAGGACCACAGAAGAAATGGAGTAGCCCTCATAATTAATAGTAAAGTGGCTAAAGCAGTGCTTGGATACAATCCAAAAAACGACAGAATTATCTCAATTCGAATTCAGGGCAAGCCATCTAACATCACAGTGATCCAAATATACGCCCCAACCACAGATGCTGAAGAAGCTGAAGTAGAGCAGTTCTATGAGGATCTGCAGCACCTACTGGACAACACGCCTAAAAGAGATGTTATTTTCATCACAGGAGACTGGAATGCTAAGGTGGGCAGTCAAATGACACCTGGAATTACAGGTAAGCATGGCCTGGGAGAACAAAACGAAGCAGGACATAGGCTGATAGAATGTTGCCAAGACAACTCACTCTGCATAACAAACACTCTCTTCCAGCAACCTAAGAGACGGCTTTATACATGGACTTCCCCAGATGGACAACACCGAAATCAGATTGACTACATCCTTTGCAGCCAAAGGTGGCGGACATCTGTACAGTCGGTAAAAACAAGACCTGGAGCTGACTGTAGTTCAGATCACGAACTTCTTCTTGCACAATTTAGGATCAGACTAAAGAGATTAGGGAAGACCCACAGATCAGCTAGATATGAGCTCACTAATATTCCTAAGGAATATGCAGTGGAGGTGAAGAATAGATTTAAGGGACTGGGCTTAGTAGATAGGGTCCCGGAAGAACTATGGACAGAAGTCCAGAACATTGTTCAAGAGGTGGCAACAAAATACATCCCAAAGAAAGAGAAAACCAAGAAGGCAAAATGGCTGTCTGCTGAGACACTAGAAGTAGCCCAAGAAAGAAGGAAAGCAAAAGGCAACAGTGATAGGGGGAGATATGTCCAATTAAATGCAAAATTCCAGAGGCTAGCCAGAAGGGATAAGGAATTATTTTTAAACAAGCAATGCGTGGAAGTGGAAGAAGACAATAGAATAGCAAGGACAAGAGACCTCTTCCAGAAAATTAGAACCATCGGAGGTAAATTCCAGGCAAAAATGGGTATGATCAAAAACAAAGATGGCAAGGACCTAACAGAAGAAGAAGAGATCAAGAAGAGGTGGCAAGAATATACAGAAGACCTGTATAGGAAGGATAACAATATCGGGGATAGCTTTGATGGTGTGGTCAGTGAGCTAGAGCCAGACATCCTGAAGAGTGAGGTTGAATGGGCCTTAAGAAGCATTGCTAATAACAAGGCAGCAGGAGACGACGGCATCCCAGCTGAACTGTTCAGAATCTTGCAAGATGATGCTGTCAAGGTAATGCATGCTATATGCCAGCAAATTTGGAAAACACAAGAATGGCCATCAGACTGGAAAAAAATCAACTTATATCCCCAAACCAAAAAAGGGAAACACTAAAGAATGTTCAAACTATCGAACAGTGGCACTCATTTCACATGCCAGTAAGGTAATGCTCAAGATCCTGCAAGGTAGACTTCAGCAATTCATGGAGCGAGAATTGCCAGATGTACAAGCTGGGTTTAGAAAAGGCAGAGGAACTAGGGACCAAATTGCCAATATCCACTGGATAATGGAAAAAGCCAGGGAGTTTCAGAAAAACACCTATTTCTGTTTTATTGACTATTCTAAAGCCTTTGACTGTGTGGACCATAACAAATTGTGGCAAGTTCTTAGTGGTATGGGGATACCAAGTCATCTTGTATGACTCCTGAAGAATCTGTATAATGACCAAGTAGCAACAGTAAGAACAGACCATGGAACAACGGACTGGTTTAAGATTGGGAAAGGAGTACGGCAGGGCTGTATACTCTCACCCTACCTATTCAACTTGTATGCAGAACACATCATGCGACATGCTGGGCTTGAGGAATCCAAGGCTGGAGTTCAAATCGCTGGAGGAAACATTAACAATCTCAGATATGCAGATGATACCACTTTGATGGCTGAAAGCGAAGAGGAACTGAGGAGCCTTACGATGAAGGTGAAAGAAGAAAGTGCAAAAGCTGGCTTGCAGCTAAACCTCAAAAAAAACAAGATTATGGCAACCAGCTTGATCGATAACTGGCAAATAGAGGGAGAAAATGTAGAAGCAGTGAAAGACTTTGTATTTCTAGGTGCGAAGATTACTGCGGATGCTGACTGCAGTCAGGAAATCAGAAGACGCTTAATCCTTGGGAGAAGGGCAATGACAAATCTCGATAAAATAGTTAAGAGCAGAGACATCACATGGACAACAAAGGTCCGCATAGTTAAAGCAATGGTGTTCCCCATAGTAACATATGGCTGCGAGAGCTGGACCATAAGGAAGGCTGAGAGAAGGAAGATCGATGCTTTTGAACTGTGGTGTTGGAGGAAAATTCTGAGAGTGCCTTGGACTGCAAGAAGATCAAAGCAGTCCATCCTCCAGGAAATAAAGCCAGACTGTTCACTTGAGGGAATGATATTAAAGGCAAAACTGAAATACTTTGGCCACATAATGAGAAGACAGGACACCCTGGAGAAGATGCTGATGCTAGGGAGAGTGGAGGGCAAAAGGAAGAGGGGCCGACCAAGGGCAAGGTGGATGGATGATATTCTAGAGGTGACGGACCCGTCCCTGGGGGAGCTGGGGGTATTGACGACCAACAGGAAGCTCTGGCGTGGGCTGGTCCATGAAGTCACGAAGAGTCGGAAGCAACTAAATGAATAAACAACAAAGAACAGTGGTGTGTTTGCATAGATCATTAGCCTTTCCTGTTGTTTCATGATAATATTAGTATTAATATCACACACCTCTTTAAGGAAAAGTTCATTTCCATTTGTTTCTGTGTTGATCAAAGGCAATCAAAAGGACTGGATCATAATATTGCATCATAAATAAATATCTAAATAATGCTCTGCATCACATATTTTTCATGTAAAGTAACAAAAGAACTGTAAAATATAGCAATCAAACATGCTTCTATAAAACAACTTCTTTGAGCATTTTATATACTTATTTCTCTTCCAAAAATACTTAGCATTTTTCCTGTCAGTCATTTTGTGGTTTAAAAAGAGAAAAATCCCATTACTCAACAAGAAAACAGGTAAATATAGGGGACTTCTGCTGGGGACATGGCCGACTGAAGAGCTGTATCTGCAAGCTCCGCGGAAAGAACTGACAGTGACGGGGGGTTTTTGGACACAGGCAGGCTTTTTTCTGAAGCCCAAGAGCACTTTCACGGACAAAGGAAACACTCAGAAACATCCCATCCATCCTCTGGAATGGCAACTTGCAGCCAAGAATCGCAAACAGCGTTTGCGTTTATCGGGTAAGAGTTGCCGGGAGGCCAGGACATCATCATTTCCAAGCTGCACTGTAGCCTTAAAGGGACACTAGGTTGAGCCATCCCATTTCTAAATCACTATATATATATATATATATATATATATATATATATATAGAGAGAGAGAGAGAGAGAGAGATATTTATGTACCCTAAGAGAGATTTTCTACAGCAAGGAGAAGCAATCTCTCTTGGTGCTTGTTGTTATTTTTGGGATTAATTTTCAAAACCCTTTTTGAGCTTTGGCTTGTTTTCCCATTTGGATATTGAGGAGGACTGAAAGTAAATGATTGCCTCCCTGTTATTATTTTTGTATTGAATTTGAAGGATTTAATATTTTCCTACACATTGAATCTGCTGTTTTGAATCTTCAGCTTTCTGTTCACTTTCCCTGAAGCTGCTTGTTAGCATACTTTCTCTTATGTCAACAACTTTCAGAGATTTTCTATTAACTTATTAACTCCTACGTTTGTCAGTCAAGTATCTAGGGGGCCCCATAATCTACTGCCTGAAACATGGAGGATTTCAAGGAGACTTTCTCAGAGTTCCATTGTGAGCTTTGCTGTGAGTTTAAACAGATCTTTTATGATACCTGTCAAGCTATTTTGCAAGTTATTTGGGACATTGCAGAAAATCTCAGCTTTAAAATGTGTCATCTGGCTGAGGACATCATAGAAGAAGATGGAGATTTTAACAAAGATAGAGATGTTTCCACTGACAGTGAGATTGAAGCTTTTGTTGAAATGCCAGACAATGATTATATTTTGATATTGAAGGAGTTAAAGGGACAGTCTGACTTGCAAATTACAAATGGGTTTTTTTTTTTTGATGGAATGTTATGGGAAAGAAAAGGCTCTGTTCCATGGGAAACTTTTTGCTGAGAAGTCTGAGTTTCTAATGGGGGCAACTGTTTGATTTCTGTATGAAAAATGCCCTGTGTGTAATATGGAGATATGTAAATGTCTTGGTATATTTTGAGGTGGGGTAAAAATTAAGAATGTTTATTTGGACTGGCTTATATGATTCCATTTTTCTTTAATGATTTGGATTAAGATTTACTGCATTGCTTTTAAGGTTTGTTTGATTTTTAAGATTTATAAGATATGGCCTGGGATAGGAGGGGGGACAGCCATTCATGCGGGTGGTTGGCCCTGTGAGGGTGCCTAGAATAAGAGCTTCCCATCTTGAATTGTATATTTTATATGCTATATTTTACATTTTAAACCTTGCAATTGTATTTTTATGTATTTATATTGAATTGTTTTTAGTGATTTGCTATTTTTAGTATTTGTAAGCCACCCAGAGTCATCATGTGTGAGATGGGCAGCAGAGAAATTTGATAAACAAACAAACAAACAAATAAATAAATGCTTGGTTTTAGGTTTAATAGAGTCAAGATTGTTATAGTATTATTAAGTATAAAAGTAGACAATTTAAATGTTTTTATAATTTGATTTCTATTATAGTGGACAGAAATATATAGAATAGTGGTAGGAATTAAATAAACGTTTTTGGGGGGGAAGTTGATTTGGAGGTTTATATATTTCTTTTTCTTTTAATATAAGGGGAAGGAGAAATTGTGTTTAGTGATCTTTATAATGTGCTAATGGAATGATTTATAGAAATAATGTGATCTTGGTTTGATATAGAGTAAGGGATTGATTATGGAAATTGCTGTATATTCTTGTTGAAAGTCGGAAGTCACCTCTTTATGTAATCTTCAAAATTCTTTTTTCTTGTGTTTCACACTTTAGTTTTTTTTCCTTTTGTAGTTTTCCTGCTTTTTTGTAGTTTTTATCTCTGTTTCAAACATAATAAAATTCTTATTAAAAGAAAACAAGCAAACAGGTAAATATTCTCCTTAAACTAGTAACTGGTGTAAAAAAAATATCTCCAATTCTTTAATGAGAGCAGCTTTTCAGATGTGGAACAGTCCATGGAAAATACGAAAAGTCTATGTAGAAAGCGTTTATTCCCAAACTGATTCATAAATTAAGTCATTTTACCAGGTTTTTCTAAAACCCCAGAGAGGCTTTTCATGCACCTCTAAAGAGGATGTAACTGATGAGAAATGCGTTTTAAAGTTTACACTTCTGACTGTTAAGGAAAACATTAAACTGTCTTTACTGGGTCTCTAGTGTCGTACTTTCCATAATATGTTAGATGTTGCACTTGCTTTGCCACGGGGGAGAACTTATTCTTTCTCTGTCAAGAACTAGAGAGATGCTTTGCATCCTTGCGGTTGGAACTCCTGGTCATCAGCTTCAGCCCAGAATAAATTACCATTTCCCTTTGCTACTCTCAGTAAATCTGTGGCAGCTCATGGCAGGAGAGACTTTGGCATAGTAAAAGCTTCAAAGATTTCAAGACAAGAAGGAATATAAAATGCTTCCTGATTTGGCTGATGCTGATCAAGCCTTAACAGCCTGTCTGGTTTTAATGCATGTTGTTGTTTTCTGGCTGTGCTCTTCTGCCACAACTTTTGCCTCCTCCCTTCTTGCTGCTCATTCCCCTTTGAATGTGTTTTTTCAGTTCTAAAAGCCCAAGAGTAGACAGGATTCTAAGCGCTTTTTGTCTCAGGAATGACCCACCTGCCCTCGATTCTCCACAAAGCAGACAAGAGGCTGCACCCCAAAGATATCCAGATAGGACAAGCTCCAATTTGACATTCTTGCCAGCCTCCTAAAACTTGGAGCCATCCTCGATAAGTTTCATCAAGTATAAAATTCCCCTGCTTTCTTGGGGTTTTGTTTGGTCCAAAAGCAGCAGTCATCAATGTAAGTGTTTACCTCCAAAGTAAGTGTGATTACTTATTATTACAATACAGGTAGTCTTTGTTTAGTGAACCGGCAACTTACTCATTAGGCGAAGCGGTCGCTAAGTGAAACCATGACTGTGCTTATGATCTTATTTCAGATTTCTTTTGCTTTACGGAGGATTGGTCACAAAGTTACTTCTTCATCATCATCATAACTGTGAGCAGTCACTAAACGAGGCAGCTGCTAAACAAGGACTACCTGTAATAACACTTTTATTATTGCTTAGAAGGAACATACAGTACTCACTAAATGATTCTATTAACTGCAAGGCAGCACCAAGAAATGTTATTGCCTGAACTGAAAGACAAGATGTTCCCATTCTACATACAGAGCCATGTAGACTGATGGCTGAATCTAACTTCAATATTGGGACAAGATGGTGTTCACCACTACATTCGAGGGAATCAAGGTAATCTGAATGTTGTATTGAAATGGTTTTAAATTTTAACTGCATGAGGTGCAGATGGGCGGTGAATAAATTTATAAATAAAAAATAAAATAAAAAATCTAGAGCAGAGAAATGTATGATGCACAGTTTGTCCTCTTACAGAGAAGAATTATGGTGCTAAGGAGAAATGGTAGGGATTGCCTCTGCTACCTTATCCAGACCCTGTCTATGGTAAATATATATACTCCTAAAGTCCAGAGACAGCAGGATTCAGGTAAGCACTTTTATATCAAAATCTGCTGTTTCTCTGCAGACCTGAATTCCGATATGTGTTCTTTTCCAAGAAATAAAGCACTTGTGCTCCCAGCCCAAGTGCGGAAACTGCTGTCTGGACAAGTCTCTATTCTTACTTCCTTTAAAAGGGACATTAAGTCCCTTAACAAAATGGAAAACTCTACAAAATTCCCCTCTTAAATATAACATTAAACGGAAGCAAACTTTATACAGGAAAGCATTACTTCTACATTATTATGTTGGCTTGTACACTTCCAGTATTTCCTCTCTGCTGGATTGAAGCTGACACATGTTCTTCAGATATTTTTTTAATGCCATTCTTTCAGACCTAGATTTACTGTAAATCAGCATTGCTAAGAGGAAACTAGCAGAGAAGTCCTCATTTCCTTTAATACATTCCTAAGTCTTTTATTTGGAGAACAAACTTGGTCTGGAATGTGATTCAATGCAGCATCCTCTTCAAGGTAAAACAACGTAACCTGACATTGTTGTAAGAGTATGCACAATCACTGGATCAAATTTAAGTTGGCATCTTTGAAGTAATACCAAAAGATAAAGAACCCTATTTTTTTTCTTTTCTGTTTTTAGTTCAGAGCATGAACAACAACAACAAAAACACAGCAGACAATTGAACCTGGTTGAAAATCCCTGCCAAACCATAAAATTCACTGGGCGCTCTTGGGCCATTATTCTCGCTTAGGTAACTGATTTTCTGAAATGGTTCTGTGGTGGCCGCCAAGACTTGGAATCACATTCTAAGGAAGGCCTGTCTTTTTTAAGTATCTTTCTAGAAATGAGTGAAGACATTCCTTTTCTTCATAGGAAGAGTGCCTTCTATGTGCAATCTTCCTTTTTGGTTGGAATGGGTTTTTCTGCTGCTGTTTTTTTAAAAATATACAGTTCCATTACTTGTTGAATTCTGGGGAGGATATAAATATTTTTAAATAAATTAATGCTTTTTAAAGAAAAATTGGGATAATTCCACATACACTGTTTGAATTTTGGGGAAATTCTGGGATAGAAATGGGTATATAATTTTGAATTTTTGAAAGGGATGGGCTTGTTATCTGGAATTAGAGCTATGAACATGCCTCTCCCCATGTTCATTTTATCTTGAACCTAGGTAGGCTGACATCGTGTACCTTTAGCCCAAGATCATCTAATAAGTTCATAACTGAAATGTGATTTGAAGCTAATATCCCAGGCCCATAACGCAGGAAACAATGTAATTCAGATACAATACAAGACACAAGATATATGTAGCTGTTGGGTTCTTGGTGCTGTCTGAGCTTGGTTGGATTTTTGCAGAGATACCATTACCAGGCTAGGTAAGATCATCAGTGTAGGGAGAATAGAGTTTGCTGGCTACTATATACAGGGAGCATCATTTAGGGAAGGCATGCAAAGTTTCTGACTAGAGATCTATTCCTGAGAAATAGTTGCATCTCTGTTTATTATAAAATATAAATGACAAGTTCCCCAATGCTCTTAAAATATCATGTATTTACATACAGTATGTTATGAGGCAGTTTAAAGCTATGATCCCTGAAAAAAAGAAGTTCATCAGTGTTATACCCCAGTACCAAATATAGGTAGTCCTCACTTACTGATGGTAATTGGGACCAGGAACTTTTGTTGTAAACCACCCAGAGTCCCTCTGGTGGGAGGAGATGGGGAGTGACAAATTTGATAAATAAAATGAATAAAATAAAAATAAACTCTGTTGCTAAGCAACATGGTCATAAGGCGCAATGTCACATGACTGTGCCAACTTGCAATGGCAGTTCCAGCAGTCCCAGTTGCTGTTAGGCGAATCTGCAGTCGGTGTCCTGTGGTCACATGATTGCGATTTGGATACTTGGCAACTGGCTCATGGTTACCATATTGCAGGGTTCCACAGTCATGTGATTGCCATTTGCTACCTTCACTGTTGGCTTCTGACAAGCAAAGTCAATGGGGAAGCTGGCAGGAGGTCACAAATGGTGATCACGTGACTGTGGGATGCTGTGACATCATAACTGCAAGCCAGTTGCCAAGCACCCAAATCGCATGTAATCCCAAATTACATGACCATAGGGATACTGCAACGGCCGCAACTACGAAGACCCATCATAAGTCCCCCTCATTCAGCACTGTTGTAATTTCACTTGCTGAACGAGTGGATGTTAAGCAGACTACCGGTAAGTCTTTCCTTCTCAATGATTTGTTGGTTCATGTGTTTCTGGCAATATATCGGTGTGGGTGTGGGTGTAGAGGTACGAGAAAAGCGAAGGCCACAGAAACCCAGCAGCAGCCAGACTTCACATTGGAATCGATGGGCCAGACTAAAGTGAACAAGAACAGTTCTTAAAATTCACCGACCAGTACTGAGAGAAGATATTATCAACTGCAGGAGGGAGAAGGCTAACATAATAGGAAATATTTTTAGAAAGCCAGTCAGAATGGACAGTGAAGGTTTGGAACCCTGCATTCTCAGACAAAGGATGCATACATGTCTATAACCATGATTTTTATTTGGGATACTAACTTATCTATGCCTGCCTCTATTATAGCAAGCTCTTGATATAAGGACATAGGAATGGGTAGAAGCCCAGGCTACCATCTGACCCAAGAAGGACTTTTTCTCTGGAAATAAGTGTTCTGCTATCTTTAGAGGCAGGACCTGCAATAACATCTTTAAAATGTGTTATTTTTTGCAATTTGTCCCTCTTCAACGACCAAAGCAAATGGAGATAACCTTTAAACAATAGTTTGTTTCTGCTCTGCTGGGTCTGAACAAAAAGCTTTCTCTTTCATATGCATGTCTATGCAGCTGTAGATATTTCTATGGTGAAAAGTCAAGGCTTTTCATGACCTTTGCAATGGATGACCTAACTGAAAAATCTCTATGGCCTCCTCTCTTATTTTTCTGTTGCAATTTCAGAAAGGGTAGTTCAGTTCTCAAAATGTTCTCATTCCTTAAGCTTTGTGAAACTTACTGAAGTACATCTGATTTATTTGACTGACAAAAATTGAGTCAAATTATAATTCCAGTCATCATGAATGAACATAGTCTTGAGGCTTGTTGCGAAGATGTTAACTTACAGCTACAACAATTCAGTAATTACACTGAAACAAGGTCATTTCATTTTCTCCCTCACTTAAAAAAAAATGGAGCACTCTGTGTTCCTCTCTTTAAGCATTTCTCAATGCACTGAAAGCAAAAGTTATGTGATTGCCATTTGCTACCTTACACCTGAATTAATTTAGCTGTTATGGCTCCACTCATAAATTCAAAGGAACTGCATTTCTGGAATATCAGTGCCTCATAAATAGAATTTTTCAGACTTGTACGGAAGCTATACTATGTGTGACAAACTCCTCTAATACTCTGAAGAATTATCTATT
Organism: Candoia aspera; assembly: GCF_035149785.1. Classification (NCBI taxonomy): domain Eukaryota; kingdom Metazoa; phylum Chordata; class Lepidosauria; order Squamata; family Candoiidae; genus Candoia; species Candoia aspera. Next base: position 23,884,175 of record NC_086159.1, read on the forward strand.
AGACAGAGCAGACTACTGTGGATAAATCTATAGCTTCACATTCTCAATATATCTGGAAGTTACCACATGGAGGAAGATAAAAAGTCAGACCCACATTCCTGACATCACAGCTGTCTAACCTTAGAAATATACTGCATTATGAACAACCTTTAAATTCACTTTGATTCCAAATTCCAAGAACCCCTTTATTATTTTTCTTAAGTAAAGGTTTCTTTAGTATGAGTTCAGAGAAGATTGCCACTGGCAAAAACAACAGAGAAAAGTGTATTATAGGAGAAAAGGTATTTTATCACATGATAGTTAAATCTGTTAACTGTGTACCTGTTAATAAACATTAGATTGGACTGAATTTACGTTTCATTTCAAAATTGCTTAGAGTTCTGCCACCAATGCAACCTTAGCAAGTAACACATGCCAAGGTATGATGTGTGTTAAGCTTCATTTTTTAAGTGCAGGATTAGTTAAGTAACTATATTGGCCACACAGTCCAAGATTATTCCACGAATGTGTGCCTGGATATTCCTTCTTCCATTTGGGTACAATCATAACTATTTTTATCCCCAGACCTCATGCTATTCTCAATCATTTGAGATTAAGAAATTATTTCTATTTTGAAAATTTAAAGAGAATTCATGTGATAAAGAGATTCTATTTTTACAACATAAAAGAAAAGGAGATTTTCAGATTCTTGTCTGCATTTCTGACATAATTTAGACAGTCGGTCAAGGGAAACCTTGTCCCCTGCTATGTTAGTAAGCCTTACCTCCTCCAAATGTAACTATTGAGTTATAGAGGCTCAGGGTCAGTGTTAATAAGCATTATCCTATTCTGCACAAAATACAGTGAACACACTTTTCAATTTACATGTCTACCATTTTCTGTCAGTACCATAGCTAGTGATTTGCATGACAGTCATCTGTTAGGCTTTTGTTGAATGGGCTATTTAGATTAATGATTTGCCTTTTTGAAGTCAGTGGCTCTTTTCACAGTATGCAGCTAAAGAAGTCAGCCACTCCATCAGGCAACTGATCCATTTATGTGGGCCAGCAGCACACAATCATGCATAACCCAGTCAGATGCTGCAAAGGAAGTTCAGAAGTTGCAAATTCATTCTGCCCCAAGTGAAAAAATATATAAAAAAAGAAATGTGGTGGCATTCATGAGGATGAAACATAAAAAGATGGAGGTCCTAGAGGGGCCCCATATTCACATGGCATGGCACAAGGCACACAGGGTCATTGTTAACAAAAATATCCCATCTGATCTTTCTGCATCAAAGTTAAAAAGAAGAAGAATATGGCAATAAAATCAAATAAGGATATATGAGAACAAAGCAAAATGACTTTCAGGAATATTACTCTATAAAAAACATTGTAATAAATAAAATATGGAACAGTAAGATTGGTAGGGGGGTTGACATTTTTTCAGGTAATGTTTCTGAAAATTAAATGCTTTTTCTTCAGTCACTGAACATCATGACTGACTGTAGCCAGCATTTTGTCTAATTAGGACTTGTATTATACAGGCACTAACAGCTTTTCTGTTAATATAATGTATAATTTCTGCTCTTTTATATCATGTATTAGGAAAGTCCATGTATTAGATTATAAATTAAATAAATATTTCTGCTAAAAACTTAACCTGTGCTCTCATTAGAAACACTGCTTTTTACTAAATCAGGAACCAGAAACCTCTTTAAACGTCTGTTTGCTCTATTCAGCTAATTCTGTTTATTTTAATTTGCTACTGTTTAGAACTTTTTTATTTTTGTAAACCATCTTAAACTGTTCACATTTAAATGATATGATATAAATTCTACAGATGGAAATAATTATCTCAGTTCTTTTAGTCCATTATATTTCTTGTAACATTCATGTTGCAACAACTACCCCCACACCATCTCTGGACACAACTGGTTGGTGGGATATAAATTCTGTAAATGAAGACAAAATTCTTGGGATCATCTTCTGATATATATCCATAGAAAACAAGGGTCATTTCCACACTGCCACATTCCACACTCTCCAATCCTTCAAAAGCAATTTGAAGCAGGACATTATCTTTTTTTGCCTCTGACATTGAGAATACCATTGTTGCTCCCTACATCTGACCAAACTGTAAGAATGGCATTTAATCAATGGCTGCCTCACATCCCACATTTTAGTTCACGGTATAGATTTACAAAAAGTTTGGGAAGTTGCAAAGAGGGGGATGTGCAAAGACATCAAGGAAGCAAATGTATCCCTTAGTAACATTTAAAAGGCTTGTGGAAAATGATGGCCGAACCTCTTATCAGGGAGAGTGAGAAGACGCTTGGTGAAACTCAACAGCTGAAAAATGGGGTGAGGCAAGAGTTCCTGTCAATGGGAAGACAGTCCATTCACATGCTCTGCAGAACTTCCACGTTTCAATCAACTTCAGTGTGATTCCAGATACTCTACACCTTAAGCTGAAATTTAAGAGGCTCAGCTGCCGAACAATGGTGTGAGATCACAAAGATGCTAAGCTGATTTTAGAGCATTGCAAGAGCTACATATCAGGGTGACATCAATTCTCTAGTGTATTTTTGAGGAAAGTGCACCTTGCTTGACCAGACTGTCGCCAACATTCCTTAAAATGACCATTAAATATTACTGCACAACTGATTTCTAACAGAGGATGTGATGAAGATGGGAAATTGATGCCATTCACATTTTATTGATTTTTATTTAATAAAAAAAGACAGGATCAGATTAAAAATACAAACACTTGGGGTGATTATCCAGCGTTTCCCTCTGCTTCAAAGTAATCAAACCAACCAATAAGCAAAATGAAAAACAAAACAAAACATTTTTTAAGGTAATGTTTTGGCCAAAGCTGTAAAATAATGCAGAACCAATTAAATTATACCAAAATATATTATTATACCTTTGAAATGGCTTTTAGACCAATAAATTAAAAGAAAACAAATAAAAAGTCAACTTTAAAGACAAAAAAAAACCCTTTTCAAATTAAATAAGGAAAAAAAATTACACAGCACTAGTAAAAACAATGTGCAGTCAAGAGTTCTGGTTCTTTTAGGAATGATAATATGCCAGTAAGTCCCTACAGAACATTTTCCAGTTTGGCAGCAATCCATTAATCAGTCATTCACATTTGTATACAAGATGACAGGCCTGGGCCACAACTTAGATAAAGCTCCATTTGAGGACAATTCTTAGTTCTTCCCACGAGCTGTTGAGAGTTCCCTTTTCTTCTCAATATTTATCAACCACATATTAAACTGAGCTTGAAGACAGGTAGCAAAAGTTAGCAGTGTTCTATTCTAAGACAACTGAGATCAGTCCTGTCTTCATCTTCAAAGGAGAAAGGTTTGCATATTCCTGGATCAAAACATGGTCTTTATCTTAAAGCAAAATTTATCAAAATTACTGAAACACACTGTTTTTTTTAAGCGGTATCTTTAAACATATGTACCCTTCTAAGGCAGAAATCACTTAGCATAGCAAACATTAAGATCTCACCGGTGAACTCAGTGAGGCTGATTAAGTAAACATAGTTTTGGGCTGCACATTTAGCATTTGGAATTAAAATTCAAAAAGACTTGGAAGAGCTCATTATGAAACTAAAAATAAAAAGTGAGACATCCAAATTAATGTTAAATATTAAGAAGACAAAGATAGCATTGGCATAAAGATTTTTTGGTGTTTTGAGCTCAGTAATAAGGGTGAACTGTATGCTGGAGAACTAAAGAGTAGATTGATTAAGAAGGAAGCCAGTAACAAACTTATACAAAATCATGAAAGAGAAGGATACATCAATGTCAGCAAAATTCAGAATACTTAAAGCAATGGTAATTGCAGTGGTAATGGACAGCTGTGAAAATGGACACTAAGAGACAGTAAGAAGACAGATGACTTTGAACTATGGATTTGAGGTTATTAAGCATACCATGACTTGCTGGAAGAACCAGTGAATAAGTCCAAGCCCAAATAAAACCTGATTTCTCATCTGAGACAATGATTAGCAAGCAAACATGTACATACTTTAGGCATATGTACAAGTAAATGATGGAACAGAAAAAAATTGCTTGGCAAGGTTGAAGGAAGTATAAGAACTGGAAGACAAAGGATGTGGTAGGTAGATACGATCAATTATTAAATTACTAGAATATCTTTGGAAGCGTTTCTATTTAGTATCTAATACAGGTCAAGATGGCAAGTTTTGTAGGGATACTGTAGGCGTTTAGTGCCATTTTGGATCATCTGATCCAATGCTTTGTGGAGGGATACAACCATCTTCCTGTTACTCTGGAAAAGGAAATTAATTAGTTCACTAGTCTTAATGGAAACAATATTGTCCCTACAGACACTTCCCATGGTGCCCATCAGGCTCCCTGATGCTTCTGTTTAATTTTTAAGACATTATTTTAATTTTTTAAAAGGGAAAGCTGATTACTACAAAGTAAACTTCTATAGGCTTCAAATGCATTCTTAGAACAAAAAAAATGTTTGGACGTGTGCACATTGCTCAGAAACAATGCAAAATTAAGCTGGAGTACACATCATTCTGTGGATAGAAGCTAGAGAAGGCAGTTGGAAGTAACTTGACAGTCTGTCTTTTAGTAACAGTATGTTTTATAATTGAGCAGGGTCATACAGCATCCATTTTAGGAACTTTTAAGTCCCCTCCCCACCCAGCTATTTCATAAAAGCGTTGACAACATATTCCCAAAATTCCAAATGCATCCACTTTTCCAAAAAGATTGCCTACGTCTGATCTAGCTGTGTGTTTAGAAGGTTTTAACACAAAATAATTTCAGTATAATTATGAGAAATATACAGCTACGTTGTCCGCTAACTCTAATATTTTAACACTTTACTTCGAAATCCCTTGGAATTGGCACTAGATTCCTGTAATTTTGGAGCCCCAAATTAAAGGGAGCCAAATTATGTTCTTTGTAATGAAGCTGGCATAGCTTAAATGAAAGGAATACTCTCAGCCTATTAATTGTAGTTAGATTTGAGTTTGTCTTTTTCTCTTATAAAAGTTGCAACACTTTGATTCTGTAAACTATTTTAATAATGTTACTGTATTGAAACTCTGAACTGCTTACTGGGATATCTATGACCTAAAGTAAGTCAAAAGTCTCAATTGCCCAGGCCTATCAATCACATAGTGCCTATTTAAAAAGAGGCTTACATTCATATAATCCAGTAAACCCAAATGGTACCTTTATGGGAGTTGAAACCTTTAACTGCAATTTTAGAATTACATCCATGAATCATGTCTTGTCTTCTCCAATTTGATTCCATTAGCATCTATAATACGTATATATTCTTAAACTGAATTCCTCATGAAGTCTACTACCCTATTATCTTTTTCTTACTCATAAACTGTGTTCCTTCTAGTCATCCTCATCACTGTGTTCCTTCCCCCCACACCACTGCCTATTAACAAGGGCTCTGAAATTCTGTCCTAAAATTCCTGAGGTCTTCAAGAACTAAACTCAAAGTTTTTGATAAAACTCAAATTCTGCAACTGATTAAACTAATTTTAGATCAATTTGTATAACACGCTTATGGTTTCATAAATTATCCTTTAGAAAATCTTTACGGTTCATACAATATGCATAGATGAACAAGTGGTAATAAGAAATTTGTTAAAGGTTCTTGGAACCTCAAACAATTTATTTTTTATTGCAGACATACAGATTTTCAGAGTCCCTGCTAATGGGAAAATAATATGGTTTTTGTCTCTCTCAACTCATCATTTAACTACATTGCTATTTCTTGCTAACTGAAGTTCTATAAAAATGAAACATTTCCCACTTAAATTGCTAAATGCTTTTCAGAAGAAAGCATCATCACCTGATAACCAGCAATTCCAATAACTGGCTGGGCAAGTATGCTCACAATGTCTTTAGTAGGCAGCCCAGTCCTGTTTGTGTATATTTCTGAATCAGGGTCTCCTTTGGCTGAAAATCAGAAAATTTCATTAACTTAAAGTTATGGATATTGATAAATCCATCTGCCAATGATTTATTTAACAGCTGTTTTTTTTTTTTTTTTTACTCTTAGCATTATAGCTTTTCCAGTGGTTAGTTACCTTCTCTAACAAAAAATAAAAGTACCTTTTTCCAGTTTACATTTTATCTAGCTTCAACTTACGCCACTGGAACATTATATTTTCCTATCTACCAGAGATTTTGCTTCATATATTACCCTAATTTCTTTGGACATTAGGTAGTATTTTAACTGCATGAGCTACAAGTTTGCATAATAAGCATGAGGTGTCTTTTCTTAATATCACTGAAGGACTTCTCCTTAGTTAATAATGTTGTCACTGTCAGCTAAGTGACAATTGGGGCAACTCCATCATAAAGGTACCCAAGACCCTTTCTCTCCAGTCCTACTTTTTCCCGTCTGCTAATTAAGCTTGTTACAGATCTCCAGAGCTTTCTTGTAGACCTGAGTGACATCATCCATGTCTGTAAGAAGGGAAAAACTATCACTTGTCCGATTTCGGTAACGCTTCAGGTACTGTGGTCGTGAGCGGTTTTTTTGGAGTCCTTGGAAATCTTGGATCTGGAGGACGTTTTCAGCTGACACACAGCTTCTTATTCTAAGTTTGTTCTCTTGCAAGTCCACCAAGTCAAAAGAGTCACTGGAAAGAATGCTGTCATCGCTGATCACACTAGAAGGGCGACTGTAACTTCGAGACAATCCATCTCCAGACAAACCTGCTTCCTCCTTGCCTTTCAGTACTGGTCTATCAGAGCAGGTCAAAGCTGAATGTGCAGTAGTGGTGGAATACTTGCTACTGTGTTTTAAAATACCCTTCCGTCTGTAGGAATGACTATGAGACTCTATCCTTAATGTTTCAATGATGTTTGGGGAGGTGTCGCTGTTTCCTGCCTCCTCATTATGATCCAGGAGTTCTGAAGATTCACTCCGTTCTGGAGATGAGTAGTAGCCAGATTCTCTTTGCTGAGTCTTTTTGAGGATTCCCTTTTTTGGCATTAAGGAAGACTGCTTAGTGCTGTATTTACCCGTTATATCCCCCTCCAAAACACTCTTAATGGATATACCTGTTCTACATAATTCTTGTTCTTTTTTAAAAGTGGAGGGCAAAACTGGATTGACCACTCCTTCTATAAATCCTGCACTGTGAGATCGATGTTCGCTATTGCTCCTCTTCTTCAAAATACCTTTTGGCCTCTTGGAATTTAATTTGCATGAATTGTCAACTCCTTCTTGGATAGACTGTGCAATGTCATTTTCCTTCTTTGATTTTTTTAGGGATCTCTGTCTCTCTAAATGGACTTCAGATCCTTTTGGCTTAGAAAGGCACTTCATTTTGGTATCAGTCTCTGGCTGGAGGCCACTGGAACGATGATGCCAGTCTATGAATCTAGACAGCAGAGGGGACTCAGAGTCTTGCAAGGCATCACAATCACAAACAGTACTCTTATAGCCCCAGTTAACCCACCAGTGGTTGGCTATGTCTTCAATGGTTGCTCTGCGCTCAGGATTTACCATCAGCATCCACCTGATCAGACCACGAGCATCTATTAACAAATAAAATACATTAAATACATTTGATCTTAAGATTTTACTTTAATTCAAAGCTAAAATGTTATGGAAAAGTTGCAGATTACACCAAAATTATGCAAGACAATATTTCAGCCTGAAAGGAAAGGACATAGATAGGTAGGTAGATTGATTGATTGACTGATTTCCTAAGTGTAGATTACTGGTACAAACTGGCACTAAAATACCTTTCTGTATCATGGAAATGGTATATACAGAGTATTTAATCATGTTGGTCTGTTTTTTCCAAGGTTGCTGAATCAACAATATTCAACAATATTGTAAATGGGAGCTCATATGAACAAATGCAGATTCATAAAATGCTTATACTGTGTATATATGTATATGTGTGTGTGTGTGTGTGTGTGTGTATGTATGTGTGTGTATATATATATATACACACACACACACATACATACATACTGCCCAATTCTAATGGCTGAAATGAATCTCTGTCAGGTAACACTTCATCACTTCCTTGTAAAGACTAAGAAACTTTCAACCATCACTGATTACCTAAAACAAATTTGAAACGTCATTGTCACTCAGATTTGCTATGGCACAAAAGACAAAAAAGCCCCAGATATCTCTTGGTCAACATTTACGACATCAGAGGATATGATCAGCAACAACATTTCAGCTTGCCAACAGGGACAAGCTTAAATACTAAAGTCCATGGCAATAAATACCTGGCAACCAACATATCAAGAGAGAAGCGGTAATACAGCTCAATCTGTCTTCAAGGCTGCCTATTATAGGACCTCTGTGTTACAGAAATAAAGGACTGAATAATGATTGGCGAGTAAGATAGAAGATTAGAAATTTATTTTCAAGTCAAGACAGCAGAATAACTCCTGGACACTGTTATAACCTAAGTACCCCAAGTCTGTTGAAAAGAAATGAAAATTTGTCTGTGATGACTGAAGTCTGACGTTACAATGCTCGCCATTCACTGTTTTATCAATCTTGTCCAAAGTCAGTTGGCCTTCATTGTATTCAGATATTGCCACTTTATTATCTGGACCAGATGAACATATTTTTTTAAAGCAATACGTTTCAAAAATGAGGCCTAATATATATCTGTTTGAACCAAGTTGGTATAATGCTAGCTCAGACCCATAAATATGTAAGAACAGAAAAACTGATTTTTGGTGAATAATTTTCAATAGAACATTTATGTTCCCTGGTGAAATCCTGGCTGCTTTATAGGGGCTTCCATTCTTATTCCAAGGGTGAAAGCCAATTGAGAAGGAATCACAAAACATGAAGTCCTTATGGTACACAAATAATGAGGGAAAATTAAACATCAAAGAGGTCTTTAAAATGTATCAAATATTCAGCTGGATTGTAACTGGTTATATGTTTATTTATTTCTGTAACCGCCCTTTCAGAATGACTCAGGGCAGTGTACAAATAGAACAAATAATTGTTTATATGGAACAAAAATAATTCCATATAAAATATAGTAAAACTAATAACAAAATTCTATCCAACGAACAGGACAGGAACCCAAATCCTCCTGACCCAGCACCTGGGGGAAAGCCAGGTTATGTATGGTCATGGTCTTGGTGCCTTAATTCCTTGAAGAACCAGGATTCTCCATCTAGTAGGCTTGTGGTTCTGCCTAACTAGTACTACTTGTGGGGTTTTTTTTAAAATAAATTGTATTAAAAGTTTTAAAAAGAAGATAAAAACACAAAAACTAATATAAAGTAAAGAAAGAAGAAAGAGAAAACAACAAAGAAAGGAACGGACAAACATGCCAAAAGAAAAGATAAAAAGAAATAGAAAGAAGAAGCTTCCAATTTCCTTGCAGCAAATACAAGTATGATTACAAAATTATCACTTCCTCTATGGTTACAAAAAAAATCTCTCTTTTTTCTATAACCAAAAATTTGTAATCATCAAAACCACAAATCAAAAGTTCATTTTTTTCTGTTTCATGCAAAAAGTCTATAAGGGGTTTCCAGTCCTAACTAGTGGTACTTGTAACCCTCTTGAATCCACCCATTTGCTTTTACTATTCCAAAGGGCTTTTCTCTTCCTGCTGAGAAAGACTGTGGACATACACAGGGTCAGGATTCGTTCAGAACCTTGGGTGAATTGGAAATACGGGTTTGAGAAATAATGTATGGTTTCTAATCTGCTGAGTCTCCTCCTTGCCCCTGAAGGGCAGCTGATAATACTTTCCAACTATCATACATCAGAGATACTTGTTGCCTTTGAGAGGTCTTCCCAGGACTTTTCACAATAGCCTTTTGAAAATAAAAAGCAGCCAGATAGCTTTTGATGCGAATTGAGAACCATTTGTTCTGTATTGCAGTATTTCTGTTTCATCCATCCAACTCTCCCATATACCAAACATCAGAAAGAAAGTAAAACAAGCCATTATAAACCCCTATTATTTCAATGTACTATGACACATCTTTTGATACCTGAGGGCTGTGTTGGCTCACGATATTCTCCACTACTGATCTGCCTGATCAGATTTTTGTGATCAAAGCCATCAAAGGGCATTGTTCCATAAACCAGAGTATAAAGTAATACACCAAGAGCCCAGCTGTCAACCTAAAGCAGAAAGATAAGAAACATAAGGCATAAAAAAGGTGATTTCTGAAGTCTTTGAAACTATTAAATGAACAAAACATCTATCCACCATTATTAAAGAACATATAAGTATTCTGTAGAAAATCCAACAACCAGTCAAAAATGAAAACAAGACCTTTAAGGATCTTGTATAGCAAAGATTATTACTTTGTTGATTATCAAGTGAGACATTTAATCAAATTCCATATGTACATAATATATACACAAATCAGCTACATAAATTGAATAAATCAATCAATAAATTTATAGATATTTCTCATGCCATTTTTTAAACAATCCTTTCTTCTCAATTCTGTTTACCTCTGGTCCTCGGTAAGGTCTTCCATTAACAATTTCAGGAGATGCATACAGTGGACTGCCACAGAAAGTCTGGAGAAATTTATCTTTCTGATAAAGATTTGAAAGCCCGAAGTCTGCAATCTGTAAGAGCAAATTCAATAAATGTAGTTAGGGGATATAGACTTTAGGAAGCAGTTGGCTGATGAATAATATTTAACATTAATAAAAGCTTTCTTCCTTTCTGTTCCTTTCTTAGTTTCAGAATAGTAGCATGAGGAGCAGCATTTTCCAGGCTGCACTTTTTGATATTTCATTATTTTGAACAAGACAGTAGCTATGCTGGTGAATAGCACTATCATTTGTTACAATATATGCTACTATATGTCATTCACTCTATCGCTTCTGCTATTTGTAATTGCTGCTTATGTATATCACTGCTCCTAATGCTGAACTACAGTCTATGGAATTTCATCTTTCTTTAAGTGGACTTGCAGTAGAATGTTAAAATAAAGTCAATATCTCAATTCATGTTCCAGAGCTTTGGAATTAGATGCGGGAAGGAAATCCTGGAAAAAAAGTCCCTATAAAGCATTCACTGTATGTCTCAAATTCCATTGGAAGCAGCTGGTGTAGAACTTCAGTCTGCAAATGGATTTTCGAAGTTCAGAGTGTAGTTGTCTTAAGTTCTTATCAAGTCACTCTGAGTAGTTTGCTGGAAGTCCATCTTGAGCTAATGATCACTACTCTGTGAATCAAAATTTATTTTTTTCCCAAAATTAGAGCTTGCTGCTAATCAGTAGAATTCCTTTATTCAGAGAGGCTGCAGAGCAGATTTTTCTGACATTCATTGTTTAGCTTATTAAGACAATCTGTGCTCTTATCCTACAATCTACAAAATACATGGATACTGGCATGCAAATGTTTGTGTAAATTTTAGATCCCAAACTGGCTCCAAAGTGTTTTCATTTTTGACCTTCAGGAAAAAGTATTTCTATTTTAGCCAACTCCTATAATCATAAGTTTATCAGATTTCCTAGTTAAAACTGTTGTTTCCCCTCCCCCACCAAGGAGAAAAAAAATCAAAGTAGCCAAGATTCCTTAAAGTTCTTGTCACTTAAATGGAGCCAAAGAATTTGAATGTCTTCCAAACAGGGAGGGGTTCCTAAAAAAACCAGATGTTGTATTCCCTTACCCTCAAGGAAATGACTGTTTCCACTACCTATATTAAATGTGATGAAATTTACTCACTAAATATGATGCTTGTATTCCCTCCAATATTTGAGTTTAGTGTAATCTGAATAAACTCAAAATTGGAGAGAGCATAAGCTTCACACTAAATGAATAAATTTCATTGTATTTAATATAAGTACTAGAAACAATCATTTTCTAAGGAACAATTTCAGATTATACTGAATTCTAATATTGGAAAGCACACTAGCTTTATACTATACAGGTGTAGATGTGTACATATAGAAATGTCAAAATAGGGCTGCATTTGTACCTGACAATTGGAAAAATGCTAATATTGTTCCATTATATAAATGGAACAGGAGCAAAAGTGAATCCAAAAATCAAAGGGATATTAGTTTGTTATGTGTGTTTTGAAAGGTGTTTTGCAATTGAAAGGGTACAAAAGGAAACAAACGCAACATTTAGCTTTATGTTGGGCAGAGGATGTGCAGATCAGATTTCTGCTCTTAAGAAATGTATGAATGTGGGAAGGTTTATTATACATCTAATTTAGAGAAGCCACATAATAAAGTGAATAGGCTTGAATTATACAATATTTCATACAAGTCTAGAGTTGAAGACTGATGGCTGAATGTGGTAAGAGCAGTATAATATGAAAATAAAGGATGCATGAAAATAAATAGAAAGTTTAGTGAATGGATTCAACACAGAACAGGGAATAAAATAAAGATATATTATGTCCCTCTGGTTGTTTAGTATAATATTAGGAATGTTCGTGATGATGCGGGAGGAGCGTCAGTTGGGGGTATGAATGTTCATGTACTTTTGTAGGCTGATAAAGGCTGAGAACCTGAATGATGTACAGTGAATCTTAGAGTGTATAACGCAGTGAGGAGTATGGATCTGAAATGAACATACTAAAGATCAAGGTAGTTGTGTCTGACAGGGAAAATGGAGTGAACAATGGCAAAAAACTAGTGCAAGCAGATAAATTTGTGTACTTGCAGAGTTTTATAAAGATGGGGAAATGGATGGAGAAATGTTAAGATAGTAGAAAACTACTGCTCTCTTTGTTATACGGAAGTGAGAGCTGACTACGTCAGGAGTAACATAAAAGCAAATTGAGTGCAAGTGTGAGTGGCAAAATGAGAGAGGGTCTAGAATGATTGAGGGTTGAACGAATGTGGATTGAATGCAGAAGTCACCAGTATGAAAGAAGTATGTTGACATGGTTTGGTCATACTGGAAAAATGAAAGAGGACTGAAACACAAAATAAATATATGAAGGTAGAGTGAATGGGTTGAGAGGACAGAGAAGACTCAGAAAGTCATGGCTGGATGAAGTTGATGAAATCTCAGAAAGAGGTGAGAATTTCAAAGCACAAAAGGCAATGTATGAAGCCATGTATGAACATAGTAGAAGCAAAGATGGTTTGCAATGAGATAAAGTTGTGGAGGCATCTACTGAATGGTATTGGTATAAAATTTAGCTAGATTTCATTTCTTATGCCTCTAATTTCTTTGGCTTACTATTTCTTACTCCCTTTTTGTGTTATGCATATTGTTGTTTACTTGACCCCCTACTCCTAGGGTACCATCAACTATACTGAATTCCTTTTGGATTGTTCTATTTATCTGTATCCATGTACCATTTTCCAATATCTGTTATTATTTTTAAATTATAGGTGCAGAAGCCTGTCTATCCAGTTTAAATAAGGGAGAGGTAGAAATGTGCAAGAACGTGATGGTATTCTATTCATGCCACAACACAACTTAATAATAATAATATAATAATTATAGCACTGAAAGCAAAAAATATCAGTCTAGCAAGTTGGATATTAAGTATTTCCACATAAGTATCTGCTTAAATTGATAGATTATACCCATTTGAAACATTACTAATATATACTGTTTTGAAAATTATTGGATGAAAAATTAATTACATCCATTTAAGTTAGTAGGACAGGAAATACAAAACAATTCTATTCACTTACAAAGCAGTGCATTCTTAGTCTCCTAGAAATATACATCTACTAATACAGAAATGAAATTTTCCAGATTTACTCAACTGTACACATCAATGATTTATTATCCCAGATGTGTTTCCTGTCCCTATAATTAATGAAGACAGCAAAATAACAAAAAAGAAAACAAAATAACAATACCATACCAGCATTGAGATTGCCTAATCCTACAATCTCAATGCTGGTATGGTAACATACTTTCATCTGAAAACCTTCCATTACTAGCATAGTTAAGTATGAAGAGAAAAAGCACTGTTCAATTCTAACTTCTCACAAAGTTAATTAATACAGGCCTAAGGAAACTTGTTCCTACGTGTACCCATTCCCAAGACTATTACTTCCTGCTCTCTTGAAGTAATACGTTCAGTATTCAAGAACGAATTAACATACTAATTCATATATTGCAGAAGCAAAGTTACTGTACATATAGTTTCCTACTGCCTTTATGAAAAAGAAATTATATAATAAGCAAAACAGAATTTGAGATGGTTTCTCAGTATTCACCACTTACAGTAAATAAATTGTGACAGTAATACTTTATTAACATTAGCCTAATGACTGAACTGCAAAAAGTGGGATAGTCTGCCTTCTCTGTAGCAGCCCCTGGCCTCTGGAATGAATCACCACCCCAAAATCCAGATGGTGGATTTGAACAACACTCTGCTGTTGTTCAGAAGAGCACTGAAGACCAGGCTCTTCACCCAGGCCTTTGGCAAGGGAGAGTGAGACCTCTCGCTTCCTTCCATCTGGTCTGCCGCACTTGCCATCTTTTGTCTTTTAGTGATTTTATTGTAATTTCTTTGATTGTCATAAGCTGCCCAGAGTCATTTGGAGTTGCACAGCATACACGTTTAATAAATTATTAAAGAATTAGTTGTTCGTGACTTTTTGCCATCATCTAGGGGTTGTCTGGATTTTTGCAGCATGGATGTTCTAGAACATTTGTGCTGTGTTTTGGTTCCTGCTTAATTAGCAGGATTTAACCTGAACTGGCCTTTCAATTCTTTTTTAGCTACCAAAAAACCTGTCCATACTTTCTTTCTCTTTCTCCTTAAACAGGGCAATTATGTACCTTTGCTATACCCATTTAGGTCAATGGGAAAGAGTTTATGGTTGACTAGTTATTTCTCATACCTAGTTCAGGTATTTGGGCCATCAGGAAGAAGCTACACAAAATTTCATTCTTTCCTTTAGAAGTTCATGTTAGGAAAACGACATAATGGGAGAGGGGAAGAGATATAACAGCAGGGGACTCCTTGCCTAGCAGACACAACAAACTTGCTCACTTTCAGACTGAGAGACACAGAAAAAAATTCAATGTTTGTTGGCTAAGACCCCTCAAATGTACTCACATCTTGCAAGCTGCAATGGAAAAAGAGACAGAGGCTGGAGGAGGACATTTCCCATCCTGCATTCCTTGCAGAGAAGCAATAGGTAAGGTGAGATCCCACAAAGGGTATCTTGGAAGAGGGATGAATCCAATTTCCATGATTAGGCTAGAAAGATTGTTGCCAGAAGGGTCCTGGTCTGGCCAAATTATTTTGGGGAATCATGTTTTATGTAGCAAAATACAAACCTCACTCCAAACATCAAGGAAAAAAAACTAGGCAATAGTGCAAAAAACAAACACTGGTCTGTCTCTCAGAGCACATTGTCAAAGGCTGGCAGTTTTACTTTAGCGTAGCATTATCAGCTGCTTTATTTATTTATTTATCAAATTTTTATCACCGCCCATCTCCCCCCACAAGGAGATTTACCATGACATAAAAAGAGCACCTGCTTATATTATGTTAAAATTACACTTTAAAAAGGGTTGTATGACTTTTTCCCCCAAAGGGATAGCCATGATAGACTTCTGTAGAAAAAAAAATAAACTCCTAAGAATCTTAAAAATATCTAAATGTATATTATGTATATTTTTGTGGGATCTCAGTTCACTTTGCCAGATTCATGGAGTATAATACTGAAAAAGAAATGTTTTATATACATACATACAGCTGTCGGGGGGGCAGGGAGGAGAGAAGCAGAGAGAGAGGGGAAGGAATATAAAAGGAGAGATGAGACAATGAGAATCAGTGACCTTGAAGCAGTAGTTAGGTGTGACAGAGGCATTCATGTATGAAAGATAAGAAACACTGGTCTGTGTTTAACTCACAAAAATGATGTTAGAACTTTTGATTAATTCTAGTGCAGCCGTTTCATGAATAATTTAATCTGTATAATACATTGCTTCATTATGCTATGCTTTGTTCATGCTAACACAAATATAGGAACCAAATACTAGGCAGCGCCCTCGGCATCAAACTACAATGATGCCAAGATGTGTGCAGTAATATCATAACGCAAAAGCCATCATTATGTGCTTGAGTCCCAGATTCTGATGCAACCACATAGGTTGCCACATTTAGATGATGACGCCAGGCACATTTCATAATTGGCCCACCCGCTCTCCTGTGGACACCCATGTCCTAAGGCAGATTTCAATGCTACTTCTGGCAGATGGCTAACTGGGCAACACTAATATCACCCAGAACTACAAGGTAATTTCAAGGGAAGAGCCATACAGTTACTTATAGTTCAATGTAATATATGCAATCAATATCCATATATACTTTATGCTGGATCAGATGAAGTTGGTAGCACCTTTTCAATCAAATTTTATTAAAAGGCACAAGCTTATATGAACTACAGCTCACTTTATCAGATGCATCTTCTGTTCATCTCCTACACACTTTACATTGGACAAACTGATCAATCCCTATGCAAAAGAATAAATGCACCCAAATCTGATATCCCAAATGGCAACTTTGCAATGCTGAAGTATTTCCGTTTCCCAGGACATCTATCTCTAACTTCACGTTGGAAATACTTAGAAAATAAATGTGTGATGTATGTAATAATAAATTTCTTGGTCTTTCAGGAATCACTAGAACCCCTGTTGTATGGAAAGAGTCATTACTGAGAGTGTTTCATAAATATGGACCAATGCCTCCCATTAAGTATTACATATATATGAGGAAAAATGGATTTGTTTACATTCAGAGTAGCACTAATGGGGTTCTCAGATGGTATTCCAATTCTAGTTATTGACCAGACTGGGATCTGTTTTGTATCAGCCTGGTTGCAGCACCATGTGCTTTCATGCTATACTTAGGGAACCTGATCCAATACAAGAAAAACCTTTATTATATAATTAGGCATACTTGGGATTTTAAATAATGGAATGTGAATTTTGGAAGCAGCATTAGTTTCCCAGAAAAGCATCACATAGCTTGTATCTTAGCCATCCCTTTTTTCCAAGAAGAATGAAAAGGTCATTCCCATGCTTTACTAAGGATTTTTGACATAGTTATGACATCACCAAAAACTAATCTGAAGGCTATCATTGTACCTGGAGTTCTAAGGCCATTTCCTAATGAAGGACATGTGCTCTGCTTGAGTTTATTTTGAAAGTGGATTTGCTTATTTTTCAGATGCAATCAAAGGAATGTTCAGAGGGCTGTGAAATAAGCACTTGAAACTTGTAAGCCAAGAACTTGTGCATAGTTCCCGCAACCAGCAAAAATACCATCTGTAAAATACATTATCTTGTGAAGAGGTTCTACTGATCCTTGTGTTGATTGCTGTTGTTCCTTTTTAAAAAAAAAAAAAGGGGGGGGGACTATTTCTTTAGCTTTAAATAAAATAAAAGCCTAATTCATTTTTAAATCATCACAGAGTTAGTCCCTATATTCTTTAGACAGATGCTGCGTAAGTTTAACAGTAGCAACTTTGATAAAAAAAATGTTTAAGGCAATATACAGAGAATGGAAATGGTCTTTACCTTGATGTTACAACTGTCATCAAGAAGAATATTTTCCAGTTTTAGATCCCTGTGAACGACACCATTCTGAAGCAAGAAATAAAGAAAACGTGCGGATGAATAGAAAGGAGATTCTGTGAGGGGGGTTTAATATTGGCTGGATTAAAGAAGCAAACCATCAGGGTGGTCTCTGCATTTACACTTCAGTCATAACACTAGTAACTAGTGACAGGAGATGTATTAGTCACTTGCTGTGTGGTTAGGAGAAGAATGACTGGAATCTGTCCTCCCACAAAGCCTGTAAAACAGCAGGGGAACTATTTTCGGAACTTAGTTCCAACCCCAATATGCCCCTCACTATGTAAAAGTAATCTATTCTTCCCAGGCACTAGCAAACAAGCCCTATCAATGTGTGTTAGTACTTACAAAAGGCCCAGTAATTCTAATGGCTAGCCTTTCAGCATGATGACTTATATCCCTCAAAGGCTGCTTAAACACGAGACTGAAATCTAATAACTTCTTAAAATTCATTAACATTAAAATTATAAAACTAAAAACTATAATCTGTGTTTTAAGTGGAAAAACATCAGCCTTTCCCCTTCAAAATGCTTTTTGTATTTTATGAGGCATTTTTATTTGGTTTGGTATGTAAGGATCTCTGAAAAATTAGGGAAAGTGCATATTCTCATTTCAGAATGAAAGATTACTATAACTTGTAGATGCTATGTTCCCTTCTGCATAAATTAATCCTACTGGAAACACTTTGTAACAGCATAGTCAGCCTGGAAGCATGATTCTCTTAACACATCACTGTTATGCAAGAATAACTTGCAGGGATTCTTTTGATCTTGTGAACTCTGAAGTCGTGGGCAGGGTTCTTGGCAACATGAGCCCCGTGGTGGGACCCACGCCACACTAGGCTCCTACAGGAGGCTAGACAGGATGTATGCATTTGAATTTGAGAGGGGTTGTGCTTCCTGTCTTGAAGAAGATTGTGATGCACCCCTTCCTGAAGAGGCCACTTTTCAATCTAACCATGTTGGATAAATTCTGCACAGTCTCCAACCTTCCTTCTTGGACTGAAGTGAGAAGGAGTCCTGAAAAAATCTAAGTCCCTTCCGTTGGGCTTCAGACCCAGGATTGGGATTGAAAAGGCACTAGTCACTCTTATGGATGATCTCCATTAAGACCTGAATAAGAAGAGTACAGTCCTCCTGGACCTCTCAGCTGTATTTGATACCATTGACCATAGTATTCTTTTGGACTATATTTGATACCATTGATCATGGCATTGTTTTGGACTTCCAGTACCAGCTGGGAGGGTGCATTGTTTTGCAAGGGTTGGGAGCAACTTAAGTCAGTAGTAATTGGGGGGTGAGAGGGAATGAGCAATCAAGCTCTTGGTCAATCTTCTATAGATGGTCACAAAACTTGGTTCTTTCCCCAAAGTTGTTTAACATCTATATGAAACCACAGTGTGAAGTTACAGGTAGTCCTCACTTACCGACCACAACTAGGACTGGCAACTCCATTGCTAAGCGACACAGTCGTAAAGTGAAACATCATGTGACTGCATCCAATTTAAGCAGTCAGTTCCAGCTGCAGTCGTGAAGCAAATCACCCGCAGTCATTAAGCACGATGTCACATGACCGCAACTTGCCACTTCCTGCCAGCTTTCTCACTGACTTTGCTTGTCGGAAGTTGGCTGTGGAGGTTTCAAATTGTGATCATGTGACCATAGGATGCTGTGACCATCATAAATGTGCACCAGTTGCCAAATGCCTGAATTGCAATCACATGACTGCGGGGACACTGAGACAGTTGCAAGTTCAAGGACCGGTTGAACTTGCAACTCTTTTTCAGTGGTTGGTAAGCAAGGACTACCTGTATTGGTTAGTTCAGGGCATGGTTTCTCAATCAGGGTTCTGTGGAACCCTAGGGTTCCAAGAGGGGTCACTAGGGGTCCCCTGGGAAACAACAATTTATTTTAATTTGGGCAACTTCACGTTAAAGAGGGAAGTTTCATTCTTTAGTTTAAGAACACTGTTACTGCATATATGCAGGCCTACACATGAAACAACTATAATATTTTTGTAACTTCTGGCCTGTATTTGAGCCTGAATGTGCAGGGGTTCCCCAAGGCCTGAAAAATATTTTAAGGGCTCCTCCAGGTTCAAACAGTTAAGAAAGGCTGGTTCAGGTGAGGTATCATCACTATATTGGACAGGAAAAGGAGTAGAAACAGTTAGGGACTAGATGAAACAAAACAGACTGAAATTGAATCTTAACAAGATGGAGTCGCTATTTATCCAGAAGTCATCATGTTTGAGAGAAAGCCCTACGCTGAATTGAAACCTAGTTTTAGTTGCTCTGGCATAATTTCACTTCATAGTATAAGATCCATTGGGTACAAAAGAAAGTGCACACAGTGCAAACATTATCACCACATACCTTCCAAATATTTTTTACTCACCTTATGACAATAATGAACTGCCGAAACGATTTGCCGGAAGAAGTGTCTTGTCTCCCTTTCATTTAGCCTTCGCCTCTCACTGATGTAATCATACAATTCCCCTTTACTTGCATATTCCATGATGATCACTATTTTATCTTTGTTCTCAAATACTGAGATAAAATAAAACCAAACACTTTTATTTCATTATATTGATGAGTTAAATACAAAATACTCACATACACTTACATGCAACCAGAGCTAGCATCTTTCGGTACAGAGATGCACAAATCATTCATTTTCAACTCAAAGGCAGATTCATGCATGCTCTTTTTTTCTTAATTTACATTTTAGATGCAGAATTAGGCACATTTTAAACATTTACTTTGAAACATTTTTTCACAAGATAATGCAACTCTAAGCATATGTCCTATCAAAATAAGTATTTCATTCCAAATTTTGTCATCGAATAGGTACCTTATAAACCCTGTGATGCAGTTTGAGTCATAAATTGAACCACAGGATTTAGAATAGTGAAAAGTTTATTCCAATCTGCCTACTAATCAAGGAGATACAGATAGCATTGAAATGCAAATAAAAATAAAAATAAAAATGCAGTAACATCATTATTTCATAATGCTTCCCTAGGTTCCTCTACTAACCTCATACAAAAATAGTTGCAGCTGCATTTAGTTTTTCTCTCACTTTCATAAAAATAAATAGACATTTTATTTGAAGACCTGTCTTTAAATTTGGAAAGAACAAGCAAAAAAAGAGACATTGTGAATGGAGCAAAGATGTTTAATGAATAATTTTGAGCACTACAGGCTAGCAATTAAGTAATTTATATGGGCTGCAGAATTTTCTTCAGGAATATAGTAAAAACTACCAATATAATATTTAATACATTTCCTTCCTTGCCTAGTAAAAAAATATGAATTTCCCACTTGTAGCAGAAATGAGGTCAGCTGGAAGCTGAAACCACACCCTTTTCTTGGTCATGCTGTCATAACTGAGAAGAAC
This sequence comes from Candoia aspera, assembly GCF_035149785.1. Taxonomy (NCBI): domain Eukaryota; kingdom Metazoa; phylum Chordata; class Lepidosauria; order Squamata; family Candoiidae; genus Candoia; species Candoia aspera. The sequence goes on from NC_086159.1 coordinate 23,905,125, forward strand.
AGACTACTACAAGCACCGGCATGTGATACGAAGCCTACGCTGTTGTTTGATGCTTTCTGAAGAGTAGTCAACGGTAAAATGTAAAATAATGTACATTGAGGATAAACTATAAGTCACTTATACAAAACTAATTAGAGCAATTTTTCATAAAGGAAGCACAATATCCAGTGTGCCCATTGAACATACATCTGGCTATCATAGGAGGCTGCAAAGTAATAATAGCATGCTGTAGTGCTTTACGTACTCTGCTTGCTTGCCTGACTTCAAGATCCAGGTTTTCACTATGGAGTAAATGTGCATTCCTCTGTCAAGGAAAATGAGCAGGGGAATAATTGACAAGATTCTGTCAGGTCCCCCTTGTTGTTGTTTTTAGATATGAACAATGTGCTAGTCTGCCTCTTTCCTCCCTCCCTCCCTCCCTCCCTCCCTCCCTTGGTTCTTGTTGCCACATCTGAAAATGAATATTACAGAACTAGAAAGGACAACTAAAATGATTAGGGGACTAGAACAGCCTATTTATTTATTTATTTATTTCTATTTATTTATTTATTTCTATCCTGCCTTTATTGTTTTTACAAATAGCTCAGGTATTAGGGAACATACCTAATATTCCTTCCTCCTATTTTCCCCACAACAACAATCCTGTGAGGTGAGTTGGGCTGAGAGAGAGTGACTGGCTCAAGATCACCCAGCTGGCTTTCATGCCTAAGGAGGGACCAAAACTCTCAGTCTTCTGGTTTCTAGCTTGTTGCCTTAACCACTAGGCCATAGCATCTAGAGCCTTTTTTGCTGGGAATGAAAGCAAGTATGTACATCCTTGCCTGTTATGGAGAATGTGGAAGAGAGAGGTCTTCTTTCTCTCACACAATATTAGAACTTAGGGGCACCTATTAAAATTAAATGTGTGGATGTTCAAGGCCAATGAAATCTTTACACTGTGCATAGTTAAACTGTAGAGCTTTGGGGTTATGCACTATGCAAACCAGCTTGCCTCTGAAGTTGTCAGCCACAGTTGCTGGTGAAACATCAGCAAATCTGTTGTTTGAAGCTCAACACTGCCCAACAGATATTGGCTGTGAAAGCCTACACCAGTATATTGCAGAGCTTTCACTATCAGATGTAGTGATGGCCATATGGGTTATTTTAAAAGAGGTGGATAAATTGATGGAAAATTGGGCTATCAGTGGCTACAAATCTTAGGAAGGCTGTTTGCTACCTCTGGAATCATATCTTGCATATGAGCTGCTAGTGAGCAGGAGTGTAGAACTCCTTCCATGTTTGTGACAAAACTGTCCTGTACTTATTGAGACCACGTTCAATTTCTATCAGTCTTGACTGACATCAGCTTTCCAAGACTTCTGGTAGATACTTTTCCAGGTCTTAGTAAAATAAAATTATCAAATGGTAAAATGGTAACTACTCATAAGTGAATTTAGAGAAACAATCTCTCTGGATAGGTCCATGCAAGTCTTTTAGAGAAACACGCCCATCATGTAAACATTTATGCCATCATATTTCTGAGATATTGATAAGTTGTAGCAATCATCTTATAATATGGTATTTTGTAATACTGCTAATATTATTTATTACAAATCATTATGAGGTAAATGTGTATTCTTCCCTATGATATTACATGATGATTGCTACAACACATCAATATCTTAGAAATATGATGGCATAAATGTTTACATGATGGGTGTGTTTCTCTAAAAGACTTATGCAAATTTATTTAACTGTAATATTATTTATTACAAATAAATATGAAGTAAATATGTATTCTTCCCTATTAAAACCTAAACTTTAAGCTTTGTATAGTATTAGTTATACTATAACCAACTTAATATAACTATTTGGAATGTTTAGCTGTTTTTTTGCCACATTTGATTTATGACCTGTCATTGTAATGCAGATTATTCTAAATCTGGGACAGTTTCTATGTTGTTGCTACTACCACCTAGTTCATAGAGACAAATTTAATTAGAAATGTCTGCTTGGAGTGGGGAAGGGAGGGGGGGAGAGAGAGAGAGAGAGAGATGAATCAGTGACTGTGATGCACAGCAAATTATTTAAAATAGGTGTTAGGAATCTGCTGACCAGAAGGGGTTCATTTATCCTTTTTTTTTACAGGATTTTGTAAGGTCAGACAAAAATCTTTATTTCTTAATCTCTGAATTATTTCCATGATATAAGAAATAATACGTAAGCAACGGAGTTGTGTTTTTGAAGGGTTTGAATAGGAAGGTATATAATAATATAATTAATATAATATAATATAATAGCCAATCAAAAACCTCAATTTACTATGGCTATATTTCCGTTCTGTCTACAGCTGCCCTTGTAGCAAGCCCCCAGAACCCCACCCCAGGCACTGAAGTATTCTCAGTCCCTAAACTGGTCCCATCCACCTAGGATTACTACAGAGCCACTGGCCTGGAAGGCCTAGAAGGGGGTTCCTATTTGGGCTGGGATTCTGTTTGAGAAACAATGGATTTCCTGGTTATGTGGTATTCTTTGGCTCTGATTCCTGGTTAATCTCTAACAGCTGCTACATCTCAGCCTTGACAAACCCTGACCATGTTAATCATCTTGTTTCCATGTTCAAACTGTATTCTATCTTCACCTGCCCCCTTCAACCCAAATCCTTTCCAAAACGTATGTTCTTTAAATAAGAATCTTGTCATGTAAGTAAATATATTGCTCTAAAATAGAACTTGGCTTTTCTTGATGCAGCACTGGAAGAATTTACAGGATGAATAAATATTGCCTGTAAATATTTATTTACGTGTTAAGATCATATTTAACTGCTATTTTTGCAGCAAACTAAATTTCACGTCATCCCTATAGAAGTCATGTGGGGGGATTATACTGCAGGAAAAGCCTAAAATAGGATACAATACTTTCATAGGATATGTATGTATGCTTTTAATAGTTCCATGAAGGTCTTTATGCAATTAGTATAAAGAGTTTATGTTCAAACACTGAATATATTTATTTAGACTCCAAGAAGGAATTTGTTTATTCTGATATCTGTGTCTCTGTGTTATTTTTTAATTCCTTGTTTCTGAACAGCTAACTGAAAATGCATATTTTGGCTTTGGATTTTACTAAAACATAAGGAATGTAAAACTGGGAAAGAATTTAATTCTCATTACCAAAGGTATGTCTGAGTGGAAGTACTTTTTGTAACACAGTGTTTCTCAGCCCATTATTCTACGATTCATAATAACTCCTGAATGCAATCTGTTTAACTATATTTAGAATATCTGAAACGATGAGCTCAGCTTCTCTTCAGAGCTCTAAACTTTGCAGAAAACCTTGCTAGCACAAAGACTTCCCTCTACATCTGCCTATTCAGAGTTTTGGAATCCTTTGCATCCAGTGAGGCATCGTATTCCTCTTTAAAACATACTTGGTCATTAAAAAGAAAACTAAGACTTCATTATTAAGCCAACACTTTTTTAAAGCAAAAATGGTAAATCGGTAAATGCATAGTGACATACCCTAACAAAACTGAATTTGAACAGCTATGGCCCACTATGCCTAATTCTTACATGCTTGTTAGATCTTTTATAACTGTTATTTTATATCTAAGATGGGATTTTATTTCTATATTTTGGAATCCTAAAGTTTGATTGAAAACTGCAGATGCTTAATTTTTTTAAAAACAGATATCTACCTTGAGAGCTGATTGCTTTTTGTTTACATGTAACCTCAGGATAAGAATTTTAGTTTGTTATTTTAAGAGAGGCAGTCAATCGCCTCACACTGGAACATCTGAATTCTCCTCGTGCCTTTGCTCTATATCAGAACAATCTCCTAAATTAGTTCCAGTGTGTTGACATTCCTTCCATCTGGTGTCTTTCCATAAAGGGGTGTTTTTATTTCCCCCTATAGCAATAGTCAGAAGTACCTTTGCAATGATACACAGTGCTCCTATATTAGAGGTCAGTCAAATCAGAACAGCAAGTAAACTTAATTTCAGAGGTATCTGATAGTATAACTTTTTCATTGACCAAATGCTAAAAAGCATTCAAGTAAAAAAAGCATTTTTTCTACCATACATTTAAATAATTGGAAAAAATATTATCAAAAATCTATTACAATTTATCTGTTCAGTCCAATATGGTTAACATTGCTAGAATATGACTTTACCAATGCTGTAGAACATTGCTTCAAATTATTACATCAATATTTTAAACTTTATCAAACAATGCTTTACACAATTTAATAGGTACAAATGTGTGTCCCCCAAATCTCCATTTAGTTATATACCATCCAAGTCATCATCATCGTCATCATCATCATCATCATCATCATCTAATGTTAGGCATAAAGCATTTGTCAGTAAGGTTACTCATTAACCAATGTAAGCAGAAATACTTATTTTTGCACCAGTATCTTCTGTCAGTTTATTGGCAGCTTTTAAAACAGTTGTGTGTGAAGATTTAATTCTATGCTATTGAATTTGGGGATATTTGAGCATCAGTGTTGATATTGTAGGGCTTACTTGTGACGAGAAAGAGTTTTCTACTGTTTTTCTTTGTGAGATTAGGAATTGACTCAACTAGATACAGAATACTAAATATAACAATATCAATAACAACAACCACCACATTTGGAAATATTTTGTTGATTAGTTTTGTTCATGCCCCAAATCCTAAAAATAATGGTAAGACTTAGATTCCTATCAGTTCTAGAATTCCAGACCTGAATTCCAGCATATTCTTATATCTTTTAAAGAAGATTAATAAAGAAGAAGAATCTTTTAAAGAAGTTAAACATTTCACAAGTGTACCTTTTCCAAATCAAGGTGCCACAGTCATGATATTTAACAAATATTTATGAGCTTTTTTTTTCTGAATACAACAATAAGATGTTTCATCTAAACATGACCGATACCATTTTTATTTCTTTCTAGAGGCCCTTATGCTACTTTTCTCAAAATAGTACAATATATATTAAGAAAGTTGAGAATCAAATGGGGAAAGATCAGCTAGTTTTGGCATTCATATGCATACCATAGGTCTTAGCTCTTTCAGCAAAGGAAAATCACTCTTACAGCATGAGTTCTAAAAAAAAAAATACAGTGCTTGCCTACTTTTCAACAATGATGTTTCTCAGAACAAATTATTGTAATATTTATTATTTTTTCTCTAGCTTTATAGGCTTTTCCTCCAAGAGCTCAAGGGCAATATATATAATATTTCTTTCACCAATGTACAATAGCAAGTTTTCAGATTTTCAGGCAAATTATTTCGCCACCACCACAAACTTCCTTAAAATATATCCGGACATTAGACAAGATGCTTTTTCTACCTACCACTAGGTTACAAAAATTCCTAAGGTGAGGGAATTGAACAAATGTATGAATGGGGCCTAGCTCTGAGAAACCCAGAGTTGAGCCCCATTGGCTCACAGTATATAATATAAATTATGCTATCTTTAGAAAACATGGCAAATTGCCAATTTTGTTTAACCTTGATAGCCTGGATTTCTTTGAATAAGCAGCTTTAAGTGTTAAATTATGCTGAAAGCAAGTATGTAAAGTACTGTGCTGGGTGTGATTTTGGAGATTAGATTCATTCATTCTCAATCACTAATTTTTAAAAATATATATATTATAACTTTGGGTGTTACTATGTATAAACAAGGGAAATAGGAGTGTCAAAAGTTGAACTAAAAGGGAACTGAATTAGTTAACTGTTAGGTACTATTGTTAAAGTAACTAAATGGCTGACCTTCCATTCCATTCCTTTATAGAGTTCACAGAGGTCAGTCTCGCCCCATTTCCAGGATTTTTCCTGTTTTAGTCAATGAAGATATTATTTTATGAAGAATATCAGTGAATAGGCACTGAAATCATTTAAGAAGCAGCCTTCAGGATGAAACTTTGGGTGTGCTATTTTTTAAAAATCCAGAATGAAGTACTGGGAATGAAATTCTACACATATTCTCAAATATATTAACATGCTCAGCATTTTATGTGTGTATTTAATCTATACACTCTGTTCACAAAGCAACTTTTCCAGCTTTTCTAACAGTTAAATTATTTATATCTCAGACCCACTATGAAAACATGTCCCCTTGATTTCATGCATTCAGTTAATTTATTTTTCATCTTTTTCCATTGCAAATTTGAACACAGTATCAGTCAGAGACCTGCACATTTAGAAATTACAGTATTTAGAAGTAGTGTTTTGGACTTCTTGCCAGCACAGCATCTCTTTGCTATTCATTGAAGCAGCCTGCCTTGTTTCTTCAGTGAGCCTAAAGGAAGGGTTGCAGCTGCTTTAAGATTCACATTAAAGAATGACTCCTTAAAGCCAAACTTTTCTCAAAATTTTTGCAGTTATGACCACTAAATAAATATTCACACAATGTTTGAACATTGTGTGAATATTAAACTATTCACACTAATAAACACCCTCTTCCTTACCTTACATTTTGTGTTAAGGACATGGGAGTTCACATTTTTTGGTGAACAAGCTAGAATTTATGGTTGCATTGGTGTATGCTTTCTCATCCACTCCTTTTTGAAAGGCTTTTAAACCAACACTAACCCCCCAATCCAAAACCATATATTCATCACCTGAATCATTTTATATACCTTATTCCAAAATAACAGCTCATAGCACAAATTTGGTGATAAATAATGTTTTTCAATAGAAACCCCTGAGTAGTAAGGGGCTGAAGTGAATGCATCACCAGCACAATTATATCCCATTTTTAGATATAGAGCATCATATTTCCTACATTTCTTGGATGGAGGATAGCATGTATGAGATCACAGTTCTATTTAGCATAGAACAGACTCACCTTTGGTAACTGCACTCAAAACTATTCACTATTGTCAGTTTTCTGAATATTGATGTTGACAATACTACTTGAATGATCACTTTCATGCTTCAACAAACCAGTTTTCAACCACTAATCCATCTTCATGAACCAGTTGTCAGAGTATGCAGAGAGGCAGGGCTAAGATGGCAAGTGGGTTCTCACTGGCTGAATTGATGAATTGGCATATTCTTTTCATGCTCATGTGAAAAATAAATAGCAGAGAGATGCTTCATTGACATAAGATTCAATGCACTTACTCCAAATCATTGTTGAAGCATACGTTACCCTAAAATGTAAAGAGACCTTAGGCTATATCCCACTGTAGCCACTGGGAGTCCCTGTTGATTAAAGAAATCAATGGTTATTCCTAGACCCTATTAACTTCAGTAAGGATTCTGCACTAAGTGTCTTCAAACCACTTAGTTTGAAGTACGCATTCATGTTTGCTATATTATAATTTAGCACATACTATTTTTCTAAAGGACTTTTTCCTTTTTCATACAAACTTAATATTTATATATTGGAAACAGAGTTTTTATTAAAGTGATTATCTTCATACTATGCTTCATAAATACTGTTCTTCCTCATGAGAAGGTTTGATTTTGAGTTCCTTGCAGATGCCATTCCCTTAATGATGAGACCCTTCTCTCCTAATCCTAACTGGATGATCAGAATCAGCCAGGAGCAGATGGCCATGAAGGCATCCAGGCCCTGAGTCGTGTAGGGTTTTAAATGTGCTAATCATGATGTTGAATTGTACCAGAATCAAACTGATCTCCCATAGTAGTGAAGTCTTATGAACAAATCTAGGGATACCTATAACGAAACGGGCTGCTGCATGTTCCATCAGCTGAAATTTTGGATAGTCTTCAAGGGCAGACACATATAGAGCAAACTGCAGTACTTAGTTACAAAATAACAAGGGCACGAGTAACCATGCACTATGCATCCTAATCCAGAAAATGCCACAACTGGCACAACGGATGCATAAAGGACCTCTTGGCCACAACTTCTACCTGCTGTTCAACCAGAAGGACTCCAAAATTGCAATCTCTGTCCAAGAGAGCACAACACTCTCCAGAGCTAAGGATAGACTATTTGCAGATTCAGCTGATTTGAATCCACAGTCACTCCATCTCACTATGGTTCAGTCTGAGTTTGCTTTCCCCACCCAGACCCTAACAGCCTCCAGATGCTGCATTTCCTATCAGCTAGATGTAGAGATGTATAAATGGGGTATCATCTGCATATTAGTGATACGTTATCCCATGCCAATGGAAATATTATATACTTTAGACATTATCATTTTCCCTTTGTAACCTTTCTATATTGTCTTCCATCTTTTTTTCTTGTCACAGAACATGTTAAAGAGGGCAAGGTTAAGGTGTTGGACTAGGAATAGGGAGACCCATAGACTAGGTCACTCTCAGCCACAGAAGTCCACCCACTTTGTGCCATCCACTCTTGTGGCCCAACCCATTTTGGTGGTTACTGTTGTGGGAAAAAAGAAGACGGTGCACTATATATATCACTTTGAGATCCCAAATAAAAGGTGGGCTATGAATCTATTGAATGAATGAATGGAATGAATGAATGACTTTGTTTTTGAAACCATCTATCTAGGACCACCTTAGTTAATATCACTTTTGCACTCTATATGAATAAGGATCTACATATTATATTCTCTTCAAATTCTAAAAGTATATAAATATTGTAATTATATATCTATTATTTTATTATTTTGTTGTAAACCACCCAGAGTCCACCTGGTGGGAGAAGATGGGCGGTGACAAATTTGATAAACAAACAAACAAATAAATAAATAAAATTGCCAAATGGGTTATTTCTCTATTTTTTAATGTCTATAGCATGATGTTTCTGTTCATCTAGTTACTGAAAACTGTACAGGAATCAGGGGAGGGAGGGGGAAGTTAAAAGAAAAGTAAGGGCTTTTCTTTTTAAGTTAGAATTTATGCCCTGAAAATCAAAACACTTCTGGAGAAGCCAGCTTAATCCATCCAATCCTTAAAAATTACTTGAAAGCACTTTCCTTCCAGCTGCAGTCAAAAGGCTGCCAATTACAATACTGCGGAGAAGATGGAATTTCTTCTGATTATGAATGGCAAGTCTGCTTCTTACAGGTAATACAAGATAGACATTCATCTTAATCAAGTTCAAAAAAGAATTCTGAAACAAGAAATCCTTTTTACATACGTGTGGATTTGGCTACAAATGAAAATGGCTAGTTTGTCTTGATGCTGAGTTGATAAATGCAGAAGTGAATCATCTTTAACTAAGCAAGGTTAAAAGATTCAAAAACACGGATTCTGTTTAAAGGAAGCACATGTTTGGGATCCTGATATTATTAAAGGCCTGCCAGCTCATACTAAGAAGACTCAATGCATCCATTAACTAGAAGTCTTCAGTTTTTCCAGATGTAGAACCAACCTTCAACTCCAATATAGGTTTTATTATTTGGGGGTGCATGGGTGGGTTATACCAGATGTCAGTTTTTCCTCTCCTTCATCTTTCTTCCTCACTTTTTATTTCTCTCTCTTTTTTCAATTTTCTTCCTCTCACCCATCTTTATTCATCACTGATACATTTAAAGAAAATAGTGTGTTATAGAAGAAAAAAACGGCAATGCGCTTATTATTTATTATTCCATTCCATTCATTTTGTATTTATTAAATTATTTCTATAGCATTTCATTATAGAAAATCTCAAAGCAGTTTACAATAACCATTCAATTAGATATATGACAATATTTCCTGTTATAAAATTTGATTTTCTGAGTTAAATTTCTTGTTTAAAGAAGAGAATCCAACAGGAGAATTAAACGGGAGAACTGAATAAGATTATTTTCAAAATGCAATGCTACTGTAAGTCACATTCACTGTGTAAGCAGTATAACTGCTACAGTATACTGGCTATGTTATGGATGGACTTTCTTAAATATGTTTCTTTGTTTTTGCTTATCTTTCAGTCTACAGACAGACCTCTGAAATATAGGTTCAAGTTTGCCTGATTCTGCCTTGGAAAGGGCCATTATGTAATGTAATTATTTTAATGAACAGCATTAAAAAAGATACAGGTTTGCATTAAACAGAATTTTGGAAGTCCTCGATATATACAGAAGATTTGCTCATGCTGACACAGCAACCCTCCCTTTCTCTGTTTCCAGGGCCTGTTAAAGTTTTACTTAATAAAAAAAGTCAGATATTCATCTCTTCAAGCAAACAAACAAAAATCCTTCTGAATACTTCAATATTTGATCCTGTAAAATGACTCCAAGCAATTGGAATGGGGTTTCCATTAAGGCTGTGAGCTTTAGCTAATTCAGTTGATAGGTCAGCAACCAAAGCTCTAATTGTAGATTAAAGTATAATTCCTTCCCAATATTTTCAATGGGCATAAGACAAAAAGAAAACACCTCTATGGAGGCTCCAAAATATGCCAGCTTTTTCTTCCCTATGCCATACTGCAGTGTTCCTCAATGCTGGCTGGGGAATTCTGGGAGTTGAAGTCCACACATCTTCAAGTTGCCATGGTTGAAGAACACTGCCATACTGGATTAAGGAGAAATTGAACTTTCGGGGTTTTCTACATGGCTTGTCCCTTGTGTGTAAACTGGCTGCAAATGAAATTGGCTTAAGAAAGGCTTTTCTGGATTCAGCCCCTTCTTCCACTTTGGCCATAGTGATGGCCAGGTGTTCTTCCCAGACTGTGGTTAACATAGCCCCCAACTGGTGGATTCCCCTGCTACTTCTCTTGTCCCACCCATGCTGGGAAAGCAAGTGCCAAATGTTTTCCCTTCCCTAGGTGTGTCTTTGGAGGACTGGTGTGTAAAACCCACTAAGTATAACAGTTCTTCCTGTCACTTGGACTAGAAAGACCAACTTGGCAGAACTCATGCCAGTTTCACCCAGTTCAAACAACAACAAAGAAATGGTCAGCATTTCAACATTCTGCTGCTGAACCTGTTAAAAAAAATACACACCAGTTTTATAGTTTTTTCTGTCACCTGGACTGGAAAGGGAACCAGTTACCCAGTTGGTTGGTTTAAATTTATTGGCCACCCAATAAAGGAAAGGAAAAGTGGTCTGCTGATGAACCTGTTTAAAAACAAAGGAGAGAAAAAAACAAAGAGCCCAGCCTTTCATGGCAGGCAGCTCAGCAACCCAGTGCCAAATGGCCATTGAAGGCAGAGAGCAGGGACTTGGGCAGTGGGGGGCACCACAGCCCACACCAGCCAACTGGAGCAGAGGCATTTGCATAAGACAGAAAGAAGCACAGCCAGTGGACCAGACTGCCCTACTTGTGCCAGTAGGGGAGGGAAAATGAATAAGAAAACTGCAGAGGAGGACAGAGATGGCCTTGAGGAAAGAATTCAACAACCATTATGCAAATATCAGCTTAGCTAAATAGAGAGGAGGGGTGAGGGAAAAAAATCAAGATTTCCCGGATTCTCTTCAGTAAAAGAAGAGAGAGGATCTTTATCAGGCTTTCAAGATTTTGTATTACATCCTATAACAATAAAGTAGAGTTCTAATAGTTCATATGATGTCTGTTTCCTGACCTGGTCTACCTTAAAAGGCTGACAAAAACTCAGGTGGTGGTTGCCTTCCTAAGGGCTAAGGGCAGTCTGAAGACAACGTTATCTGTTCCTGCACTCCCAGAATGAAAGATGATCTGTCCCTGTGCTGGGACAAGCAGTCCTAATTGCAAATTACAATATAATTCCTTCCCATAGTTTATCATTAGAATGAGACAAAAAGAAGTACTTCCAAAACATGCCTGTTCTCTCCTCCTTGTGCCATCCTGGATGAATGAGAAAGTTAAAAGGTCTTCCCCAGTTTGAAACCAAGCTAAAAGATATGTCATATTTCTATTTTACATTCAAATATGCCATTTTGTCTTTGCAATGAATAACAACATTTAAACTGAAATTAAGGTACTGTACTGAAGGGGTAAGGCCATAGACCATGGCTTCCAACAACCTGTAACCAGTATGTGACCTCTTGTACTATTGGTATTCTGGTTCTCTGGAAAGCCTGGCAGACTAAACTTTGGGGATTAAGCATACTATTTTGGTTACAGTACCCTCTAACCAGCTTACTTCACAAATCAGTTCAGACATACCAGCCCAATATAAATCAAGAACTCAAAACTACTCTTCAATCTAAGTGACTCATGATCATGTCTCTATCCTTAACTGCTTTAATATCTGTGAACAAATGTTGGATACAAAGGTAGGATACATACTTATAATTACAATCAATATCTGCCTCTGCAATTAAGGAATCAAATGAGTATGTATGTATGTATTTATTTATTTATTTTAATTTGGTGCCACCCAACTCCAAACAACTCTGGGTGGTCACAGTACACCAAACTATAAAAAACAAGAAACAACAAAACCCAAATTAGAACAGAAAAAAAGAAAAAAGAACAAGGTGGTGAACGTCATAGATACTCCAAAACATCCCACTGACATCTAACATTCAGCAGAGGGGGCTCCAGCCTGGGAGAATAGCCAGCTGTTAATGGCCTTCCTTTATATAGACCATAGCATGATCATCAAAGCTTCTGAGACCACTGAGTAAGCCAAGTGTTGCCAATGTAGGACCCATGGCATATGTGGCTTGTTTAAATGACATCAGCAGATGTCAAAATTAAAGAATACAAAATGTAAATAATTAAATGACTGAAATCTTGCAAGAATGACAAATCTAATGAGAGTTTGGTATTCCCATGAGAGTTGTCTAATCAGGAATGTGCTGGTTATAAATATAGCAAACAACCACCTACAGTATCTTTGCCCAGGCCACAAGTTGGAACCACTGGATTAAATTAAATAAAATGGAAGCAAATTAGGTGGGATTGTCAAGGTTGGACTTGAAAAAATGTTTTATGTTGGTTTATAGTTCCTTATAAGAGCACGAGTGTGAATGACATAGACAGCAGCTTAGGAAAAAACTGCTTGCCAGAAGAACACATTTTAATTAACTCTCTATCTGAAGGACACTACTAGGCAGATCTGAAAACAAAAAGACTCAGCAAAGCATCTGGAGAGAATTAATATATACTATTGTAAGAGATGACTTTCTAAATTTCATCTGCTAAATAGAAGTCTGCAGAACCAAGATCAGTTTAGAAGGTCCACATGGGTTTGCTCCAACCAGCTACTCTAGTTGATAATGTTTATACTATTGTCATAACAGCTGAAAGCTTGATCCAAAGTGCACTGTTTAAAAGAATTTTAAATAAAATCTTTCCTCATCTATGGCCTTCATTTATTTTTCCTATGTCTGCAGAAATTCTCTGCTTCATGAATTCTCAGTTCTGAGAACCATCCAAGTTCATTTGGCATGAAGCAAAGTCAGAGTACTACTGATTTTCCTACACATATGGAGAGTGTAGAAGTGATTATACATCTATCACTGAACTACCTGAGAAAAACAATGGCTGGAAGATTGGATTCCATATGATTTCTATGGTGGTGACGTAGAAATCATATGATACACTAGCTGAAATGGACATGAATCCTTTCTCTTCAAGCTTGAATGTGGAAGGAAACTGCTATGTGCTGTGCCTAGCTGAAAGTCAAAGCTCTAGGTGCTAGGAAGGAGGACCTGGCTTACCTGCTTATATAACTGCTGTCACATGCTACTCTAATATAGCAGTATGCATGGTGACATCCAGTTTGGTTCTAGTTTCTTGGCTGAGGTTCCTTGAAAAACTAGGCTCCAAAGGCAAGTACATTTTAATGAAGTGCCTCCAAGATAAATACCTGTGACACTCCTTCCATGGATATAACTTGACAGATACATTGGAAAATTAGTTACTGTAGAAAAATCTGCTGGTATTTAAACTCCTGTTAAAGTGAATGGGAAACTTAAATGGTATAAATGATGAAATAATACCAGTCACTAACCTTCATATATAGTGATGATATGAGGATGGCTGAGAGATGACATAATCTCAATCTCCCGTCTGATGTGAACCATATCTTGCTCATCCTTAATTTTGTCCTTACGGATGGATTTTATTGCAACCTATAAATTCAGGAAATTGATCATTACTCGTAGAACAAAGCACATAAAAGTAGTCTATAAGGAGAGTTCAGAAAATAAATACAGATGGTAGATGCTGGAAAAACATGGAATGAGCAAAATAAATTTTTTAAATTATGCCAAATACCATCCACATTGGAGAAGCTAGTAATACTAGATTTAAGATATTTGTTTAGTTATTTATTTCTTTATGATTATACGCCCAAACCAGTAAAATACATATTACAAGATTCTTGATTATTATACTGATAATATGGTTTTTTGTGTTTCTTCAAGTAATATATGCACAACAATAACACAAGTGAAGAATAATAAAAATCAAATGAAAGCTGAGTTAAATTGTGCACATTTTAATTCTAAAATTAAGTATTGGAAGTTTCCCAATTAGGCCAGAATTCAGGAGAACCCAGATTTCTTTTTTGTTACTGTCTAAGTTCATATAGTAACTATGTAGTATAACAAAATTTAAAAAAACCAAAGACATGAACTCATGATCTATTTCCATCAGCTATGATTCCAGAAGGAACTGATAAACTCTTATTTGCCATATTGCTCTCTGAATTCTGAATTTCCATATTCCCTGAAGCATTTAGTAATCACTCAGTAACCATACCCTTCCTGCATCCTTCCTTAATCATATGAGTAGATACCTTTCCAAAAAAAAACCCCGTGGGAACAGAGGAAATAATAACCAATCCTGTATCATAATTGGGCAGTCACGGGAGTGTGTATTACATGTCAAAGGCAAGAATTTAAAAGGCCACCAATATCAAATTGGGCAACACGTGGATATATGAGCTAACCATATACAGAATGAATAAACCTCTGCCCCCATATACATAGTGCAAGTAATTTCTTTTAAAATACAAGATGCAACAGTTGAAGGATTTTAACTCTGAGCATTCAGACTTTTAAGATATAATTATTGGTCAATGCTTCCCTTTGCTTGATAATCAAGATTATCTGGTTCAAAACATATGACTATTCATTCCATGATATTATTGGATAATAGACCATTTTAGCATTTATCATTAAGTCTTGTCATTAACTTAAAATGAACTAGGAAATTTTCTATTAATTGCATAATGTGATTTTTTTTTTTTTACTATCATCTTAGATACTGGACGATAGAGGAAAATACATAAAATGCTATCAAACTTGATTTAATATAAATTATTACTTTTTTAGACTTTTAGACTTTTATTAGTGCACAAACATTGCAAAATATTTTATGAATAATTATGGAGTTATTACTCTGAAACATTAGCTTTCTTTAGGGTAATTTTGGTTTACTACATTACTCAGGAGTAGAATTGTATGTTATTTTCAAAATAAGTAATTTATTTTATTTCGGATGGCAAATATGAAGAAAATATTTCTATCCTCTCGCTACAATGCCCAATTATTTTAATTTCTGCCCTTGAACAGTAAAGACCATCATCACATTTTAAAAAACAAGGTTGCAAAGATTAGAGATTTCCTGTATAAAACATCTATCCTTCTAGAAAAGAAAAGTATGATCTTTATGATCTGTGAAGATCAATAAGTTATATTTCTATATTCTTTTTACATCATGACTTTAGTTAGAGGGATCAACTCAACAATCTTACTGTTGGTAGGGCTGGATGTAATTTTAAACATGTTTTTTAAAAGGAGGGGGGGGACAAATGCTTGAGCAATTCCTGAGGGGCAGAAAGCAGCTTCAAGTGTTCAGCAAGGCCTGGTTTTTCTTTTTCTTTCATTCTGTTCTGTGGGAGAGGCTGTGAAAGTGCATATATGCTGAGCATTGAAAAAGCATGTGGGTGGCTTTTGGATCCACACATGCATTCCTAAGGAAAAAAATACAGACATTGATTTAAAAATAAGTATAGCATAGTAGAGTTCTGTATTTGATTCTCAGAAAGAATGTTAAAAGGATGTTATTGTCAAACAGAGAGAAGAATAAATTCTTCATCATTTCAGGTCAGTGGGGCAATCATACCACATAGGGAAGGGAATATATTTGGGATCTCAGCCTACATGACAAATAGGAGATGATAACATAAACTGTTATACTGTACAAAAATATCCAAGCCTGAAAAACAGAATTTAATTTTAGATTTGTATAAATAAATGTTCCTTCCAATGTCTTTTTCTTTTAATTCAGCCATGTTGACCATAGCTCTAAATCTCATCAAGACTTATTTTATACTCTTTCTTCAGAAGAACTGAAGAATACCTCAATATATTATAATGTTTAAGAGCTACCCTTCAATTATAAAACATTAAAGTTGTTTTATTTATTTCAATTTATATGGCCACCCATATCAAATTCATGATCCTAGGCAGCTAACTGTTGAAAGAAAATATAAAAACACAAAAAACAAGAGAACAAAAAGCAACACACATGGAAACAGCAGCTGGGGTAAAACAGACGCATCAATCATAAGTTAACCTAACCAGCCCCACTTCCTGACCCCCAGGCCTGGTGACATAAAGGCCGAGAGGGAAAGGGGCCAATCTAATTTCTGGGGAAATCATATTCCAAAGGGTGAGTGCCACAAAAGAAAAGGCTCTCTTCCTCAGCCTCACCAGGTTGCATTTCTTAGCAGGTGGAACATGGAGGATGCCTCTTCTGCTGGTTGGGACAGTAGACATAACTGGGGAGAGGAGATCCCTCAAATAAACCAGTTCCATGCCATGAAGTGTTTAAAAGTTGCAAACAGCACCTTGAATTGAACCCAGAAGCAAACTGACAACCAATGCAGTTTGCAAAGCAGAGGTGTAACACCTCTGAGTATAACAACTCTTGATGAGATTTAGAGCTATGGTCAACATGGCTGAATTAAAAGAAAAAGACATTGGAAGGAACATTTATTTATACAAATCTAAAATTAGATTCTGTTTTTCTTGATGAAAAACAGTATCAAAGTATCAATTTTCTTGATACTTGATGAATGAGCAAATGAAGTTACCTCTAGGCAATTTGAATTTTGAATTATGATAATGATTTGTCATAATTTCTGTAGTTTTAGTTTCATCCTTTTACATTTTTCCTTTTTTTCATTTCAGGTACAAATAGTTCTCAGACTTACAGAAGTTTCTCGTTAGGCCAATATAGTTCAATATATTTATGTACATTTTGTGCTACCATAAAAAGATCACTTTCTTTTTATAAGAGTGTCCAAATTATAGGTAGGGATAAATGTTATTTAATCTTGAAGACACTACAATGAAAAACAAAATTATTTAAAATTTATTTATTTCCCTAAAACTCTATCCTAATTAAGTTTGTGCATTTTATTAAGCCCATCTGATTTCTGATTTTAAAATAGTCATTTGATCCAGCTGGAATTCCAATCTGTATTTGGAACAGAATTTTAGTTCAGAAAGGAAAAAATAAAACATAATTCCCTGATAGAGAGAAGTATGCTACTGTCGCTGGGAAATATGCTTAAAATGTATCAAATTGCTTTAAAACTTTTTCACCTTTAACAGCTCCTTCACTACATATAGATACTGTATTATATTTATATATTATGCATGTTTATTTATAATCCTTGGTTGATCCAAATTACAGAATATCATCCTGGTACCATTATGCCAAATTACTTCAAACCAAAAGCCACACAAACTTCAAAGGGCTTTCCTTTGTTAGGAAAAGCAAGGTTCTGAAAGGTAAAGCTAGAACAGTTAAATTGTTTCCATATATTTACTTTTCTGATCCTGTGAGCCAGATTGTCTCCATATATAGCTTTAGAACAGAGTTTCTCAACCTTGTCAGCTTTAAGATATGTGGACTTCGACTCCCAGGATTCCCCAGCCAGCATGGCTGAGAGCATGCTGGTTGAGCAAGAATTCCAGAATTCCCCAGCCAGCAAGGTTGAGAGCATGCTGGCTGGGGAATTCTGGGAGTTGAAGTCCACACATCTTAAAGTTGCCAAGGTTGAGAAACACTGTTTTAGAAAAATCATACTGTACACCTAAAGTCAAAGTCATTACTTACAAATGATGCAAACCTAGTATTTTGGGGGGACTGTCAAAGATTTTACTTCAGTGATCCCAAAGAGCAATCAGTGGGACAATTTGTACTCAACACAATCTAAGTATGGCCTTGGGTGTTTTAGATTTGCTGTTCTTTTCTTTTGCAATTTACATATTTCATTTTTCTGCAGGTGTTTATCTTGGTGCCATCTGCCTATGAGGCCTAAAAGAACACAGATAAAACTGCAAAATAGTGGAAATACTTTTTAATTTAATTAATCTTTTTAAAATTAAACTGTTTTATTACATTTTTCTTGCATATAGCATCGAGAAGCAAAGATCTATTATATATACATAGGTGGAAAGAGATGGAAACACCTTAGATTTTATTTTCATTCTTTGAGCATTGACTTGAAAATGATTTTATTGGGATGGTTTAAGAGAATCCATATAAATAACTAACGATTTGCTACAATATTTGACTTCTCAATGTATCAACATAAAAAAGTCTTAAAATTTAAGGTGCTTTACAATTCATGTGTACAGCTTGTAAAAAAAAAGCTTCCCTTCTAGACATCACAAACCAAGCGTCAACACAAGATGTTACTTTAATAAACTGATGTATTCTTTGTACAATAACCAGGATACTTTTAATGTATGTACTTTATTTCAGTTTCATTTTGTCAATTTTTCTCACTGTAAGAAAGGTTATTCTTTCAACAGGGAGATTTGGCAATCAAAGAGGAATTAGAAGAATATTTTTATTCTCTCAATAATACACAGATTGAAAGACAGCCTGTGCAATTAAAACAAGAAATTATATCCTAAATGATTTATGCTACACTTACACAAGCCAAAGGGTGGAAGGTAAATTTACAACTCCCTTCCTACCCTCATGTGATAACCGGATTTTTATGCGCACTTCCTGAACCCTGCATGCTAAAGAATGATATCCCGTCATTGTTTCATACTTGCCATACCTTATTGTACAAATGCAACCTGGCTTGTTTCTAGCAAAAGTTGCTGTAAAATTATATTTTTGCACTAGAAAGAATTATGCACCATATTTTAGTTGATTCAAGTAAATCTGGTAGGGCAGACTTTGTTTAAAGGATTTAAAGGCCTCTACTAGGAAACAAAACCTAATGATTTTTATACTTATATACATGTCTGTTTGAGAGAGAGAGAGAAAGAAAGAGAGAGAGAGAGACAAGACTGTAGAAGTTCAATAAGAGCATCTTGAATTCCTCTTCTCTCTTAGAGCAGTGATGATTATAGTGTGTGGAATGTTTAGGATTGATATAAACAGCACATATTTTGGTGCCTAGTTAGTAGGAACAAGAATTTAATAAAGTACATTAGCAACCTACTGGTTGCTAATATATTTCCTAAATTTTGTACTCAACAGAAATGAGCTAAAAGATAATGCAAAAGATATGATTTGAAAACAATAAATAACTTAAATCAAACTGTAGTTACAGAACATCTATCATTATCAGAACTTCACATATTTAGTCATTCTAAATGACAACATGGCAGGAAGGAAAGAAGCAGCTTGAAACAAAAAAAGAGAAAAAGAGGAACTCTCAAAACATCAAAGAGAGAATCTTTTTTAGAAAACAAGCAGCAAAAGCTCTCCCACAAGAAGAGTCATGAATAAAAAGGTATCCAGTATCTTTCAAAGCACATTTACATTTCATCCAAAAAAGAGGTGGAGCAGTTCTCAGAAAGTTCATAACTGGAATGGAAATAAAAACTGTTTCACAACTGTAAATATCAAGCCATAATTTTGACTTTAGCAAATGCTGACCAATACTGAGTGCCAAATCCACCAAAAGAACAAAACTGCAGTTATATTTAGCTAGTAGCAAAATTGCCAGATACTTATTTTTGGTCTCTACTTTCACTTGGGCCAAATGCAACATAAGACTTCTTTTATATGTAACTACTATCATCCAAGCAATTTTTAATGATACAAAAACAATTGTTGGCATTTCTTACACATCTGTTGAAAATGGCTGACTAGTACCAAACTTGACCATGTGTGCCTATTTGTAATAAACTAAACCAGGGGTAGAAATTTTGTTCCTGGCCTTACTATGTCCTGCAAATCCTCCATATCCATTCTGTACAGGGCTGGACAAAAGCTTCTCCTTTTTTCTAAATATCTACTTTAAATTTAGTCTTTCATCTGGTGTGATACGATCATTTTTTGCTTCCTGTACATATGAAAAGGGGCTGCTGTTTATATAAGCAAGAATTCTTTCTCTCTTGTTTTTGCACAAGGAGAAGTAGACTATCAGCTTCTACGTGCAGGATAAAATAAGAGAGCCAGGATGGTCTAGTGGTTAAGGCAACGGGCTAGAAACCAGGAGACTGAGAGTTCTAGTGCCACCTTAGGCCTGAAAGCCAGCTGGGTGACCTTGGGGCAGTCACTGTCTCTCAGCCCAATTCACCCCACAGGGTTGTTGTTCTGGGGAAAATAGGAGGAGGAATGAGTATTAGGTATGTTCACCACCTTGAGTAGTTTATATAAAGGCAGGATAGAAAATAAATTAAAATAAAACCTGTTACTTTTCAGGGCATTCACTCCCTGCCTTCTGCTCACAGAGAAACTCAGTCCTGAAGTTGCAGTCTGGCTCATCCATGATGTTTCCCAACCTGATTTGAATATATTTATTTATTACATGTATTAAATTTGGTTTTTAATCAACTTCCAAGTGCTCCAAAACTATTTGTTCAAAAAAGAAAAGCTATCCGACATATATAAGCTCTTCGACACAAGCGTTATAAGAGTAGCAAACAGAGAAAAGTGAAAGAATTCAAAATAAGCTCTTCCAGATGGCTGAATTAAAGTGCTATCCAGTAGTCCTTGAGCCAGCAAAAAAGATGCCAGGAGAAGAGGGAAAACATACTACAGAACTGGAATAGCAAAGGATGACTTTAAGCTGCCTCAGATAAGGGCTGGGGATGAGACAAAGGCAGCATCAGAAGGACATGGCAGGAAAAATAAGTTACCAGGTCATTTTTGTGCCATGGTTAGGGGCATGCAACCAAGATAAATAAACCAAGAACTAAGCAAGAGTCTAGTGGCACATCTAAATCTGGATCACGGCTTCTTGTTCCTCGAAGAAGCTTGGATTCAAAGGCCAACTGCAAATTCTGACTTCAATTATTAGTTTGCCAGCAGTACCAGGAGTCCCAATTTAGACAATACTATTTTTTTCCTGCTCCAGTTAACTCCTGGTTAGTTTAGCTGCTCTCACTGACAGCAGGAGCCAAGCTTAAGCATTAAGTATGACTCAAAAGAATTTAGGCATAATGGTTTGTTTATAGTGAAATAACATAAAACAAGGATACATTAGAACAGTGTTTCTCAACCTTGACCACTTTAAGATGTGTGGACTTCAACGCTCAGAATTCTTTAGCCAACATGCTGGGAGTTCAAGTCCGGACATCTTAAAGTGGCCAAGGTTGAGAATCACTGCATTAGAATATAACTATGCAACAGGGCTTCCTGTAACAGATCTCTATGGAACTTGTGAAGATACAGTAATTTAGTAATAGAGTCCCTGTAACTCATGTCTAGTCTACATTTTTTATTTATGAAATTTATATACATCTTCAATGTGGTTGGGGGGAAATGACAGGGCTGTTTGGGCAATGATAATCACAGTCATGGAATCCCTTCCACAGGATTCTCTCTGATTCTTTGCTACCTTTTAGGTGCTAGGCAAAAATATTTTTAATCTAGGAAGTCATTTTAAAACATTTGGAATACTTTAGCTCTTTGAAATTCTGGCAATTAACTGTGCTTTAATTTAATACTTTCATTTTTGTTTCATGGTTATTGTGATGTAGTGGTTAAAATTTTGGATTAGCACCTGGAGACCCAGGTTCAGGTCTACCTTAGCCATGGAAATGCATTGGGTGACTTCGGGCCAGTCACTCTCTCTCAGCCCAAACTACTCCACTGTTTCTGGGGAGATAAAATATAGGGCTATTCCTTTGAGCTCCTGGGGAAAAACAAACAAACAACATATAAATCTAATTTAAATAAATAGAATTGACTGATGAATAAGGCAGTATTTAAACATTTCCATCTTCATTTTTTTTCTGTGCCCTTTGCTCCATCTACCCTTTGCCCTATTGTGTCAGTTTTCTACTACCTCATTCTACTGAGTCCTGGTCTCAAAAGCAAACCGCTATCTGATAGCTCTGCATTTTTGTTGCTGTAAATTCTGACAATCTGTATTAATCGTTGTGGATACTGTATTTTGTAAGCACTACTAAGGGAAAGTATTTATTACTTATACTCTAGAAAATACCTATACTTCTGAAGGAAATAGTATTTTTAGTATTTGTTTTCTTAAAACCAAATGGCAGTATTAGACCAGCTTCATATATTATGCAGAGTATAAGTAAGGATGTGGGGACAAGCTGTGCCTACTTCATTTCCTTTTTTAAAAAAGCATACACAGAATTACAACAGTGACTCAGGCTTCTGTAAGCTAAGACAATTACCTTACAACAAGCGTGATATACCACCATCTCCAGGGCACCGAACAATACCTCATTCTGACTATTTTAGCTAGAATTTAATTTCAGCAAATACTACAAATCATGCCATTTTGTAGAGAACTACTTAAAAGTTGTACTGCACCATGGGAATCAGCCACTTTAATCCAGTCTTTCTGACTTTAATCTTCCTATTTAAGATATCCAAAATGGAATGATTATGCTATTACATCAGAACCTAGAACAATTTTTCCTCTAATTGGCAAATCAAGTTAAGTGGAAAAACTAATTTAACGCAGAAAGAAAAAAGGATTCTATCAAGGATTAGGCTTTTTTTTTTACATGTATCAGTTTTGTCTTCTAATAATTGCAGGTCCCATCTCAGCTAAAATGAAAACATAGCTTTATATTTAATTCAGTTACAAAACACTACAGTATATTATTTCCTTAGACTCTGATGAAACATATATTCCCATGCACTGGCTTTTATATTCCTCTCACAAGTGCATAGAAATGCAGTTATAAATAATAATGATATCTTCCAATAGGACAAGTGAATTTGTAAAAATTCTTCATAAATCCTGTGACTGTATTTGATAACCTAATCTTAGCAACCCCTTTTTTTAACTACTGACTTTGTTCTCCAGTGTGCTCTATAATGTTCATACCAGTTTAAAAGCATGCTCATGATTGAATTAGCTTATATAACAGGATATAAAATGTCATAGCAAGTTTTGTTGGAATGATAATGAGAAGAATTTGTGCACAAAATGAAACAAAGATGCTGGCTCCTGTGCCAAACATTCATTTGATGGCAACACTTCAAATAAATTATTTCTTATAACAACTGGATTGTTATATCCTACAACCACATCCCAAGCAGCCACCCAGCTGGGCTCAATAAAGCTATTTTCCAATGTGCTGTATACATGCACAAACACCCATACTTCCCAGATGTTCTCTGTGTAAAACATCTGGTTTCAAATGCATAGTAAGTCTTTCCAAAAAGCCATTACATTTGTTTAATGGACTCATACAGTTCAGCTAAAATATCCTGGAGCACACATCTGACTGCATTTCTACTCTATGAGCCCCATCTGCAAAAAGCAGAAAAGCAAATGAGAATTCTTTACATGATTTATGCTGCCTTTATGGCAGCCAGTTCATAAAGAACAAACTTAGCTCAACAGACAATAACACAGACTGTTTTAAATATATCATTAATACGCTTTCTGTGTTAATACTTTCCTCTGAAGCAAAGGACCCAATTTTGAAAACTCAAGAGATACTACCAGGCATGTAATTTCCTGTTTTCTTTTCCTGATAATTCCAAGAATCTCAGGAATTCATAGTATATGTGGTAATGCACTTTTCTTACTATCAGAGGGAGGCTGGAAGAAGACAAGTTACACTAGATAGTGATTGATTTCATTTATCCTCACAGTATCCCAGTGACAGCTATTTCTTCCAATAAACTTACATATGAATTCATATGATCTGAATTCATCTCTCTGTTCTTTGTCTGGTAATAGCCTCATATTCAGTTAGAACTGACAGATAAAAGGTAATGAGTAACAACCACATCAAGCCTATCTTATGATAATGTTAAGAGGCCCAACACCAAAACTAATTTAAATATCAGAGAAGGAAACATTGATTTATGTTAGTGGACTGTAAGCTGTCTGGTGATGTAGGTGGTATATAAATATTGCAACAAACAAACACAATCCCAGGTGAAACTAGCCCTGACTCAGAAGCTTTTTTCTCCAAGAAGGGTGCCCAGTGAGAAGAGCCTCAGGCAGGAGTGGTCCATTAGCCTTATGTGAGACAACACAACTCCCTGCCAGTGATGTCCACAGCAAGCTGAGATTTTACCAAACTGACAAAATAATCCGTTTTGATGTCACAACACAAGCTCCAGCCCTTGCATACTTGCATGCAACACTATGATGCACGTACAACAGGGAGTCTGTGTCATGATGTCATGGTGCACATTTTATTACTGATCACCTCTTGGAAACCCATGCTCTCTTCTCATAAAGATATTATCCAAGACCTTCTGACAATATTTCATAAAACAAACAAATAAATAAACCTGAATCATCGTGAAACTTTTGATCATACTGACAGAGGGCAAGTCAACCGAAAAAAGAGAGTGATGGAAAGAGAGAGAAAATGCAGTAAGAAGAATCAATCTGAACTACCTGCATTTATGCCTTGAGCAAAGGCATTCCATTATGAAAGGTCAATGATGTGAGAAAAAGATTATTTTTTAAAAATACCAGATCATCAGATGTTCAGATATAAGCACTGCTCTAAAATTATTTGCTGGGCTTGATCATGCAAGGCTGAACTGAAAATCATTCTTAGGTAAAGTAGGGAGGGATCAACTTGTTCAGGTTTGGCAGCCATACTGACAGTGTAATTACAAGCTAATTATAGGTATTTAAAGCATGCTAATGATCATCATTTGCATGTTTCCAGATTTCTATAAATATTTAATTGGAAAGCAAGGTATGACATTCAATCTACAATATATCTGCATTGAAATTCCCACCCTCACTGGAGAAGCTTAAGTTGAAATTTTAATATATATGAACATTAAAATGTTCAAATAATATACTTTTTGCTCCAAATCTATTAGCATTTTTCCTACCAGATTTTAAAAACTCACTGTATAATTTTGCGGACTAAACAAATAATATTGCAGAAGAGTGATAGCATAAATACTATGAAATGTACTCAAGGGCTTCTCCAAATCAGCATAGCATTGGGAAATACGAGATGGAGTTTGCAGCCAGAGTGGGCCAAAGCAATTTGGTGTCAGGAAATTTTCCCAAGGAAGGCTGGACAGAAAAGTTTTATAATAGCTGGGAATCCTGATCATCATAAACTGGGCTCCAAAAAAATACAGCTTTTAGGGCTACTTGGGCAATTTGTAAATCATTCTAATAGGGTGGCTACAAGAGCAGCAGTATCCTCCAGATTGGTTGAGGATATATATTTTACCTTCCTTGGGATAGCATCTTCTTAGTAAGGCATACCTATTTTCAAACAGAGTAGGCCAGATGATACAGTAGTAAGACTAGATGCAACAGAATAGCAAAAAGAATGGCTTTTGCCTTTGTTAAATTAACCATGCCCATGCTTGCCAATTAATGAAGTTGTGGGCATCTTATAATCATAAATATCACTCTCCAGAAAACATGCTATGTTGCTATTGAATGTATACCCCATCTTTCTGCTTATATAAAGGAAACTTACAGCAAAAATACAAAATATGAAACACAACAACATTAATACAATTTAAATCAAAATTAAAGACAAACTCAGTTTAACAGTTAAATACTCAGTGAAAAAGATGAATTGTTGCCATTTCCCTAAATATTGGTTGAGTGGGGCCAAATACACCCATATAGGGAGAGCATTCTACAGCTTGGAGCAGACATTCTCCCATGTACCAAGCAGACAATATTCTGGCGCTAGGGGCATCTTCAAAAGGGCTCTCCTGCTCACCTAACTAACCAGCCAGATTCATAGCAGAAGACAAATTCCTCAGGTACTCAGATCTTGAGACATTTAGGGTTTTAAAGGTCAATATCAACATCTTAAATTATGATCAGTAGGCAATTGGCAGGCCCTTCAGATCTTTCACTACAGGCTTCACATGATCTCTACAGTAAAACCTTGATTCTCTAAACTACCATTCAGTGGACTTCAGACTCAGTGGGCAAAATTTGACTTCAGACTTTACTCTTAAAGCAATCCAGACAGTTGGCATAATATTATTCACAGAAGCAAGTAACAGGAACTCTCACATCCCTGCTCTCAGTAGCGTCTTTCTATCTCTTAATAAATAGAAACAGAAATAAAAACGTATGCCGAAGGAAAGTGTCCATGCCCGTTTGCTGCTCAAAATGACAAGCGCTACATTCTCACCCTTTGGCCATTTTGGGACCTTCTGTGCATGTGTATCTATGTGCAGATACTTTCACTAAGATTGCTCCCATAGTGAAGTGGCACATCTCTGCATACATAGGTGTCCTCAAAAAGTGAGGAGGCCCTTCAAGCATTACTGAACCTTCAAATGAATTCACCAGCTCAATGTTTGGGACAGTGGGTTCAGAGGGATGATTTAGTCACTTTGCAGAGCACGCTTCCCAATGGTTCACACAACACAAATTAAGATTCCAATCTTAATAAACTAAGAGGTGGGTTGTACCTCTAATTCTGGCCTTGATGCTCAGGTTTATTCTATTCAGATTTTGTCTCTTAACATAAGTCCCTATTTTATAAGTGGGAATCACATTTGGGGAATATGTGTGAACAACCTAAAACCAGAGGAAGCCTTTAAAATTCATTAAACAGTGAAATGCTATTGAAAGCCTGGTCCATCTAATGCAGAATAATAAGCTTTACTAAGCCATGATCAACTTTAAAAATGTTTAATACTATCAGAATTGACTTGGTTCCCACAATATGCTAAGCCCCACTGAGCCAACTAAACAAATCATCATTAAAGTTTAGCTCAATGTGTAGCATTACTGTAGTGTGGGGTATAAGACTAGGACTAGTAGCCCAACTACAACCTTGAGTTGTACAAAGTAAAGGTGGTATATGAATCTAATAAATGTATAAATATTGTTTGACAATAACCAGATCCCATATCATTCTAATCCTGGAAGCTTTTTCCATAGCCATTATTTTTTTTTCAAATAAAGTTACTCACAAACAGATCTTATTCATATCCCTCAAATGTGTAAGATCTGAATACTGTAAGGATAGTTGCACTAGTTTTACAACATTAGACCAGTTTCCTTTTTAAGGAAGGTCTCTTATTTTATCAAATATCAAAGCTAGTAACCAATTTTCATCCTAAAGTCAATTGACATATAACTATTACCTAATGTAGTTGAATGTAAAGGAAACATAACTCATTTGTATACATGCTGGTTTCTTTTATACATTTTACAGCTACAATTTGAATATCAAATAACTTTACATTTAACTAGTGAACACAGGCATTCCTCTTCATTTAAAACTGAACATTACTGAGGGGATTTTATGTATATTAATCATCTGGAATTTCTGATAGGAATCCAAGATATTTGATCAGCATGGGCAACCACTAAACTCCCATGCAATATCTCACACAGCCCCCTGGTGTTCTGCGTCTGAAATCTCCTAATTTATACAATGTACAGTGTTGTCTGTGTAGACATGGTGATAAACATGGTGCTGTTTGAAACTATACTTCACAAACTATAACCTACAGATGTTGAGGACTTTCATGTGGGCAAGACAAATGAGAGCACAGGCTGAGCCCAGGAAACAATAGCAGGAGACCACAGATGAAAGCCTAAGCACACTTGTGGCTTTAATGAACTAGTCATCAAATATTGCACAGATGCTTGTATCTCACTGTTCTTCCTATGAAAATATCCAGCAACAGAACTATGCATTTTTAATCTTGCCAAAGGAACTCACAAAGCATCTGTTAAAAAGAATCAGTGTTTGCTATATATAATGTATACCAATTAAAGAATGTGTGAGTGGAATTCTGTGAAGAATAAATACTGCCCTGCAAGAACTGCTTGTTACAAATAGCTTTATTCAACAAATATTTTATTTGTTTGTTTGTTTGTTTGTCAGATTTTTATGGCCACCCATTTCATCCGAAGTGATTCACCCAAAGTGAATATAACAAAACATAATTTTATATATCTTTTCAGATAAAATTTCTTCCATATGTCGCATAATTTCCTAACCTTAAATTTAATTATGTAAGAAACCCACTCACAAAGTACATTAATGTTACTTATCAATTTTATGATGATCTTTTTTTCTCAACTGTTGTTTTGAAATTGTTAGCAACAATCTATTATAATGCAATAGTGCTTTTAGTTAAGAGCTACTTGGCAAATAGATTCCACTGTGAATTCATTTCATTCAACTAAACTTTGGCCAAAGTTTCTAACTCTAAAAGCCATGAAAATAGAGTCCAAAAGTCATCTATTCTTCCCACACTACTGATAAACCAAACTGCTCACCTTCATACACATCCAAAGATTTCAAACCAGAGACCTATACCAGCCTTATCCGACCTGATAACCTTCGGATCAATTACTTCAATTCCCATAATTCCCAATGCCAAACTCAATACCGATGGTTCAGCATTAAAAGAAATTGCTACATTCAGTGATGCAAAAACAATTGTTAACTGATGAAAAGTGTGACTGGTTTTAATGTCAGTGCATAGCCTAGTTTCTTTGAACCCCAGTCTCTGATCATAAAGACTCATTTTATCTCCTGCTGTCAAATTCATGCTACTGGTACTTTCTGACAAATGGTCATCAATTTTTCATAGGTGACGGAAATAACTTTAGAACACTAGGGATGCTTTCTTAAGAAGTCAGTTGAAGTTGTCAATAATGGTAATGTCAGAAAGGATCTAATATGACAGTCTTAAGAGAACGCCTCTTGGGATAAAGTTACCTCAGAAATTTGTATCTATATTACAGCTGATCCGATTCCCAATTTAAAAAATAGCTCTTAAAGATTCCATTCAATAAAATGACTAAGCTCCAAGATGAGAGAACTTCCTGTCACTGAAGCAAGAAATCAGTCACACATTGTCCTCAAAGAGTTATTTGAGAAATATGTATTTCAGCATTCCCAGGAATCTTTTTCACTTTGGATGGAAACATGCTCTCCATCTTTCTACATATGACAAGCCAAAAGTTAGCTAGACTGACTTTGGTTTAAAAATAAATAAAACTAATTTTTCTTTTAAACAAAATAGCTGAGACTGGCTATCCTTTTGTTAACCCTTGCATGATACTTGAGTATAATTCTATATTACGGCTGCTAACTTTCCTTTTGGGAATTATCCCTACTATATGTAGCTTTTTCAGTATAATAACTGCAAGAACAAAAGCTTTTATGCATCCATAGGTGTGCTGTTGCAGCATGGCCTTGTATGCGAATTTTATTGTTATGCAATTCAGATTTTTCTTTAAAATGCCTTGGGTTTTCCACTAGCCAAGCACATTCTATGTAACTGTAATTTATTTAAAGTTTAGATATTATCACTTTTTTGTAATATTAGGTGTTATTACACTTCATATAATTTTAGTGTCTATTCTATAATTTAAATATACACTGCACCCTGGACCTCACTCATAGATGTTAGTTAGGTTGTTTTATAAATGTATTTTAATTTTGTGTTAAATTTTATTTCATTTATTATCTACTAAGATAGATTTATATATATTGACTGAGCACTCTGCTTGTACTGATCCAGGACCATAATGAATTGGAATTGGAATTGAAAGCCTTGGGTTACTCCATATAGCTCATCAACCATTGCCTGGTCTCCATGCCTTAATTGTAACATGCAAGTGAATCAAGAATGTATTCATGTGGATTTTAAGACATAAAATTGGTATAAATAGGTAAAATTGGTATCATATGAATTATTTTGACTACAGTCCACAAATTATGCTTGGAGTTAGCAGCCAATTTTTTTTTTCTTGATGGCAAGGATATTATAAATTTGCCCCTAAACATGTGCAGACTGCCCTTCCTTTGCACTTAGCAAATAGCAGCCTGCCTCTCTTACATAATGGTTAACAGCACAGGTGATACTTATTTCCATAAAGTCTGAGTCTTTTTCTGAAAGCCAAGCATGGTCCCAACAAAGCACAGCAAGCATCTGTATTGAAAACCATGTTTAGAAAAGTTAGGAGATAGTTTCATCTATTTCAGTGTTTCTCAACCTTGGCAACCTGAAGATGTGTGGACTTCAACTCCTGGCTGGGGAATCCTGGGAATTGAAGGCCACACATCTTCAAGTTGCCAAAGTTGAGAAACACTGATCTATTCTGAAGAAATATCTCCCAGATTTTCATTCTGTCCCTTTAGCAGCTCCCATTCACAAACCATTTATTTTTCTTTTTTTAATCAGACTTTTCTTTCCTAGAAATTCTAAGTGACAGAGAGAAGCCAGCTGCAAATTCGCTGGGTCTTCATAAAAGCTGCAGAACTAGGCATGTTGAATAAACAGGAGACCTGAAATTGTTCCCATCTAATTAGTCCATCGATTTAAAAAAACATCTTTCCTCCTTTTTTCTTTAATAATCTGTACTTGAAACCAAACTTAAGTTGCGGTTCACTGACAGGTACAGTTTTTAGGAGGAATATATTCTCAGGGTGATGGGTGGAGATGGGAGTAAAGGAACAACAATGTTGTATAAGGGAAACAGTTTTTCACATGGAAGAGGAATAGACACTAAAACACAATCCTTAGTAGTATCAGAAAGAGACTGAATATTATACTGCCAAGCAACCAATCTGATGTGCAGAATTCTTGGAAAAGAAAATGGGAGGAAAGGAAGAGAATTCCCAGTGCCACCACAATGAGAGAACATTTTTGCTCATGCATTTGTTTCTTTATTTTCTGATAGCCTAATTTAGGTGTTAGAATGCCATTTTCTTCCCTGAATATTCTTGCTTACTTAGTCTGGGTTTCAAATAATAAAATATATCTCAAGTTGAGTTCAACTCCTGGTAACTTCATAGATATGTCCATGTAGTTTCCGGGCAACAGTGCAGAAGTGATTTGCCAAGGCCCTCTAACGGGATGCTTTTTAAACTTTCCACTCTAGTATGAAGCTCTGAGAACTCCTATAGCCTCCCATCCAATCCTACCTGCTCAGCTTTCTGTAGTATAAAGTTGATAATCATAGATATAGATAGATATAGATATAGATATAGATATAGATATAGATATAGATATAGATATAGATATAGATATAGATATAGATATAGATATAGATCTGCTTAGTTTTTATAGGAATCAGACTACTGTGTTCTATTCTGTTTATGATTTCTACAAAACATTCCTCCAACAATTAAGCCACAGATTAATATGATCAATGTTCATATTAACTGAAGTACAGGTAGTCCTCATTTAGCATCTGCCTCGTTTAGCCACTGTTTGAAGTTACGACAGTGATGAAAAAATAACTTTGCAACCAATCCTCGCATTTATAATCTTCACAGGTCTGTAAGCAAAGGAAAGCTGAATAAGATCATAAGCACAGTCACAGTTTTACTTAGCAACTGCTTTGCTTAATGACCAAGTTGCTGGCCCCAGTTATGATCACTACACGAGGACTACCTGTATTCCAATTTAAAATGGTATTGAGGAAATTGCAAAAAAAGTTCCTTATTGTTATAAAGGTATATAGCAATTCCAATTCTAACTATCATGTTTTGCTTGACAAGCTTCAAAGTTGTAAAGAGAAATGGTTAATCATTCAGGAACAAATATAATTTCACAATGACCTTGGAACAGTTTAGACATATTCTGTTCATTACTTCTCTAATTATTAGATACTGTATAGAATTCATGATGTATGGATATATTTAGAATCCAAAAGGCTGCATGATACACAACATTTTGTTGGACTGCATCTGAGTGAATTAAGAAAATGTCCATGTTTTTTCAGTATACAGTAGTAGCCTTGAAAGTATGCCCACAAAAACGTATTGGTCTGTGTAAGAACAGGTAGAATTGCAAGAAGGCACAATTTATTCTTCAGCAGAATTAATCCTATGCCTGGTTTATTAGAAACAATTAGCACTTTACTGGGAAGATAAGAGCAAAACTGCACTCAAAATCTGGCATGACTAGGCAATATCACTGAAAGAGAATGAGGAATTAGGTGGCCAGACATGATTCTATAGCCGATATCAAAGACTGTTTCTTCCTTGCATATTTCTATGTCATCCATGGCAAATAACAAACCCTTAAATTCAAGCCTACCATGCAGATTCCTTTACAGATTACTTCTGTTAAATGTTTATATAAATCATACTTGGACTTCAGAAGCCCAGTGAATGTTTGGAAGGCTAAGTACAAGTGGGCTGTATTCCTGCATTTCATTCAGCATGCAACCTAATCTCTGTTACATTATTAAGTAAACAAGGGTAAATAACAAGTTGCTGCTGACAACAAACTAAATATAACATATCTATAATCCAACTCACAGTTCAACAGCCATCATATAAGCTATAGCTGGAAAAGTATTATGCACTTCTCAAAACAAATGTCAAACTTTTAAGCATTTTTCAAAGTAAAAAAAATAATAATCAAATTCCTAGATACTGATATGTAGCTTGTAGGAGTTTGGGAGTGTATGTAGGAAAGCAGAAGAAAAAATACACATATATTATATTATAATTGTTAGTATACAATCTTTTTTGCATTACATGCAAATTTGAAGCACATTTTTCTCTCATTTGGGGATGTTTACCTAAAAGAGAACTTCCTGCAGATTTCATAGGATTTCTCCCAGAAGCCAATGGAAAACCAGCACCTGACATTTTATTTGGCGGTGTCTGATTTTTATGCAAAAAGTCCATGACGATATGCTTCAAACCAAAATCACAATTAACTAATAAAAGGTTAATGGAAATATTTTTGTTTAGGTAACTCGGTAAGAGTAAGCTACCAAGGATATTTCTAGACGTTGCCCTATGTTTCCAAATATTTACATACTACTGTGTAGGAAAATGCTACCTGACCTACTAATACGACAGCGAACAAATGACATAGGTGGGAACATGACCTTGAGATTTCTAATGCTGTACTAAGCTTTTTTCTACATGAAGTGATGATGGGAATTAAGCTGGTTACATTGCTCTGAGGACCCCCTCTGCTGGCCACACTACTGAGCCACTCTAATCAAAGCTCTTTAATGATTCCATAAATGATTATGACTAAGGAGAAAGGAAACATAGCACAGATAGAGAAGAACGGGCTAAATGGGTTCCCAGTGTCAATTCTGGGCCAAATACTTTTCATAACACTCCTATATGTGAAGAGAGTATATTTCACATGTCGACAGATAAAGATGTTTATGTGTTTTTCAGTAAAGCACATTCCCATTTTTAACATAAGTAAGCATCATCCTGAGGCATGGAACACATATTCTGATGCCAAAGCCAAAGCCAAGAATCTTTAATCTAGAAACAAGTAAATAGATTATAAATATCCATCTTCCTCAGTTTTGTCTCTTTAGCTGCAAATGTTATATTGCTGTAAAACAAATCTTAAAAAAACTACCAGTGCTGTCTTAAAATGAATAAACGTGAAGTTATTGAAAGGAGCATACCAATACAATCAGGAAATGATACTTGGGCTTGTACATTTTTTGAGCTGGATGTTTTGCTAATTTTAAAACCCTGCAATATGATACACTCCAGGCAATGTTCTTTTTCAAAGAAAAAACAGGCAGTCAAAGTGAACACGAGCATTCACTTCTGCTTTTGATTAACTATCTTAATGGTTTAGTAAAATGACAGAGAGCATAATATAACATTAAGACTTATCTGTACCAGGTCTTTAAAGAGTCTTTTCATGCTACACAGCACTGGGATATTATTTAATTATTTGTTTTGACCACTGCACTAGGATTTAGGGTTTTTACTACAAACCACACCACGGAAAAGGTTAAATGTTCTTAAATAGAGGGGGCTGTCACATACATAATCACACCACATGTAGCTAAGGTGCTTTTTACTATTGCATGCACTTACTTGTTTACTTCAGTCTCTTGTTCAAAATATTGGTTGAGCAAGCAACAGGGAAAAAATTGTAAATACGAACAAAACATGGAGCTATACCAAATCTACTGCAAAGTACTTGATCAAACAATTGCACAATCTCGGGGAAAGCATTGGTACACGCGTGCCTGGTTGAAATGCAGAACCCTCATATGTAGCCAGACAGCATCAGAAGAAAACAGCAGTACTTTTAGCTTACTACATGAATCCTTCGCTCATGTGCCTGAATTCTATGACGTGCAGGCATCTTGTGGCAAAGAGCACAAAAGTTGAGCTGGAGACAGTTATAGTACACTGCAACATTAAGTTTGCTACATAAAGTGGACTCTAAACTTCACTTTGATAGGAGCAACTGCATAGATGTGTTTGTTATAGAGGTCAATGAAGTGCATGTCATAACCACCCGCAACACACTGTTGGGCTTTAAAATTTATTTAAGCTCAAAGGCATCTCCAGTTAGCAAACTATGGCATGTATTTCAATGGATGTCATGTCCACACTTTGAACAGCAGAGCAATATCTGATTGCTGGCAGGGAAGAGATATAAATGGTGCCAATTTACAGGTGATCCAGTTCTCCTTATTCAAAGAACCACCTCTGATTTCTATAAATGAACTCCGTTGGCATTTGGAGAGAAAGGCTCAAAATAATATCCCAAGATCAAACACTTCTGGAGTGTTCGATAAACGCTCCTCCAGTGAATCCTGGACCTCAGAAAGTGGGGAGGAAGAAGAACATAAAAAATTCCTGGAGGCTAAGAGAAGACTATAACTTCAGATAAAGAAAGCAAAAGCAAAAGCAGGACTACAGCCACCTTCAAGCTTTGAAATTTTGAGTATATCACAAAGTTGTCTTCCCCAAGCTGGTGCCCTCCAGATGTGTTAGAACCACAACTCCCATAACTCTCAGGTTTTGTGGTTAATGGCTGGGAATTCTGGGAGTTCATTTTATTTCTTTTTGATTTGTAAGATGTTTAAACCCCATCGCTCCAGAGGCAGTGTACAAAGCAATTGTTGTCCCAAAATTTCCAGAGAGCATCATCTTAGGAAAGGCTGCCATAAATAAAAGCCCTACCCAAGGAGTGTCACGCTTCGATGCTTCAGTAGTGCCACCAGCTCTCTACCTGGAGCAGGTGTCAGCAGCCCCCTCCCGGGTCAGCCTCCTCAGCCCTTACCACTCTGCCTGAAAACCTCTCGATGGCCCTCTTGACTTTGCCATAGGTACCCTTGCCCAGCGTTTCTTGCAACTCGTAGCGATGTTTCAGGTTGTGCTTGTGATGGTGCCTCTTGACCCCTTGCTGCTGCTGCTGCTGTTGCTGCTGCTTCAGCTCCTGTTGGGCAGCGCTGAGGCCGACGGCCTTGGGGGCCGAAGCAGCGGAGTCCCCCAAAGAAGGAGCCTCCGCTGCGGACTCTTCCATAGCTGCTCCTGCTGCTTCACCGACAGCCCGCGCAGCCTCTTGAGAGCATCGCTCGGGAGCTTCTGTGCTGCTGCCATCCAGCTCCGTCCCATCCATCTCCCGCTCGGGCAGGCGTGCGCCGAGAGGGCACTTCGCGCAGCGCGGGAGGAGCCTCGGGGTCCCTCCCTTCAGGCGTGTTCCGCAAGGGCTGCCCCCATTTTTTCGGGGCGGGAAGGGAGGGAGGCCGAGAAACGGGAGGCCACAGCGCCGTCCTCTCACCCCCTGCTGGGGTGCCCGAAAGGCATTCGGCGATTACTAAGGCGGGAAGTTGGGGACGCTGAAGGCGGTCGGGCCGGAGGGGTCTCGGCTACAGCCGGTTCTTTGGTGGAAGGCTCTTTTCAGCTGGAGAGGGGAAGGAGAAGCGGCAGCACCCCCCTCCTCCGTCTTTCTTTCTTTCTTTCTTTCTCTTCCTTTCTTCCTCGCTCCCTCTTTCCTTCCTCCGGTCCCGTGTGTCTTTACGCAGCTGCCTCAAAAAAGGATGCGGAGCGAAGCCTAAACGCGCCCGGGCTGCGGTCTTAAGAGCCCAGCTTCCTCGGCGCTTGTTCCGCGGCTCCTTCTTAGAGGAAATTTAGCGGTGGGGGCTGGGGGCAGGGACGGCGATGTGAGACCCCCGAGGCGACCTGAAGCGCCGCAGAGCCGCCTCTCTCCGCCCGTGCTGTCAGCGAGGCGGCGGCTGATTTGGCCATGAGAGGCGCTTGGGAGAGCTCGCCACGCCTCGGCGACTCCCTGCGAGCGTCTGGGGGCGGGCGAGCCGGATGGGGCCGCCCCGCGCGGTGCCTGGGCTGGGAACGAGCCGGGCGTGGCGTGGAGAGAAATCGCTCTCGGAAACTAACGGGCCGGGCAGGAGCCGGGGACCTCCCCTTCCGAGCCTTGCCTCCGATCTGGGCGGGCTCTTTCGGACAACCCCCGCCGCCGCGCGGAGAAGGCGGAGACGCGAAACGATTAGGGGATGGGAGATCTAGCTGGCCTTTGTGCCAAAGGATGTTGCATTATTCCGCCCGGACCCACAGATAATTTAGGAGCTTTTCTTCAGAATAGTCTGGCTTCCCTTCGCAACGAAGGACGCAGTGATTGCGTGCCTAAATCGGGGGCGGGGAGGGACCTCCCCGCCTTTGCGGGTGCTCATCCGTGTCCTAATAGAGCCTCTCGGCTCTGTATTTGTAGATAGTTATGGAGAACGCAGATGGAAGCAGTCATTTGATGACAGATTTTGGGGGACTCCCAGTACAGAAGGGTGTATCACCCCCACATGTGCGCAGACAAGCCCACCAGAGGGGTACTTTTTTTGTTCCTTCCCAGTTAAAGAAAAGAACCCTCCATCCGCATTTATACCTCAGATCCATATCTTTGCATCCAGAGGGGTCCAAAATGGTTGGATTCATACATTTGTATACTTCATTATGTTAAGGCACATTGGATTAGGTGAGGTGAGAGGTTATCCACTATGAAAAATTATATAACATGAAAAGGATCCACTTTTATTTGTGGGAACTAACAATTGTTTTGTTGCATATTTTAGAAAAGGTGTCACAGGTGATGCATGGGACAGTCCATTAATAGAGATAATGTTGCCTCAGGCTTGCCATGCAAGAGAACAAGGTAGCGGCAATCTATGTGCCATCTATTATATTATTGCCCTGCAATGCACTGGAATCTTGTCTTATCTTAATTTATTATAATTAATTTATTATTCTGTTTTTATTTAAATATATTGCACGCTGCTTAGAGTTTATTGGGATTGAAGAGGTATTTAAGTTTGCTAAATAAATAAATAAAATCTTAGCCCTAAGAAGAGTTCTCAAATATTCTAATTATTGGAACTGTGATGGTTCTATGGGCCTTCCCATCATACTGAATGTGTGGATTTCCAGTTAGGACAGGTAGCCACTTATACCTAACTGGACAATCAGGGATGCCACTACAGAGGCCCTTTGCTTTAGCTTTCAGAAACAGGTCGGTTTGGGAAGAAGTTTGTCCCTTGCAGTTTTGAAGTCTTCCCAAGTTTTGGAATTGCTTGAGAGACTTTCCCCAATTTAGTTTAGTTTAGTAGGTTTGCATGGAGGGGAAAACAAGTTAACTCGGAAGAAAAGTCACTTTCTGAGAAGCCAAAATATGGACTTTCTAGTCATATCATTATCACTTTCCATTTCTTGATACCACCATTTGTTGCAGCCTTCAAACCTGAATGCTGTGAGGCAGACCCTGTTTGCCCCCTCATTCTGTGGTTTTCTTTTCTGTTTAATCATCAGCACTTTCTCTCAGTATCTGCCCCCCTCCCCCCCCCCTGTCCACCTTTCTTTCAGGTCACTTATGCTCCTATTGAAGGATTTTGTGAATTAAACCCAAACCATCTTTTTCTATCAAATATATTTAAGGAGAGACCTCTTTAGAATTCCTAAATTAGGTTATGTACTCCCCTCCCTTGGCTATCTGTTTTCAATTCCGGTTATAGATTAATGAGTCTCTGAATAAGGAACAATCTAGCAGATCATTAAGCTTTAAAATATTAGCCATATATATCAGCAGGCTGTAAGTTTTAGAACATTACATTTTTGCTCCTGATTTGCTTCAGTAATATATTTTTCTCACCAACACATCATTAGCTATGAATTGGAGCTACCAGGCTTTCACTCTTACCAATATATATTCTAAATCTTCAGGAAATACACATTTTCTTCAGCACTCTTTTTGCACTCCATATATCATTCTCTTTTCCTGCTTTAACTGCCTTCCCAGAAGAGGAACAAATTTGCCCCCATGCTCTAAAGAAACCTAACCTGTAACATGTGGCTCAATATTTCAATTCTTTTATTTTGTGCAAGGTTGACTTTTTTTTAGCAAGCATACTCTGTACCCTGAAGGGTTCTCCATTAGCATGGGCTATGTTTGAGCCATTTCCCCATATATGGAACCCAGGTTCAGTGAGAAGTGATTCTGTGGGAGAGCTGCATATGAATTTGATCTCAACAGAGGGAGTTACATGAAATGGGTCTCCAAGGCAGAGCTTTGTGTGGCTGCATGGATACCCAGAGAGATGCTGCACAGAACAACAACATCCGCCAACAGCCTTGCACTGCTATAGCAAACAGAACCTTTTTGCCGACAAAAAGGAAAAGCCAAGGACCTCGCCCACTTGTACATTTTCAAAAGTACTTCCTCCACCCCTACAAATTTATCCACATCTTTCTGTGTGAAGGTTTTTATTAAAAACCCAGACAGGAATCTGCTTGAATAGAAATCTGCCCCACAAAATGGATTGGATTTAAACTGATCTGCTTATCTCTAGCCACAGCAGGAAGGTTTTAACAAAAGGATTAAGGGGAAAAAAAGGATTTCTTGACCATATTAGATATTTTGGAAAGCTGGAGAATTTATCCCACAGGGCATCACAGTGAAAATGGCAATAATATTGATGATCAGTAAGATTATATGTGGCCTTGTCATGTCACTTTTCAAATAGGTGAGTCATGAAGTAGTGCATCTAATAATAGCATTATTTCATAATACAACTATAGGTCAGGAAAAATCTTTCTGTAAGTCAGATGCCTTCAGCGATTTCTAGAGGCAGGTGCATGCAGCTTGTAAATAGACTGTCCATAAAACATGATAACAGCATTGAAAGCATTCTATGATGGGCGATTTATACAAAAAAAGATACAGAAGAAAGAGTGAAACGGGCAAAGAATTTGCATGCATTTCTTGGAAAGAGGCTGAAAATAGTTACATGATAGATTACATTTTAGGGATTTTATTTTTGTGCAAGGCTGAAATGTAAACCTTTTTTTCATATTTTATATGCTGTTTATGTGACAAAGCTACTCTTTTAGCCAGCTAAACTACTTGAGTTTATTAACTGGAGATTGTGCTGATCCCAAAGAAAGGCAAAACGGATCTTAAAAAATTCTGGTTTGAACTATTTATTATTCTGGAAAGTTCAAACAATTGTTGCTTTAAAGCTTTAAATAATACATTAGAGCTGTATTTTGCAACCTTGGCAACTTGAAGATGGCTGGGGAATTCTGGGAGTAGAAGTCCATACATCTTAAAGTTGCTAATGTTGAGAAACACTGCATTAGGGAGTGGTGGAGCATCAGAAGGGGGGGGGGGGGTCCTGCCCTGTAAATAGCTTTGTCATCTTCCCCTGGCTAGCTTTACTTTGAATGTTGGGATACATCTCATAGTTTAGGAAAGTTTATAAACCTCTGATGGAATCTTCTTTGATAAAACAATTGTGTCTTCCCCATTTCTCCTTCATCTTCTATGATTGCCAAAAAAAAAAAAACCAAACAAGCAAACAAACAGATAGAATCCTACTATTTAGGATCCCAAGAGCAGTCTAAACAATTTTCATCCCCAATGAAACTCTTTTAACGAAAATGGTTATGATACAAGGAAAGCTCCTTTTTGAATCAGGGGATTGGTATGAATTCCACCACACAGCTTGTAAAGTGGCATGTTGTGTACTCTCCAGATAGAAATACCAAACATGAAATTTCCCTGGTTATACTTTATTCAGAGTTCCTAAAACAAACTTCCCTAGGGGTATTCACAGTAGATGGTCAAACAAGTCAAGATACAGTAATGGCCACGACAGTGTGACTGAAGGTCCTCCTGTTTTTTATGTGAAACTCCTGGCCTCCTCCTTTCACTGTGGCTTCCAAATGTATTGGCTACCATCACCCATCATTCCAGAGGCCAGGCTAATTGGGGATGATAGAAGTTGTAGTACACATTTCTAAAATGCCTAATTTGAGAAGCTCTTTGAATCTCAGATATATCAGTTCCATTAGTACAAAACAACAAAACTGATTATTATGACACATCATCTTAGGCTGATATATACAATTTATGTAGCAAATGTTTACTGTTCTGCTACTTCAGAGAAAACAAGTAAAGAAAAGTCAGTCTGTAGAATTTGATTCCTTGCTGGTCAAACAGTAGCTCCACCAAGTGGTGAACATTATTATTTTGTGACAAATGCATTACAGAGAATTTTACAAATATTTTGACATATAATACTGTATTGGGGGGTCATAGCCACTTTCCATATAAAATGGCCATGATTTTGTCCAATTGAAAAGAATTAAAATAATGTAATTAAAAGGAAAATCAAATATAATGTGACATTAATAAAAACAATGAATGCAGAACTAAGAAAGGCAGACAAGAGAAATACAGCTCATAGTACCTGCTCTCTTTTTTCTGTTTGGCTTTTCAAGACTATTTGATATGTTTTCAGACCTGAAGTAAACTATATCAAATTTTGATTGTGACATTAAGTCAGAAAAGCCAATTGGCTGTACTTAATATTAGGCAATATTTTTATTTATCAAATTTTGTCACTACACATCTCCCCCCAAAAAGGGACTCTCACTATGTCTTGTGTGTTCTTGGGTGACACCTTCCCTAGAGATATCCAGCTGGTACTCACGCTTTTATCCCTTAGACTCTTGTATTTTTATGGACCCTAGAGTGGCTTATATTATAATTTCCTAACTTCATCATTTCTTTCATATATCTATCATTCTATCTGTTTCTTGGTTTAATTATTTAATTCCTTTAATGTTTTGTTTTTACGTACCTTTCTTGCTTGCTCGTTGAGATATTATGATGGAGAGATGGGTTTTCAAAAATTCAGAGATAAATCCCTATTTTAATTAACTCTTAAATGAAAGCCGGCTGGGTGACCTTGGGCCAGTCACTCTCTCTCAGCCCAACTCACCTCACAGGGTTCTTGTTCTGGGGAAAATAGGAGGAGGAAGGAGTATTAGGCATGTTTGCTGCCTTGAGTTATTTTTAATAATAATAAAGGCAGGAGATAGATAGATAGATAGATAGATAGATAGATAGATAGATAGATAGATAGATAGATAGATATGCATATATATATGCAAGGTGCTGTAATGCAAATATAATCTTTCAGCTAAAAACAATATTGAATCTATGTTCATAAAAACATATTTATATGTTATTATAATAAAAATATTCTATTAGAACATTTCTCTTAACTAGTTCTAATAATTAAAAAAATGTGGTGCAGATGGAGATACAGACTAAGACTAGAGACTGTCAGACAAAGGCTTCTGCAAGTAATAAGAGAAGTGGCAAATTCACTATATTAAAGAAGACAAATAATTCCCTGGAGTACCTAGCCATACCCCTCATTATGGTTCTTACCACATGTATAGGTTATGTATGCTCAGAGGAAAAAACCCTAGGGGCAATTAGGCTATATTATAATAAATAAATGCAGTTCCACTGTGGTTTCTGATTAGGACAATAGTTTGCTTGAAGAACAGTTGCTTATCTAGGATTTCAAGTCAAGACATTGAGTAAAAAGCAGATGTTTTGAAACTAAAACATGTTTTAATGTAGAGTTGACCTAACCAATTGTTTTATCTTTGGTAACCCTGTGCATTCTTTTTCTCATTCTAGGTGTTGTTGCACAGTAGCAATAGCTTGTGAGCCTGTAACAGTAGCTTGATAATTGATAATAGAAGGCGGATCTTTGTAATTCAGGGACAGGCAGAAGTTTGGGGCTGGTGTAGAATGTGCTCTCACAAAATAGCTGCCATGGTGTAGGTCTTGCTTTCATATAAGACCTTCCTTCTCAATCATGATTCATCCATACATCAATAGCTGGCCATATTGCAATTAAGGAATTAACGTCTTACCATACCACTGTCGGTAACATAATCCTGGCAGCTGTTCTATTAATACGTTCGTGGTAGGCAGACATTCAGCAGGGGTGGCTTCCCCCCATCATTGTCCTTTTATGCCAAACCACCCCCCCAACCCAGTCCTTAAGTGAGTTTCAACCAGGTTTTACTGGGGCAAGAAGAGCCAAGCTTCCTCTCACTACTAAAAAGAGCCAAAAACCTCACAACTTTCCTAATAATGTATATGCATTTTAAAAGTCACATAGTATAGACATGGTTCTTTTAGCAAAATAATGAAGGGGTGTAGAGCAGAGATGGAATGTTAACAGCAAAATGGCAGAGAAAGTTCACTTCGAATTCACACATGAATTTCAAGGAAATTGTTAATCGCACTATGCTTATTATGTTTTCTGCCCTGTCTCATAACTTCTTAAGGTTTTCATTCCACCACAGACCAAAGTGGTGTGGATAAGAAAGCCTGGAATTTTGTATATTTATGTCTAGCTCGGAGAGAAAATCCTTCTGTTGCTGACCTAGTTAGAATAACCAACCCTTTTGTCTTTATGATGGAATGGTAAGAGTGGGTGGAGATGACTAACATTTCGATCAGAATAGTTTTTCCAATAGTTCAGATTGCTAAAATGAAAATCTTTCTTTTTTCTTCCTCTGTTGAAAAGCCCATGCAATAATAGTCACAGTTATGTGTGTTCTTCCACTCTACCTTCTTGAAAATCAGACACCAGTGGGGCACCTGAGCATCCTTGCATGTGGCTTTCTTGTATAGCAGCTGGGCAGATAGATAAGTCAGAAAGGAAGATGCGAGACCCCCCACCAAAATTGTACAGCAGGGTTTCTCAACCGGGTTTCCATGGAACCCTAGGATTCTGCGAGCGGTCACCAGGGGTTCCCTGGGAGATCAAGATTTATTTAAAAAATTATTTCAAATTTGAGCAACTTCACATTAAAGAGGTAAGTTTCATTCTTTATTTTTAGTTTAACAACACTGCTAATGCACTGTTAATACGGGCCTACACATGAAACAAATATAATAGTTTTGTAACTTCTGGCCTACAGTATATTTGAGCCTGAATGTGCAGGGGTTCCCCGAGGCCTGAAAAATATTTAAAAGGTTCCTCCAGGGTCAAAAGATTGAGCAAGGCTGTTGTACAGGATGGAGTACTTCAGTTCAGGATTCCAACCTCTTTATTCATCTAACAGTCAGTCAGTTTGCTTTCTGTGTTCACCTGATATGCTCAATCTTCATTCACCTTTTTTTGAAAGATAATGAGTGCTCTTGAGTAGGGATGGAAACGCTGGATGGAAACACTCAATCTCAGTTGCCTTAAAATGTTTGATTTCTCTGCTGTAAAAAGACTCTCATTGTGAACCAAGAAATAACATATCTAGACAATGAGTTGTCTCCAGCCTTTTCTTATTCATCTATGTCTGTGTCTCCCCATCCTTTCTTGGCATTTTTCTCAGCATCTGGCTATCAGGTTATCTTTCCCTCTGAGTCACTCAACATTTTCTCCCATGGTGTTCTGTGGGTAAGGTTCCTTCATTACAGCTTTCTGATGTAGATATGGATTCTGCAGATCTCAGAGTTACTCTGCATTGGTTGATTCATCTCCCAAGTGCTGAAGTTGGGGATGCCATTATAGTTACATAAGCATGAGCAGAGGAAGGCTTAAATTGGACCCAGAGGAAAGGATCAGAGGATGGTCAACCAACTTATAGCCTGTGGGATGCATGTAACCCATGGGCCACAAGAATGATTCTATCCAGTTCTATCCAGATTGGTCAGCCAGCCAAACTGATGTTTCTCTATTGAAATTCCTGCCAACTAGTTGATCAGTGAGGGAACAAGTGAGGGAGAAGGAGTAATGATCAAATGAGAAGATACATGGTATGCCAAAGTCATTTGGAGTTTGGCTTCCTAAACCAAATAAATTAGAAATATATGTATGTTTGCGCATACGTGTGAAAGCACCTGGTGTGTGACGTACGTGTGCTCAGGTTTGGGCTGGATGGCAAAGTTGTTAAGTGGATACATCACTGGCTCAAACACTAAATTCAAAGGTTGCTCATCAACGCTTCATCATGCTACATGAGGCGCCACAAAGTTCACAGCCTAAAACGCTGTTCTAAAGAGATGCTGCATTCATGCTCTGACATGTTCCAGAGGCCAGAAGGGCAG
This sequence comes from Candoia aspera, assembly GCF_035149785.1. NCBI lineage: Eukaryota > Metazoa > Chordata > Lepidosauria > Squamata > Candoiidae > Candoia > Candoia aspera. The sequence continues at coordinate 23,949,462 of NC_086159.1, forward strand.
AAAGGCTGATTCTAACTGAATCTTAGGAAAAGAAACCCTGACAGAATGCTTTGAAAGTGGAAAGTTACCCAGAGAAGAGGTGACTTGCACTCACTTTGTTAAAACAAAAGCTGGACAGCCATCTCTTAGAGATGCTTTTATTTGGAAGAGGAGGATGCTGAATACAATGGATTATATGGGCTCTTCCATGGTCTCTTTGAGATGCAGCTGATAAGACACAGGAGTCTTACCAGAAAAATACCTTTCAGTCCTATCAATATATAAAGGTGAGGTATGTAATTTCTGCAGTCTACTGTGGGTGGGTAAAAGACTACAAAGGTTTCCACTTTGTATCTTGGCATGATTAAAGCATACAAAATCTGGTGGAGAGAAGTGAAGTCAGGGAAGAAGTTGTACCTCCCATACTTGGAACTGCTTCTATTTCTTTTGCAGCAGAATACATTGATTTCGAGCAGGTGACATATGGGAAGAAAAGAGCTAGGTGCTTTATTTTAGGACGTTGGGCCATGAGGCAGGATCCAAAAATATAACAACATAAGAAGAGTTGTGTTGCACCAGACCAAAGGCCTGTTTATTCAATATTATGTTCTCACAGTAGCCAGTGCCAATGGGACACAAACAGAACATGAGCATCTTGCTGTGTTCTCCAACAACTCCTGTCGAGAGGGATACTTCTTCCGATACTGGAAATAATTTATAGATGTCGTGACTAGTAGCCATGAAAACCTTTATTCTCCATCAATTTCTTCTCACCCAGGAATTTCTCCAGCCTACTTTTGAATCCATCACCACATCTTGTGGCAATAATTTTCATGGGTTCCCTATGAGCTAAGTGGAGATGTACTTTCTGAAACTTTCCCACAAGATTGACAAGAGATCTCACATTCAGGAACTTGTTTACAGCAGAAGCTCACAAACATGACTACATGGCTAGATTAGTTGTGGATGTACATACATACATACATACATCTGCCTACAGCAGTGCACAGAAATCAAAGCCTGTGTGTGAGTGTGGGTGTGGGTGTGTATTCGTTCCAGGGTTTCATTCTAGGCCTTTTCAAGTAATCAGAAATTCAGCTGTTCCCTTTACAGCCTTGAGATTATGAGGTACCTGCTCAGTGTACTGGGCAAAAAGTGCGCATATACAAACACACATACATAGATGTAACACGCATGCTTCTTACACAGAAGAAAATATAGACACCACCTATGGCATAGCAGATAAAGGGACTGGAAAAAATTTAAGAAGGCAAGCTCTATATGTTTGTGCTGCTTTATTATCCTTTCCAACCCAACAGAATGTTGGAAAGAAATTATACAAAAAGACTCAAGGCTCTGTATGCTCTCTGAATACTAAGATAGAGCATACTATGTATGCTCTCTGAAGCTTGTACCGAACGGGGCCAAATTTGATGCACGGGGTAAAAGCCAGCAAAACAGATTGAATTAAAAGTGGTCCAGATCAAGCTAAGGAGGGGAAAAAATCATTCCAGGAAAGCATCTCCTAATGTGTCTGTACTGGAGAGGCAGTCAGGCAGTGTTTCCAAATACAGCAGGTTGTTTTATTCTAAACCTGCCTCCATCTTAGTCACCTGGCCAAAGAAAGTCTGCCTTGTGCTTCCCAGGTCACACATGCACAAAACTGCAGACACACACAAGAGAGACCTTAAACATACACATAGACCTGAGACGTTACTTCATTACAGGTAGTCCTTGTTTAGCATCCACAATTGAGATTGTCAACTTGGTCATTAACTGAAGCAGTTGCTAAGTGAAATTGTGACTGTGCTTATGATCTTACTTCAGCTTGGCTTTACAGACCTGCAAAGGTCGTAAATGCGAGGATTGGCCATAGTTACTTTTTCATCACTGCCATAACTGTGAATGGTTGCTAAACAAGGACTACCTGTATGAGAAAGAAAATACAAATACAGACACCTCATACGCCCATTGCTACCACGAGGGTTGGAAAGAATTGCAGAAATCTTGCTGTCTTCTTTCTGTACCTTGTGTTATCTGGGTTCTACAGTTCATAACTGACTTATAGGAGGTGAGCAGAGAGATAGCCAAGTCTGACATCAAATTATTTAAGCTGGTAACATTGAAAATCAATTGCCAACTAGGGGTCCAAAAGGATGTATCCAAACTGGATGAACAGACTTTCAGGTGGCAAACACAGTTCAGTGGCAGCAAGTGTGATGTTGGGTACCCTGAAGCAAAAATAAATGCAAGCTTTATATATGGACCAGTAGGGACTAGTTGGCAGTGACTAACAAGGGATCTTGAAATTGTAGTGGATTGCTTAGCAAAAGTGCCCACTCGGTGTCTGGCAAAGGTGAATTTTGTGTCAGAAATCAACTGAAGATATAATAGATCAGTAGAGCATAGTAATTATATACCAACTTATCAATATGTAAATATATAAAACTGAGGTTGGATGCATGTAGAATACCGTTTTCTTCCCTGTACTTAAAATAGTGTCATAGAACGTAAAAATATCTTCTCTCAAATCTGTTTTGAATATTTTTCTAAACTCCTCAGCTCTGGTCAGGTTTTTTCCTCCTTGGTTTAAACGTTACCATATATCCAGTTTATACTTGACAGGAAAGCCATGTTCTTTATGGAATGCTAAGGATCCAGCCCTGAGCCTTGTTTTTACAAAGCAATTCTAGGTGGTATTACAACACATTGTCCCTAGATGGTAGCATCCAACTGTTCCAGTATTAAGTTACTTCTCTGGAAGCTCACAGCTCAGATGCTCAAGATCACTTTGCTTCTGAGATTTACCAATTAAAGCCAGGTATAAAATAGTTAAGGAACTAAGTGTCTCTGAAGGTATCATTGAACCTGGGACTTTTCCTTTCACATTACAGTAAAGGATATTGAGAAGCACAGATAGCCCCTGCATGAATGCCTTTGAATGTCCTCTAATCCCCCCCCCCCCGAGAATAGTCAATATTGAGATTGCAGGTTGTTCATCCCTCCTGTCAGCCCTTCAAGGTAGACCAGACTAGAAAACCAATTTCATGCAGGTCAATACTACTTCATTGTAAAGCTATAGTAACAGAATCTTGCAAGTCTGAATGTGTTTCCCCTCTCCTTCACTCTTTGTAAGAACTAGGGAGGGTCCCGAGACATTTACTCACTACAATCTTGCTATGGTCTCAGACCTCTATTATCTGCCTTGGTAGCGGCTCTTCTCCTGGCCCTCAAGGCCATTCCCTCTGCCCTCTGCAACCACTCACACCCAATTCTTTCTTCTTGTGCATGGATGGCAACATCTGTCTTCACATCCACACTAAAAAATAATTATATACATCCACACATCAATCCTGAGCTGACAGTCCTTTCACACTAAAATCTATTGCTATTTTAATTCCTAAAGTTTTTTTTTCAATTTTAGTAGTATAAATTAGTAAGGAGAATCCACATCATACTACTGAGACAGGCAATCTTTTAGGGCCAATATTATATTTGGACATAGGATGGACACGTTCACAGAAAATCCTCAGCATGGAGGACCTGCCTGTTCACAAAGTGGCAGCTAGGCTGGATTTGGCCAGGCACAAAATTTCCATCTGTCAGAAGGCAAAGTAGGAATAGAGACTATACCCAGGGGGAATTAGAGGACATTCAAAGGCATTCATTCAAAACAATATACTAACAAATATGATGCAAATCATCATGCCGTTTAGCATTGCCATATTGATGTGTGTACTGTAATATATTTTCTAATGTGGATATGAAGACAAATGTTGCCATCTATGCCCAAGAGGGAAGGATCAGCTGGCTGTAAGGTTGCATTGAGTATATTGCAGCCCCAGGGCTACCTGTGGCTCTCAATCTGTGTTTTCATGTCCTTTCAATCCCTCTGACCATGATTACTAAAAATAAAAAGTGGCTGGTATCCATGGCTAAATAATTGGATTCACGTTTCTTATTAAGCCATGGTTTATTCAAATTTCTTAAGCCATGGTTTATTCTAACCACTTTTAAACAAGCCAAGATGGCCTAATTCACACATGTCATAAACTATGGTTTAAATACACCATGGGTTTACCAAATATACAAAGTTTTTAAAAAATATGTCATGGTTTAGCTCAACGTGCAAACTGCCTTAAGATAAATTTCTTATATTTCATTTCCCCTTTTACTAGCTAACTAGTCCCCCCCCCACAACCACAGGTGTATATATAAAATACTCTTTTCTCAGAATAATAAATCTAGAAAAAAGATTAATGCAACCCATCCTTGGGTTATAAAAATGTTACTACTTTGGGTTTAGCTGTATGTAATGTAGCTTTGCAGAGAAATAACACCCAAGAGCAAATGGGGAGTAGGAATGGATGCACGAGTATCAACTGAGCCCATGACTGTCTCAATAGTAGCAGCTATTTAGTAAGCAAAACTAAGGACTCAAAGAGAGTAATTACACAACTTATGTGTTTTGTCCCTTACCTAATTTCTGTCTACCTCAAAACTAGAAATGACTTGTTGACTGCAACCAGAGTAAGTATTTATTCAACATTACACATACTGAGACAGTTATTTCACAGCCAACTACACAGTCATTCCAGACTCACAAGGAAGACGATAAAAGCACTCCAGAAAAATAATGACTTATCTCAATACAAGGCATAGTTCCTGTTTTTTAAGGCATCTTATCTCTAGGGAAGCAGTTTCTGAATACACTGCTTGTATTATAAATGACTACTGCACACCTTGTCTGCTTCTCTTCCTGAGGATTCCCTCCGTTACCTCTACTACTGATGTATTTCTGATTTGGATACCTGAATATATAGATGCTAAGAGCATTCTTTATACAGCCTTCTTCTGTTTAGTTATCTTTCTTGACAATTAAGTATAAATCAACAGAAAGACTGATATGAAAATATTTTCCAAAGAAGATAAACAAGAATCTACCCAACTGTAAAACTCAGTGGTTCTGTAAAATGAACAATATTATGAATACCTCTTCTTTGAAGAATTACTCAAATCCAAAGGTAGTTTTTATTTATTTGTGGACTTTTTAAAATAATCAATCTGAAGTCTAATTTTATTTCATCCAAGTCAATACTTGGAAGGGAGTAAGGCACTTAAGACCAGTCGTCATTGTATCTTGCTACATCATACGGAGATGTTAAAATAATTGCAGTAAACAATTCTATTTTTGTTGCCCTATCTTCGGGGGGCGGGGGGACATGTTAAATCTTTTGATTTTCTTTTTCTTTAGCTGTTTTCATTTCCCTGTCATGATCCCTATACATCTCTACACCAATGAATTAGGACAGCAAAGGTAAATGCAAATTCAGTTGACAGCACAGTAAACTGTCCCAAGAGAAGGCATTATTGGCAAGGTTCTATCCAATACTGCCCATAGACATGTTTATTGCCCATAGACACATCAAAAGCAGCTTTGGTTTTGCTGTGGAATGGCCACATTGATGAGCTTCACAGTCTCACTGTAAATTATGGAAGAACCCCATCTCAAATGTGATTATTCCATACAATAATTTTCACAGGAATACTGTATACATTATACACAATTACAGCCCTTTGCATATTCCAATTAGTACATAGAAACCTTCCATGAATTAGCTGCTTTATTTCAATGACAGAAGATTGACACACACAATATAATGCATATGTGTGTCTGTTTTCTTTGTTCAAAGGAGTGGGACAGCCTTTGTGCATGATGGAAACCTCATGTTTGTTAAATTAATAAGGAAAGTGGCTATCATAATTTGCTTTTTGGGTCCACACACTCACCCAGTGCACTATAGAATAAGCTGCAGAAACAAATTAATTTGTCCTAGAAAATTAAAATAGTAAAAACAGTAGGGCCTACCTAACTGGATTGTGTTAACATTTTTTCCAGAGACATCAATAGCTCCATTTCAATTCCACCAACTTCCCCAACAATAGAACAACAAAGCTCCTTTGGACTAGGAAAACTTTTTCTTTTTGGTAGTTCAAAGTTAAAACATGCTCAATACTTGATGCTTAAATCTTTTCATGTATATTTTCCATTTGAACAAACAACCTATCCAAGTCATTCCTTATGTCATCTAAGGAATCCTTCATTGTCTGCACATTGTTCTCGTTGGTTTCAATTTTCACTGAGTAAGCAACTAAACTGTCAACTGCTGTCCTAAGCATTTTTATGTCAGATTCCACCTGACCAAGAGAAGATCGCACTTCATCAATAGAGCCTTTAACAGAAGAGAGTTCTCCCTGATTATCTCCAGATTGCCCTATATTCACTGAAGACTTTTCTTGGTCCAGCAAAGCAAGAACTTGTTTCTGGATATGATCGAGTGCATCAGCATTATTGGGTAGATCACTCAGACTTCTCCTTAGTTCATCAACATCACTGTAGATTGAGAGCTGTGCTTCACCAAGACTCCTTACCGTATCAGTTAATGAGCGTACATCATTTTCTATAGTACTCTGGACAGAACCTAGACCTTCTTCTAATGCAGCGAGCTTACTGTCATATTTGAAAATAAAAGGTTCTGTTCCTTCTATGTTCTGTGCAGATGGTGATATCAGAACTTGAACAGTCTCTTCTATGGACTCAAGCCTGGATTCCAATTCTTCATTGCTCTTCTGCAGACTTTCTATGTCATCTTTGGAGAATGCATAGCCATCTTGTATACCGGCAGAAGACTTGATGTGCACCAAGTCATCACTGAGTCTTTTGAGTTCCACTGGAAGATGAGAAAGGGATTCTTCTGCTTTAAGAACTTTCTCTTCTAAAGTCTGTAATGAAAGGTGCTCTGTATCAGCTACTTCTTTAAACTTCTCATGTTCCTGTTTGAGGCTGACAAGTGCTTTAACTTCAGACAGCACATCAGATTCCATCAAATTGATGGTACTTTGCAAAGACTCTATAGTCTTCTCTTTGGCTTTCAAGGATCCCTGCATCTCATCAACAATGTCTTTCAAAGCCTGAAGGTCATGTTTGTATGTTTCTATTTCACCAAATGAAGCCACCTTTGTTTTAATTTCATTGATTTCATCTTGGCTCTTTTTCTGGATATGTGTGAATTCAGCAATATTATCATTTATAGATCTTGTTAGCTCTGTCAGCCTTTCTTCCACAGTGTTTTCTAGTGATGTGAAATCTCTTTCTCTGGCATCTTTTACAACATGGATACCATCAGACAAATCTTTAAGAATTTCATTTTGTAATTTCTGGAGAACCTCACTAATGCGACTGATCTCATTCTCCCCTTGCTTGATAGCCTTCTCAGTGACTTCTTGTTTTTGCTGAGCATTTTTCATTGTCAGTTCAAAACCACCACAAGCAGACTGTAAAGACTGTATCTAAAAAAGAAATGCAAGCATAAAAATAAGTTAAGGCTGGCATAGCAAAACGGATCATGTCCCACATTGGAAGGTCTGTAACTAAGAGCAGAAGAATTGGACATGGTAGATCAAAATAAACAGCAAAATAAATACGACTTAAATACATATATAACCACACTTATTGTATAACTAAAGCATGGTTTAGAGATCTGATTAAAATCTTTACTAGGTTTCTACTTGTGGCACCCTGAACGTTTATTCTTATTCTTACCAGACTTGTATTATTTTATACCAAAGGGAGAACCAGGTTCCATCATCAAAGATTTTCTGATGGAAATAAAGGACAATACAAGCAGAAATTTGCAATTTTTAGAATAAGAATCTAAAATTTTCATAATCCAATTTTGCACCAATGGTTAGATTCTGTGCTGGAGATTCACATGGAATATACATGTAGGGCATATGTTACAGTACAGTGAAAATATTTCAAAATTAGGATTACCAGGTCTGGGCTGCAAAACCATAACCACCTCCAGTTGGTAGCAAGGGGACACTAACCTTTTTCTGCCACCTACTGGTTCCCCATATTCTTAGAGCCCAGATGTGGTACTCCTTTAATTATGCAACTATTGCATTTGTAATTTCAAATAAACTGCTCCATGTATGTACTCTGGATGGTATTCTATTGCAGAACTTAAATAGTATGCAAATCTTATTTCTCACAGAGTAGTCTATCAACTGGATTCCATATATTTTCTGTAGTGAAGCACTCTGTATATAAAGCAAAGCACTGTTTTAATTTTAGTTTTTAATTTATTTCTGGATTTATATGCAGACTTTCTATCCATCCAACAACTAAGCTGGCTTATATAATAGTATTGTGGCCAATGTCTTTCCTTTACTAAGGAACAATGAGATATGAGATTTCCCTATTTTAATGCTTAGAATGTCATGCTGGCTTCAGATAAGACATAAGTTCAATAACTTTATGGCTGATCAATTATAAACATGTTGCTTTGTAGGAGGTAAATACAGGAAATATTCACTCTCACAGCCAATATAAACCAGTATAGAAAATTTGTGCAATGTCTACTCAAGCTTTGGTGTGTGTGTGTATATTTTTGTGTTTACACACAAACACATAGATGCATGCATGCATGCATACACATACACACACACAACAGGTATTCATTCCCTTTAACCATGCAGCTAAACACTTTAGAATTTTACCCAATTTCAACTGCAGAAGTACAAGCAGAATGGTATACCTTGGTAATTCTATGTGCCACTGAAAAACCTCACATTGCTTTATCTATCTGAAAACAAGGAACAAGGCAAGAGTGAAGCAGAGGGACTGCTTCTGAAATCCCCCCAGGATCTTGCATGCAGGGGCAGGAAAACATGCACTCCTATCCCATCCCTGATGTATGGCACACAGCCAGGCTACTTGCAAGACTTCCTGTTTCCTATGGTTTTGCCCATCCCATGAGATCTTGCAGGATAGGCATGCTCTGGGTCTCCTCTGTCAAACAGTGTCAACTTTTAAACAGTGGATACAGGAGGCATGTTTCCCCTTTTGTGGCTCCTACCCTATGGAACAGCCTTCCCCATGAGATATGGATGGTCCTGATCTCCTAATCTTCCAGAAGGCTTTGAAGACCCAGTTTTTCCCCAGGGACTGACACCAGGATGTCAGTTGAGCTTGGTATGTGCGCTTTATGATGTGGTTGGGTTGGAGAGCCTTAGCCACATTGTATTGTACTTGTTTTATTTTGCTTTATGTTTTATGCATTGTTAGCTGCCCAGAGTCACTAAGTTAAAAGGGACAGCCTTATAATTCTATAAACAAATAGATGGGATAGGAAGTGTAACAATGGTTTATGCTATGTAACAAATGTAGAGGTTTTCCTCTACTGATGTACGATTTATTTTCTATCCTGCCTTTATTTTTATAAATAACTTAAGGCATCAAACATACCTAATACTTCTTTCTCCTCCTATTTCCCCCACAACAACAACCCTGTGAGGTGAGTTGGGCTGTGTGTGTGTGACTGGCCCAAGGTCACCCAGCCGGCTTTCATGCCTAAGGCGGGACTAGAACTCAATCTCCTAGTTTCTAGCCCGTTGCCCTAACCACTACACCAAACTGGGTCTAACTGGTTCTGATTTGCAGAAGACTTATGTGAATTTTTAACTCCTGCTTGCTTAACAGTAATATAAATGGAATGACTGTCTTTTGCTGTCCTAGATTGGATTGCTGAAGAAAGTTTGGAATTAGCAAAAACGTGAGCTGCACTGGATTTAGTACATATACCACAAATCTGGACACAGAATTCTTTAACCCTAAGGCCAAGCTCACGTTGTACAGAGCCACAGATTAACCACAGACCACCCTGCTTCAAATCTACCTCTGCCATAAATTCTCTAGACCGGTGTTTCACAACCTCAGCAGCTTTAAGACATACTGTATGGACTGGCCAGGGAATTTTGGGAGTTGAAGTCCATGTGTCTTAAATTTGCTGAGGTTGAGAAACACTGCACTGGACAGAGCTTTCAAGCCATGGAAGCTGTTATTTAAAAAAAAAGGTTCTCACGTTACCCTAAAGTTCTAGGGAACACAGTTTGAAAAACTCAGAATCTTGATTTTCTAGCTCTCACAGTTGCAAGCCCAACAGATTGCAACATATCCACTAAATTCTATGACTACATAACATACTGTTCTGAACTATATGGTGAAGCCATCCCCTCCTCATCCCAAAACTACAGTTCTGAGTGACCCTTGAGTAGAGGTTTAGAAATTAATTACTGTACACCCAGCTGATTAGTTGGAAATACTAATACCATTAAAGCAGTTCAAAAGAACCACTGATTTAGATTGTTTAAAGATGAAACTTTACTGAGTGGAGCAATCTGTGGCCCACAAACTTCCTCTATAGCTTTGCTGGGCAACCTGCAGTTTCCTCCTAGGAATCGTGGAAACTTTTGCTCCTTTTTAAAAAAAAGTCAAATGGTAATTAAAATAAATATCCATGTATTTTTTAAAAAAGAGTGAATTCATAATCTAATCCAGTTTCCACAAAATGGGGCATTCCTGAGATACTGATTTCAATTCCCATAATCTCCACTCAATAAAGATAAGGATTATGGGAACTGGTCAATAACTCCCAAGGGCACCATTTTGGGAAAAGTAGAATCAGCATTCAATTACCTTATCAATGCATGCTTCCCCAATGGAGAGTACTTATTACAAACACTGCAGCTTAACTTTTGCAGTCAAAATTCACTTTGTCAAGTACGCACTACGGCTCACAAAAACTTAGGCCGCTTTGGGTTTGACGTACACAAGGCTTCTCTGGCTGCACCCCTGAGGCACTTCCCAAAGAGTCAATACCACCAAACACAGTGAGGCTTAGCTCTGAGAAAATTTGCCTAATTTTTTACTACAGTATCCGATTTCCTACCGCAAACGGAGAACCAGGCAATCCAGCGTCCTCCAACTACCCTCCCTCGCCCCCGGCCATACTGGCTGGAGAAGACTACAAGGACATTCCAAATTATCAGGAAACACCCAGCTGCTGCTACTTCACAGGCCTTTTTCTTTCCCGAGCACTTCAACTTTATCGCCCGGCTATTGCCTGCAACGTCCTAAGTACTGCAAATTCCTCCGGCGCGCAGACCGCACGAGCTAAAGCGCGGCTTGCAAAAATGCTCCTCCGTCACTTTCCTAAATCCAATGAAGCCGGGGCAGAGGGAGCCTTTAAGCAGCCTTCCCCGGCTTCCCCCAGGGGAAGACGGCGTTCCAGTGCCACGCGCTCGAAGGTACAGAGCCTTCCTCTCAAGCGCGGCTGCTTCACGCGAGCGAGCCTGCCGGCGTTTCAGGCGGGGCGAAATACCGCCGCACGCCCATCTTCGAGCAATTAACTCCAAAACGGGGGTATATTTTGGCCGGCTTCCGACTCCCCCCTCACACGCTCCCGCTCGGCGGCCTTGCGAGAGCTGCACTCGGCCCTCTGCAAGGAAGTAAATGTTTATTTCTTTACCGCCCTCCCCGCCTACCGTCTGCACGGCTCCTTTCAAGGAGCGGGCCAGCTCTTCCCGCTGCTTGGTGAAGCCCTCCTGCCTCAGGCTGATCTGGCTGACTTCTCCCAGAAGGTGGTGGACGTAATAGCCCGAGACTGCAGCCGCTGCCAAGAAAGTCACGGACAAGAGAAAGTTCAGGATGGCGCCGAAGCCGCAGGACGAGGGACCTTTGCCCCCGCCAGAAGGCGGCGAGCCGCCTTTGCTGCCTTTGGAGTGGGCCGGCGGCGGCGGCGGCGGCTTCTTTGCCACGTCATCGGGATGGCTGGAATGGGCCCCCTTTTCGGAGGAAGCGGGGTTGCCGCTGCCCTTGCTGTTCCTTTGTTTGGCCGAAGAGGAGGACATGCTGGGCCGGGCGCGGTGGCTTGACCCTCTTGTTCTCTGAAGTCGTCGGAGCGTGTTGGAGCAACGTGGAGGCTTCACCAAAACGCGCGTGGAGCCTGCGCGATGCGAAAAGCGGCTGCTGCAGCTGGGACAAGGGCGTGCTTCCCCATTCAATTCTAGGCACCGAGAGACGGGAGGGAAGGCAGGGAATTCAGGCGGGCTTCATCTCCGCCCTGCCCAACAGCGAGCGCCGCCTCCCGACTTCGTTAAAGCGGGGGTGGGAAGGGCGATTGCCACGCACACCGAGGAGGAAAAGGATGGTCCGAGAGCGCAGAGAGAGGAAGGAGCAGGGAAGCTGCATTTCCTGCAGGCTGGCAGTTTTGCAAAGATTTCCTTCGAGCACGGGAAAAGGGGTGCCCGATCTCTTGTCCTCCCCCCCGCCCGAAACTTCACCTGAGTTTCTGCCAGTCTTTCCAGCGCTACAAGCCTCTTGGTTGCCCTGAGCGCAGCCGCTTCGACCTTTATTTGGGGAAAACCCTTCAAATCCAAGAATTTTAAATTCGAGTTATACCTAGGGGAGAACCTTGAAGACGTGGCCCCGGGGGAGTTTTGGGAGTTGCGGACCAGCACGTGGGGAGGTGGAGTAACCGGGATTATTTCCTGTGGTCAGGGATTAATCCTATGTTAAAAAATTGGCCTGAATGATTTATGCACAACATGTTTGCTTCTTTTCTTCCTGTTGGTTTTCATATTGCTGTCTGTCTGTTCCTTTCTTTTGTATAGGAAATAAGATGCATACAATTATAGCAATACAGCCAGTTTGGTGTAGTGGTTAAGGCATCAGACTAGAAACTGGGGAGGCCCTGGCTTCTAGTCCTGCCTTAGGCACGAAACCACCTGGGTGGCCTTGGGCCAAACTCACTCAGCCCTAGGAAGGAGGCAATAGCAAATCACTTCTGAAAAGCCTTGCCAGGGAAACTGCAGGGACTTGTCCAGGCAGTCTCTGAGAATCAGACACCACGGAATAGATTAAAAAAAAATCATAGTAATAGAATTGCAGGCTACAGGCCTACAGGCCTTTCCCCGTTTGTACCTAACCATGGCATAAACATGCCCTGGCAGCATCCTTTTTTGTGTTGTGACCCCATGAAATTTGCTCTCTTGCTAATCCCATCCTGTCTCTCTTTCAAGCCACTGTAGTCACTTTTCTTCCTATCCAGATAAGCCCAAACAGATTTTACACACCTTGTGGTTGTCCTTGAATGGTGTTGGAATAAGGCAGAAAATGCTACTTTAACTCCAGAACAGAGTTAAGACTGACTTGAGCCTGTCTCATTTGTGGGCTGGGGATAAGATGAAAGCAGTATCAAGGAGACTGGACCCAAAAGTTGACAGGTGGTCTTTGTGCTGTGAGTAGGTGCGATTTGGGGAAATTTGTTCTCACCCATCTCGTCCCATATGGGAGGAGATGGGCAGGGACAAATAAAATAGACAGACTCACTCAGCTGGGATATTCTCTTACAGGAAGATTTTTGCTGAACTGCTACATGTATTAGAAAGGAAACCCTGTTAATTTCTGTGGCATGCTCTGCTAATCCAATTCATGGGTTTCAAAAGAAAGCCCCACCTTTCTATTTTGAATATGTGCAGGCAAATTGCCTTCTTGAAGCTGTAGCCTATGCATATCTACATGAAATGCTATTTCATAGGATTGTAGTTTAAACATTCTTGGTCCTTAGAATTACAATACAGTGTAATGGGAAAGTGCCACATTTTAAATCATATTCATAAAGGCTGGATTTCAGCAAAACCTTAATATTTTAGAGAAGGTCCAGACTAAAGGTATTTCATATGGGGCTTTGGTTGGGTGATCACCTTGCCTCCTTCAGAATAGTTCAGAGGATTGAGAATTTTAGCAGACATGGCTGCAGATCTGTGCCAGAAGCAAACTGACACAGCCACCATCCTACCACCAATCAGGTTGATGCCAGTGCTGGGTGCTTTCCATGTGCTAGGATCAAGCTCCCTCCTGCACTGAGGGCAGAGTTTTGTGCACACAGCATGATGGTAACCGTTCTGTTTGTGCAGAATCTTGCTATTCCAGCAAGAAGCAGCTGGAATCTGTTGCAGTGAAATGTGCCTAGTGATGCAATTGGTTTTATTGCTGGGATGTTCAGTGTACTTCCTACTCAAACCTGAAGCCATATCTCATAATGGCCCCAGATATTTTCCGTTTGTAACTATGCTAATATTTCACTAGTGCTTCTTCCACTGTTTTCTGAACAGAAAAAAAGCTGTAGGGAAGGAAAAAGCTAAAATAGCTGCCCAGTGGTTTTTTTACAGGAGTGCTAGGAGTTTTCCATGCAGAAGCAATTGGTCCTTTAGTAATATCAATCAAAAACAAATTATGGTTATTTCAACTTTCCCTCTTGAATAGACTGGTAAGAATGCTGGAGGGTTTCTGTGAAATGCTGAGAGTGATACACAGCAATTTAAAAAATTAAGCATCTTTACGTTTTCAGTATTTTCCACATATACAGTACGGTCTTTTAAGGATGAATACGAATTTGATTCAGTGATCCAGTTGCAAACTGCAGAAGTGTAATTGTTATACTATTGTCGCTGTACCCTTTATGTAGTAACTTTGCTACAAGAGAGGAAAAAAGGCAAATGTTGCAGCTATTTCTGATCTACACTGGCTATAATCTAGGTGAATATAGATGTTTCTGTAAATACTTCTGTTTCTTTTCTCTAAAAACAGAGCATGTTGAGTCTGTTCAATGGAGTAAGAGTCCTCAGTACTAAAATGTGAACATCTCATATATTTCTCTCCCCTGCACCAATTTCTCTGCTAATCAGTTTATTTCTGAACTTTGGACTTCTTTCCCATTTACAGACAGAACTGTATTCATGTGGTTTCCAGTGCCATAGATAACAATTTTAAATTACCTTGCCCAAATAGACTGGCCTACATTAGATAGGATGTATGACATACTAAACTCAATTATTATTGAAGGAACAAGATGGTAAATGCAAAACTAAAGGCTGCATCCAGTGCTGAAGAGAGAAAAATGTAGTGCTATCAGATCTGTGCTGCAAACATCCAGGTGGCCACTAAATGGCACCCAAATATCTCTTTGTTCCTGGAACCCAGGTATGGTAGCCTCGGTACAGATGAGCTACTGAACAATCATTTATTTATTGAGAAGCAAATCCCATTGAGTTCGATGAGACTTACTCTCAGGTAGATGTATGTAGAATTAGAAGCCTTAGTTTCCAAGTCAAGATGGCAACTTTAACCCTTAAGTGTTTATTGAGGAAAAATACATTTCTAGAACTACTATTCTAGTAGTAAGGAAATTGTTACAAGATTTGCCTTCTCCAAGCTTCTGAGCTACTTCTGACAGAAAGAGGGGAAGTTTGCATGGTGTAAAGTAAAGCCCAGCTGCACCTTTATAATAATGCCTTGTGGACCATATATTGTAGATCGCATAAGCATTTTAGAAAATTAAAAGGAAGATGTGGCATTGGCCTAGCATTTGGAAATGGATTCAGGTAATCCCCATGAAATGGCTTTATACATGGACTTCACCAGATGGACAACACCGAAATCAGATTGACTACATCCTTTGCAGCCAAAGGTGGCGGACTTCTATACAGTCGGTAAAAAGAAGACCTGGAGCTGACTGTAGTTCTGATCACGAACTTCTTCTTGCACAATTTAGGATCAGACTAAAGAGATTAGGGAAGACCCACAGATCAGCTAGATATGAGCTCACTAATATTCCTAAGGAATATGCAGTGGAGGTGAAGAATAGATTTAAGGGACTGGACTGAGTAGATAGGGTCCCGGAAGAACTCTGGACAGAAGTTCGCAACATTGTTCAGGAGGCGGCAACAAAATCCATCCCAAAGAAAGAGAAAACCAAGAAGGCAAAATGGCTGTCTGCCGAGACACTAGAAGTAGCCCAAGAAAGAAGGAAAGCAAAAGGCAACAGTGATAGGGGGAGATATGCCCAATTAAATGCAAAATTCCAGAGGTTAACCAGAAGAGACAAGGAGTTATTTTTAAACAAGTAATGCACGGAACTGGAAGAAGACAATAAAATAGGAAGGACAAGAGACCTGTTCCAGAAAATTAGAAACTTTGTAGGTAAATTCCAGGCAAAAATGGATATGATCAAAAACAAAGATGGCAAGGACCTAACAGAAGAAGAAGAGATCAAGAAAAGGTGGCAAGAATATACAGAAGACCTGTATAGGAAGGATAACAATATCGGGGATAGCTTTGACGGTGTGGTCAGTGAGCTAGAGCCAGACATCCTGAAGAGTGAGGTTGAATGGGCCTTAAGAAGCATTGCTAACAACAATCAGCAGGAGATGACGGCATCCCAGCTGAACTGTTCAAAATCTTGCAAGATGATGCTGTCAAGGTAATGCATGCTATATGCCAGCAAATTTGGAAAACACAAGAATGGCCATCAGATTGGAAAAAATCAACTTATATCCCCATACCAAAAAAGGGAAACACTAAAGAATGTTCAAACTATTGAACAGTGGCACTCATTTCACATGCCAGTAAGGTAATGCTCAAGATCCTGCAAGGTAGACTTCAGCAATTCATGGAGCGAGAATTGCCAGATGTACAAGCTGGGTTTAGAAAAGGCAGAGGAACTAGAGACCAAATTGCCAATATCCGTTGGATAATGGAAAAAGCCAGGGAGTTTCAGAAGAACATCTATTTCTGTTTTATTGACTATTCTAAAGCCTTTGACTGTGTGGACCAGAACAAATTGTGGCAAGTTCTTAGTGGTATGGGGATACCAAGTCATCTTGTATGCCTCCTGAAGAATCTGTATAACGACCAAGTAGCAACAGTAAGAACAGACCACGGAACAACGGAATGGTTTAAGATTGGGAAAGGAGTACAGCAGGGCTGTATACTCTCACCCTACCTATTCAACTTGTATGCAGAACACATCATGTGACATGCTGGGCTTGAGGAATCCAAGGCTGGAGTTAAAATCTCTGGAAGAAACATTAACAATCTCAGATATGCAGATGATACCACTTTGATGGCTGAAAGCGAAGAGGAACTGAGGAGCCATATGATGAAAGTGAAAGAAAGTGCAAAAGCTGGCTTGCAGCTAAACCTCAAAAAAACCAAGATTATGGCAACCAGCTTGATCGATAACTGGCAAATAGAGGGAGAAAATGTAGAAGCAGTGAAAGACTTTGTATTTCTAGGTGCGAAGATTACTGCAGATGCTGACTGCAGTCAGGAAATCAGAAGATGCTTAATCCTTGGGAGAAGAGCTATGACAAATCTCGATAAAATAGTTAAGAGCAGAGACATCACACTGACAACAAAGGTCCGCATAGTTAAAGCAATGGTGTTTCCCGTAGTAACATATGGCTGCGAGAGCTGGACCATAAGGAAGGCTGAGAGAAGGAAGATCGATGCTTTTGAACTGTGGTGTTGGAGGAAAATTCTGAGAGTGCCTTGGACTGCAAGAAGATCAAACCAGTCCATCCTCCAGGAAATCAAGCCAGACTGCTCACTTGAGGGAATGATATTAAAGGCAAAACTGAAATACTTTGGCCACATAATGAGAAGACAGGACACCCTGGAGAAGATGCTGATGCTAGGGAGAGTGGAGGGCAAAAGGAAGAGGGGCCGACCAAGGGCAAGGTGGATGGATGATATTCTAGAGGTGACAGACTCGTCCCTGGGGGAGCTGGGGGTGTTGATGACCGACAGGAAGCTCTGGCATGGGCTGGTCCATGAAGTCACAAAGAGTTGGAAGCGACTAAATGAATAAACAACAACAATCCCCATGAACTCTGGTTGAGCTTGGTAAGGGCAGAATTCAAAGAGAAAATGAATATAAACCTGGAGTACTTCTGTGAAGAATGTATCATTCAGATAGTATTTACAAACTCTTATCATCTTGAACAAGGGCTGTGACTTCAGGTTTCAAATTCTGACTTCCCAAGTGCTGTTAATTTACTGTTGCATGGAATTGGGTGGGTCTGCAAGGAGTAATTAAAGCGTTCAGCATTTAAGGATCCAGAAGAGTCTCTAGACAGAATGAATATATATACCATTGGAAGCAAAATCTGTGTATCTCCCTTTGGGCAAAGATCTTTGGACTGTACTGTTTGAGTTGAATAGGGTGTATGTGCTTAATACTTTTTGCTGAACATTTTATATACTATGGACATAGCTAAATAAAATTTGCAATCTGAATCTTTATAAGTTTCATTCCATATGAGCTTAATTGAATCCATATAGCCAGAGCATTTACTTGGAAAAAAATGTAAAGAGAATGCTAGAGATCATTCTGGCAGAAGGAAAAGACGACTTAAAGAAGCAACAAGGCTCAAGGGCACCACCTTCTCCTTTTATATATGGGTGTTGGTTACTGGCCACACCTACAGTTGCAGTTATTTTGTGAATGCACTGATAGCAACCTCTCAAATTTCCGAGTGTACTCTCTTAACCAAAAGGATTGCCTTGTGGCATATTTTTATAACTACAGTCCACTTTATTAGGTACGTTTCAGGGTGTCAGGACCATGTCAACAATACCCAAGATGCAACTGCTTGAGAACAGAATGAACATGTTTGAGCAAGACAGCAGTGACCTTGCTCTGTTTCCATCCTTGCGCCTAATCCCAGGGTATTTTTCTTTGTAACCTGGAACCCAATCAAGGTGTCAGAAGTTTGCTATGGGCCCTCCTTCAACTCAAGTATATTGCTTTTTACCTCTGGATATTGTGCCCTTCTGCTCTGTCTCCTCCCCAAAAGCCAGCTATGTCAAAGAAAATGTATTCTGTATAAACTGACAGTGACTTGATCAAATAAGGGAGAAAAACAGCTCACTGATCAATGGCAGTTGGTTTGTATTTCCCACCTTAACAGTCAAACACAATCTCAGATTCTGACAGATGATAGTTATAAAAATGAAGGCAAGGGAAAAGGTAATAGAGTAGCATTCCTGAATCAAGTGTTGGTCATATATCTCCCAGAATCCCCAGGCAGCTCATGTTGTCTGGGAATTGGGAGAATTATAGGCCTCGAACATTTGAAGCCAGACTGGGCACAGCTGGAAGAAACTAAGAATGCTGGGAAACTCTGCTGACATAATTTTGTCAGCCAGTAGAAGATGCTTCCAATCCTCTGTTGGTAGGCTAACTTTAAAATACCAGTCCTCAAGAACTGTATAATCAAAGCAATAAATATTTTGTTTGTGTATTTAATATTATTTGTATTTATAGAACTAAAGTCCTATACCCCTGTATAGTTTATAGAACTTGAGATACTTTTTCCCTTACAATTAGCTTCATTTTAAAATAGTTTTCTGAATAATACAGTATTACACTAGAGACTTAACAAAAATCAGTTACATGTTTCTGGTTAAGGTGAAATTTGGTGTGCTTTTGTTTTCTTCTCTTTTTGTCATTGCTGCTGCTATGATAAAGTATGGTAAACAAGGATACTGTAAGATCTGTAACTAGGGTTGCCAACTACTCTTGCTGCTGGTGATCCTGAGGCTTTAATAGTACATAGCACAAAAATTATGAATGTTCTTGGCAAGGAAATGCAGAGATGGGGAAGTATCACCCAACAATTTTCTGCTGCTTGTGCAAGAGTTAGAAGCACTGAGCCTTGCCAGGAGAAAAACAGTTGGCATACATATCCATCACACCTTTCAGATTTAGCAACCAAATCCATTCATTATACCTTTCTGTCTTGCAAACTGTAATTCCTTGTATGTCCATGCTTCACTTCATATATTGCTCTTTGTTCTTTAGACTTCTCACCTCTTTCTCAGGATCTTGTCAAATCCATCCAACCACAGTCTTCTCTTTCCTCTTCACTATTCATTTGCTTTGCAATCAATCTGCATCCGTTACTCTATATGACAAGATCATCCCAATGTGTTTCTTTTGCACTGCTCGCTTACTTATGCATTCAATCCTTGTTTATTCAACCCATTCATTCATGACCCTACTTGTTTTACTCCACATATATCCCACTTCTCTGCCTTCAAATTACATATCTACTGCCATATCCAACTCTCATTCCTTATAAAAGAGTAGGCAGAAACATGCTGTTATACACACCCTTTTTAATTTCTTTCATTGAGCATTCATTCCTCACAATAGACTACATACAGTTGGCAACTATCTACTATATAATGAGTTTCATTATGTTTGCAGACATGTCTATTTTTCTCAGAGAATGACTTCACTCTAGACTGAAAAAGTGAAATATTTCTTCAGCTACTGAGAGACCCGTGCAATAAAGCCAGAAATTTTGCATCAGGAGGTTATAATAGTCATAGGGGAGAAGAAAAAATTATGACTGCTGTAGCATTGGAGTGTTTTGATGACTTTATAAAGCTGGAAACAGTATAGCATCCTGCCCTCCTAACGGATGGAGTCCTAACCATACGATTCAGTTGATTCTCCCAAGAAATGGGGTGGGTCAGTGAAGCAAATACAAATATATACTATAGTCCCTTCAGGATTTCTTGGTTAAAGCATTAATGGAAGAAACTACAATATGTATTTTGAAATGGCCTTACTGTTATTTAAATTTAACATTGACTTTAAAAATTTGATCTTTTCAAGCCAACTTTTGTGGCTAAACAAATACTGTGTTCCACTTCAAGGCAAATCATTCTGACACTGTAAAAACTTATTTTGAAGAGGACTTAAAACATTTTTTATTATGTGCCATCAAGTCATTTTCAACTCCTAGTGACCACATAGATTTTCTCTTTCCTTCCACCTTTCCAGCACTAGAGCCTTTTCCAGGGAGTTGGGTCTTCACATGTGTCTGAAGTAGGATAACTTGAGCTTGGTTCTTTGTGCCACAGATGAGAACTCTGGGTTGAGGTGTTCAGTGATCTGTTTTCTTGGCTGTCCACCGTACTCGCAGGAGTCATCTTAACACCAGAGTTCCAAAGTGTCAATACTCTCCCACTTCTTCTAAGTCCAACTTTTGTTTCCATAGCATCTCACAGTACAACTGAATTGCTAGATAAAATTAATATATAGCTCATCTCATTTTCCACAGCGACTATCATGTTTCCAATGACCACCAGGTAGATCACAGGGAACATTCCTTCACAATTGTTCCCTCCAGATGCTCCTCAGTGCCTTTGAAAATGGAAATTCCACCCAGTTACTGTGGTTTGTAAAGTTCCCCAACTGAGGATACCTCCAAATCTGTTGGCGAAGGAACCAGGTTTAAGGCAGACCTTTCCATGGATTTGTCTGATCCAGCTCTGCCTGGGTCTCTTTACCTAATGCAGATGTGTTGGGGCTACACCTCCAAAACTGAAGTTCTGGGAAGGCACCAAGTTGGGGAAGGCTGAATGAGTCCCAGTAAAGACATTGAAATTTAGCACCGTTGGTCCAAGAGTTATGCAGTGACAGAGAATATACATGACTCTTTCTTGTTTTCTTTCGCTTCCGTTCTGCGAAACCGTCTCCTCCTCCTCCTCCTCCTCTCTTCCACCATCAACGAGAAAACATTTTATCTCATTCGTCTATGTAGCCAATTCAAACTCGCAAGCACTGTGACAAAGTCGGGGCAAAATCAAGCAATTTACATTCCTACAGCAACATAAAACGGCTTGCCTGAGAGGGCAGGAAGGCCGTAGGGGGATTCGGAGAGAGCTGCGCTTTGGTCCCAGCGCCGGCGCCGAAACACGAAATGAGCCGCTGGGGGAGGAAACCTCCGCACCAAGGAAGCAGGAAGAACTGGGGACACCTCGCTCGCTTCCGTAAACACCGCTCAGCCCCGCCCCTAGCAGGGAGAGAACATTCGTACCCAGGGAAGGGGAGCAGACCCACCTCATGGGAAGGTGGGAGTTGCCTCTCTTTTTGGAAAGGTATTGCCCAGCCGGCTTCGATCTACCAGAGGTAAACCTTGTCGCTTCACTCTCTGAGCGTTACTTCCCTTGCCTGTCCACGTTGGTAAGATACGGAATGAGATGCTCCCCCCTCTCTCCACAGAGAAGTGGGAGCGACTAGGCAGCTGCTAATAGACAGCCAAGGACTATGTATAACCAAACGGGGGAGGCGGATGGAGAGTTAAAGTCCGAGTGAGAACAGCTGAGGAGCAGCCCAAGCGAAAACGGGGGGAACGGGGGATTCCTCTGCTTGGAAGAGTCTCTTGCGGTGAGTGGATCTTGATTCGCCCTCTTCTTCTTCCTCTCAAGAAAGAAGCGCTCCGCATCTTCCCCAACCCCGAGATCCCTACCGACGAATCTTGGATTGCCCGGGGAGCCTCTGAGGCTCGCCTGCACTCGGGAGAAGGCGGGCGGGGGGGGTCATTCTGGCTGGATCCTGACATGAAGTGAAGCCCCTGTTTGACTCTGCAGTTCTGATTTGCAAACGATGGTTAATGGCTTAGCGTGTTGTCGAGTTCAGCCCATGTTGGCTTATTTAGCCGACTGGTTAAACAACGCAGGGCAGGGGGGGTCTCGGTCTCAAGGCGACTCCTCTCGCCTCTCAACCACAAAGCGCGTTTTTGCAGTGCGGCCAAGCTGAGCGGGGGAGGCTAGCAGTAATTCCCTCTTGGGGGGCGGGATCCGACGTTGGCAACCCTAATCATGTTGTCCTTGTGGAAACACTTTTTAACGACCCTCCCTCACCATAACTTCTCGGGTGCAGTTAAAGATCCGGCGGCGTTTATAGAAAGAATCCGTGGCCGAGATCGCGCAGAGAAGGAGCGGAGAGAAGCCATCTGGTGTTTGAAAGCTTTCCTTGGAAACGCTGGCTTTGCTTGGACCGGAGGGTGCCAGGACGCTCGCGCCTCTGGGCCGGTGCCAAAAATACAGCTGCGGGGAGGGGATCAGTCGAACCGAGGAGGAAGAGGAGGAGCTGTTTTCGCCGTCAAGGAGGGGCGGCGGGTTACTCATTAGCTGTTGTAAATCTTGTCGAGCGGTGGAGGATTAGAGGAATACAGCAGCTTTCATCTTGATTGCTAGTACAGCCTCCTACTCTACCCATTACATTTCGGGTTAAGGAAATAAAGCCTAAGGTGGGAGCACCCGAAAAATCCGGATGACCACTGCATAGGAGCCAAGGGCAAGAGTTCTGTATATATGCGTTGCCATCTATTTTATTATTTTTTTGAATCGATTTCCTTACAACCACAATTGAAAATTAAAAAGCAAAACTTCCATCTAGTGGTTGTCTAGATTTCTGCAGCTTAGATCCGGTAGCACAAGTTCCAGATGTTTACAAACATTCTTGCACTTAAATCATCATTATCATCTTCATTAACAATGTTGGGTGTTTTTTTTTCTAATTTGACCAGTAGCAGAAAGTTGCTTAAAATATTAAATGTTTCTAAAAGCGTTTTAAAAACAATTTAATAATAAAGTTAAATTAATAGCACAGGAAAAGGGCAGGTGTTGGCTCTTTTAAATGAAATAAAAATTCTGATTTCTTACGATTTTTACATGGGATCCACATGAAATCACTGTCAAATCATAAGTTATGTTTATTAGCACAGAATGCACCATAACAATCACAGATCTCACCATTTCTGTTTCTGCACAGATTCTCATGATTTTTACATGAGATCATGTGAAACCACCATCAAATCACAGAATGCATTTGCCAGCATGCAATGAGGCTTCTCAGTCATAGATCCTTTTGATCCCACTGTGGTATTAAAACAAGGATTTGAAGCATGGCTCTTCCTGATTTCATATAACCTACATAAAATCTACATAAAATCATCAAGAAGTAAATTATGTCTGTCAGTTCAGTACAGTTTAACAATCATGGATCAGACCATTTTTGGCTCCAACATGGCAGAAAAATAGGATTTGAGGCAAAGATCATCTTGATTTTGCATGATTCTTAAGTGGGATTCACATGAAATCATTCTAAAGTCATAGAACACCTTTGTCAGTATGTAGTGAGCTACCACAATAACAGATCCAATCATTTTTAGCCCTATGATGGTATGTGCACTTGGATTCAAGGCATGGATCTGCATGATTATTTACATCCGATCCAGCTGAAATCATTGCCAAAACACTGATCATTGCTTTCTGCATAAAACCAAACATCAAAATCACAGATCTGAGTATCCGCAGCAACACCATAATGCAACAAACTTGTATTTGAAACAAAAATCCTGATGAATATTTTTGATCTTTACACACAATTTGTCTGAAACATCAAGTAATAAATCACATCTTCTAAATGGGCAACAAAACAAAAGAAAAACTGGTAATTTTTGGTTCCATTGTGTTGCAAAACCAAAGGAACTTTTTTATTTAAGTTGTACCTGATGATAACTCAGCCACAGAATTCAAAGCAGAGAAAATTAATCTGAAAGTAAACACAGAGGATACAGATCATCCAGGATGGAGATGATGGATGGATTGATGGATTCTGTGAGCAGATGCCAAAATCTAAGGGAAATGCATAAAAATAGTAATAATAACAGGTATAAGAAAAAAAAATCCTACAAATTCTCAGAAATGATAGCACCTGCACTGTGATCTGGGAAAGGAGAATTATGTTTCAATAACAGAAGAATGAAGGAGAGAAGAATGACTCACTTTGAAGGAATGGCAGAGTGGACCTGTAAGTCCAGGGGCATTTGTAGTAGGAGGAAAATTACACTGTAACACTTCATTGCAGGTGAATCAGAGGTGGAAACAGTGAATTGCAATCCACTGTTCAATACCAGGAAAGAAAATTCCATGCAGAAAACTTGCATGAAGTAAACCTGCAATAAATATGGACTCAGGGATTAAATGAATAATATTTTCTTGGGGGTAGGGGAGAGATTCTGCATTTTGAAGAGTTCTGTAAATTCCACAAGCCTTTGTCTCTCATATCTTCATCTTATTACAGGTAGTCCTCATTTAGTGACCACAATTGTGACCAGCAACTTGGTTGTTAAGTGAAGTGGTCACCAAGTGAAACTGCAACTATTTAAGAACTTATTTCAGCTTCCTTTGCTCTACAGACCTGCAAAGGTTGTAAATATGAGGATTGGTCACATAATTACCTTTTCATCACCGTTATAACTGCGAATGGTTGCTAAACAAGGACTATGTGTAAAGGACTGTATTTTAACTGAGGTACACTTCCTCTCTTCCCTTTGGGGAATTCATTTTAGTTTTGAAAGAGTAACTTAAATGAAGAAAGCAATATTCTGGAGGGAGGGAAGTTCAAACATTCTCTCTTCCAGAGCTGCTACTTCATAAAGTATGATTTGCCCTTTTAAATGGAAGAATATGTGTAAAATGCAGATGGAGGGGGGAGGAGAGAGTCCAGTTACAGATTTTCCAGGTCATGTTTGTAGCTGTCTTAAAGAAAACACTAAGACAGCTGAAGCTTGGTACAAATGCAAGGGTTGGCTAGAACAATAGGTTGAAAGGTCATTAAAGCACCCATAACACTTGGTAAAAATTATGTAATGGAATCTAAACTATTAGATAATGCTAGAGTCTATGCAGAACATACCTAAATACTCTGCAAGTATTTAGACAGATCTCTGGAGAGTTGTCTGCCCCTTTCCCAGTAGCATGGAGGGAGAGAAAGAAGAAAAGTCTGTCTTCTCCAAAGATTCAATTTAGCCCACAGCAGGAGGGAAAAAGGGGTCGCCTGCTCCTGGATTAATGCTGACGTTACACATAAAAACTAAATGGTCTGAGTCTGATTTACAGACATCACTAGTGTTATCAAATTAGGGTATATGGGCAATAACCGCCCAGAGTCCCTCTTTGGGGGAGATGGGCAGTAGCAAAATTTGAAAAATAAACAAACAAATAAATAGCTTCTCAAAAAACAGATCTACTCAACTGAAACACCACTGATGAAATCAAACTGATTTCTCCCCTGTTGCAACATTACCTGTTTTGCTTCTAACAAAAGAATTCATAGGGGAAAAAAACTGTTTCCCATTTGTAAGTTTTCAGAGAAGTTAATTCTGAAGATATTTGAAATAATAATTGCACTTAATTATCCACAGCCCTACAATTAATACAAGACAGAAATAATTCAGTAACTTTTCCTATTCATCTTCCATTCATTCATTTGGAGATCAACATTGGAGGTGATTATTGCAATCCCTTTGAATGGGGGTTGCTGTGTTTCTGATATAAAAACAAAAAGATGTGCTTGTGATACCTGCTAATCCCCCCACCCCCACAAACATGTAAATTTTCCCACTGAAGCTGAAGCCATATAGAGTTTCAAGAGCCACGTTGCCTTATTTATCTGTATCTGTATGTTCTGGAATCCTTTTGCCTTCATGAAAAGAGAATCAGGACACACAATCCAAGAATTTCTAGGTGAAGTTTTGTCCTGTCATTGATGCACTGATTGTCTTGTGTGCAAGAAGCACTGATTGTCTTGTGTGCAAGAAGAAAGGTTGCACATTCCTTAAATGATTGATTCCTACCATGAGAAACTACTGTAAAGTGAACCACTTTTCTGTTTTCATTTTCTGCTTGTCCAAAGAAGTATTTATTCTCCAGCCTTGCCTTACCCTGGTGTCCTGTAGATGGGTTAGATTTCATCTCATGTAATTCCTTGTCAGCAAGGGCGATGCTGGCTAGGAATTATTAGAAGCACCAACCTGGGGAAAAATTAAACATTTTCTTTCCCAAGGAAGTAAATGCAAGCTGCCACTGCTGGATCTTCTACATTTCTGAGGGGAGTTATGCAACTGATACCTTGTATGACTTCCCATAATCCCATTGGCTTTACACTAGAATTTTGGTCAGTGCATGCATGAGTCAAGGTTATGGAGTCCTTGGTGCTCTCTGAGCCTTGTTGTTTTCTTGCAGACGTTTCATTGCCAGACTAGGCAACATCTTCAGTGCGAAGAGGGAGTGGGCCTGAGAGCAAGGTCCACTCCCCCTTCGCACTGAAGATGTTGCCTAGTCTGGCAATGAAACGTCTGCAGGAAAACAACAAGGCTCAGAGAGCACCAAGGACTCCACAGTGCAACCCTGAGCTACAAATATTTGAGTCAAAGTTATGTTTGTCCCTGCCACTGTAGGGGTATTTACAGGTGGTTTAGGAGTAAAATGAAATTTTCAAAAGATCACTCCATCAGCTTAAGCAGTTGATGTACTCATGCTCATGGAGATATTCGTGCAGGAATAAATATTGCTGAAAAATTAGTATTGATGAAATTGTAGGTGTTTTCACAACTATGTACAGTAAATGTTGGAAGTGATGGGGTTGAAGAGTCTAAACTGTCATGCAAATTCCATCTCTGGCTTGCTTCTTCTACCCCAAATAGGCACAATGCTTATATCGATAATATGCTCTACAGTTATATTTGTTTTGCTCATTAATCTCTTCTTCTTTTCTGCGTCTCAATCTCTAGATCTGCTACGCACTATTTAAATGATCTTCAGTATACATATTGAAAGCATAACTGCCAATGAATTGCATCAAATCCCATACTGGGAGCAACTCTTGAGCAGGTAAGGACTAACCAGGATAGGCAATCTAAAACTAGTGCAGTAAACATGGTAAGCAGGGTGTTATAGGTCACATGTATACGTGTATTTCTATTTTTAAGTAAGCTTCTTTTAAGTATTTAAATACCATCTAAAATTTTCTAATGCTGTGTAGTTAGTGATGCTTATTTTCCAACCAGAAAAATAGAATGACAATAAGGCCTTGAAGTTCTATTTTAGGTTCTGATTTATTTGTCTTATGTAGCTGTTCTTAGGACAGATAGGCTGGAACTACCATGTGCTTTTCAGGTTGAGCAAGTGAAGTATGTAGAGCTTTCATATTTACTTTTATTTATTGCCTTCTGCTGTAAGGTTATTTGTAGTAGCTTTCCAGCTCCCTAAGATAGCATAAAATGTGCAGACTGCAACTTTATCCACTCCAGAATCCTGCCCAGTCCAGTGGTGCATGGACTCTATCAGTCTATTTCTGGTTGGTCCCATGTATATAGTTGCATACCTACTGACTGTCATTAATTTTCTGAGATCACCATGTTTTTCATGTGGTCCTGCAGCAAAACATTACCCCAGAAAAATCTTGGGCCCCAAATATCTGAAAGTCAGAAACTTTGTACAAACAACTTCATGACATTCTTCCCAGTCTCCTAATGATCTGATTATTGTTTTTTTCCCCCCTGCAGTTGGTTCTTTTCAGCATGCTCATTTGATGATTGTTTTATCAGTGGAGGCATTTGTCTTCCTCATGTTGCTGTAAACACGATCTTTTAACAGTCAGTTAAGGGCAGACTCATTTGATAAGTAAAAATGGTAAATTAACAGCATTAGCCAAATGTCTCCTATTTGCAATTGAAACCTTAGGAGTTTATTATTTGCTTAAGCAGAGGAAGCAGGAAGAGTTGTGAATGAGTCTGACTAACTTTAGTAAATTTCTGATGCACGCAGCTTGAGGGACAAATTAAAAATATTTTTCCTGATGCTTTGTTTACATATTCTGGGTAAGCAAGTGGCAAGAAGTATTTGCAACTGGTATCCTTGCTTACTTCTGAATAAGCATACAAGGAAAATCAGTATTTGGACATATGGATGATAATAATAATAATCAGACAGAAATAATCATATCCTTGTTTCTGCTTATACTGGTAGGTGGTATTTGGTCATCAGTGCATCCCATCCAGTTCTGATATCGGTATGCACAAACATCAGTTTTCTTTAACATGTGCATTTTTAAATTGCAACTTTCTGTAGCAATTTTATATATGATCATTTTCCTAAAACCTTTCCCAGAAAAAATGGAAAAGTGTACACTTTGATTATTACTACATCACATATAAAGTCAGAAAGAAGGTCCATTTGTAAAATGTCAGTATGGTAAAAACTGAGGACCAGAATGTACTCAAAAAGGAAGCCTATTCCTGTTAGCTACTTTAAAAAGACCACAGATGGGAATCGAAGGAAAGAAACAATGAAGTTGGAATGGAAGTAACCCAGATTTCTTTCTGCAGTCGTCATTCTCGGTGCAAACGAGGAACAGTCTTTTTTAATTGCCTGGCTCAGTGACTAATGTTCTTGCATACTCTGTGCAATATGAGATCAAGACACAAAATTCTAAAGTATGTAGTTGAATCATTATTATGTCAGTTCTGTTCACTGGGTCTATCATTCATAAGTTGGGTAAATTGTGCCTAGACTGTATAGCTTCAAACTGTGGTTTCATTCATACATCAAGCTAAACCATGATGTAGCTTGTTTGGTTTTGGCTTAGTGAGCTGCATAAACTCAGCCATTGTCACTGATAAACCATAATCTAGCTTGTTCGTCAAATACAGACCGAAGAGTTTGTATTTGCTGCTTTTGAGACAAGGCCTTTGTTTCACCTTGTCCGATCAGCTTTCCTGTAACTGCCCAAGAATAAAATGAGGTTTTTAGGGTCTTCGTTACTGTGAACGTCAAGGTTTCTTTATAGCTGCAACAAGGAACTTCACTTGCAGATCAAGAGTGGGCAACTACTACACTGCTGCTGTAAAGTACCTTGCATGTTTGAGGACAAAGAGATTTTTGGGTGACCTCAAATGGAACCATTAAAACAAACAACAGCTGTGTTGTGACTTACACTTTTGATATTAAAAAGTTCTGAAATAAAAGATGCCTGTTACATGTGATGATGTTTTGGTCCATCGTTTTCCCAAAATGCTACCCTCCTGGTAAGAAAACCTTTGATTTCAATAATTCCTTGCCTATATGATAACGCATATTGAGGACACCAAGTTAGGATAGCTGTTTTTACTCTATTCGCTCCTTGTGTTTACATGTTAAGTTTATACCTGAGAAGAGAAATGGAGGCCAGCATACTATACTCTCCTTCACCATTTGTGGAGGTGATCCTTGAGGTACCCAAAGAGGGTACCTTCCCTACAATTAATTGGCAGTTATGATTCAGAAGATTCCTATGGAACTGAGGGACAGCTGGCAAATGTTCATGTTGTAAACAAGAGGTTCATGCTTGTCTGAAGTACATTGTGTTGACTCATAGCCAAAGCAGTTTAGTAATTGTACTGTGACTATGTAAGTTCCATCTGGAGTTTTAAACTGGATGATATCATGTTTATTTCCTGTCCTGCACACGTGCCTAGAGATAGTTGGTGGGATTTTTAAGTTATCTGACTGACACTGGAAATGGTTGCTTTTCCTTGGCACAGGAAGTATTTCATTGCATTAAATCATGAGAATTATTAATGGTTCACTACAAGAGATGTTATATGTTAGTAATGGCTTCTCAGATTGTGGGTTTTCCATATTATTTATTTAGCATAATAATGGATAAAGTATATGGACTGGGAAATGTCTGGTTTAATTCTCTTAGCACACTGACCTCAGTTGGTGATGGGTTTCATATTCATTAAATTGGCACACTATTTAATTCGCTAGTCAAATATTCTAAGTTGATCAGTTGGATGACTGCCAGTTATTTAACTGTGGTTAAATGTTATTGAATATTCCAAGAAATCAAAGTGATCACTTCTCCTTTTGTTGCAGCATCTTTTTATTAACAAGAATAGAGTAAGGATCATTTGTCTCAGAAAATGGAGTGACACTTCTGTTAGCCTGATTCTAATAGTAGCTGCTGGAATCTGTATCCAAGGAGGAGCCTCCTTGTACACTGGCTGTGTTGTTTGAAATTCCAGTGAAAAATGGAACTTCTTCAGTTGTGGAGAGGTTAGTTAACAAAATCCTGAGTGCTCTGGTAAGGAAGAGCATCTCAGTCTCCATGGAATCCAGTGGTCCATAAGATGCTGTCCTAAATTCTATGGGATTATAGCCTTAAAAAATTGTTTTTTATTTTTTAACAATGGACATCAAGTGCCCACTCTAGGTTTTATCTTTTGTGTTAGAATATGAACCTGTGTTATACAATTGCTGTAAAGACTGATAAAATGATGCATGTGGAGAACCCTTTGAAGTATTGGCTAAATTCTAAGTGTTAAATTAAATAACCTCTGTCTTTTAATTTTCAAGAGGACTGCATCTACCTCTAGACAATTGTGATAACTCCATTCTGTGCTTGCTTACACAGGTTAGTATACAGTTTTGACTAACGTTCAGTGATTTACTTGTATTAGACCACATTTTCCATAATCATCAACTAGGCCAGTGGCCACACCTGGGGGTCACTAGGGCTGGGAGTGGCTGTAATAAGAATTAAACATATTTGGGCAAGCATGGAGAATTGAATCATATAAAGAATTGTTGTTTTCAAACCACAGAATCTGAGATTATGAATAAAGTGTTCCAGGTTCCATGTCTAATTTTATTCTTTTTCCTAAGGTCTCAGCACTATCTGGTACATTGTCATAGCCAGTTTGTTACAAAATCCAAAGATGTTTAGTAATGTTATTGCCTGATTCAGTTTGAAATGTACAATAAAATAAGTTGTATTTAAGATGGCAATACTTGTGTATCAGATTTATCCAAAGGCAAGATGACCCCATCCCCCAGAGGAAGCTCAGAGAAAAAAATCTCATCTGCCTCACATATGCTCAGTGAATCTAGGAATATCCTTCCATTTTAAAGGTAGATTATTTGGAATAAACATTAGTCTTCCTTTCAAGTAAATTCAGTATTAATGCTCTCCAGTGATAACAGTTGAAGTCTCTCTTGTACCAGTATCAAACAGATTTAAGTAAACTCCTTTTTAAATATTTGTTTGGCAGGTTCTGTATACTGGATCCACAGAAGTGATCCAAAATGCCTTTCAGTGATGAGCAGAGCAGTGACTGTGATTCTTCAAGATCCTCAGAAAGTGCAATTTCTTCATCAAGTGACTCTGAATACTCAAGGCAGAGTTTTACCAGTGATTCTTCAAGCAAGCCCAGTTCCCCAGCCTGTAAGCAAGAAGCATACTGGGATATGTTCCTTTGAATTGCCAAAAGGGTCTGTGATACTTAACTTCAAATTGGGTATTCAGGTCCTCCATTTTGAGGGGGACAGTGGTAGACTATTGTCTTCTGGCCTAATTTGGACACTTGTAGGATTCGTGTCAAAGGAGGCTAACGAAGGGTCTCTGACACTTCTGGATTGTGTCCTCAGAACACTCAAATAACGTAATTCCCCAAATTGTGCAAAATTCAAGTGTTTTCCTGTGGGAGTTGAGTCTCTCAGCATTTCAGAAGATTTCAGTTACCTTGCATGAAATCATACAAAATCTTGTGGGTGAAAGAGACTGCCAGAATGTTAAAATTGTAGCAGGTATAAGGGACGCGGTGGCGCTGCGGGTTAAACCGCTGAGCTGCCGATCGGAAGGTCGGCGGTTCGAAACCGCGCGGCGGGGTGAGCTCCCGTTGCTCGTCCCAGCTCCTGCACACCAAGCAGTTCGAAAACATGCAAATGTGAGTAGATTAATTGGTACCGCTTCGGCGGGAAGGTAACGGCGTTCCGTGAGTCATGCCGGCCACATGACCACGGACGGGTCCTTAGGGACAACGCCGGCTCCAAGGCTTAGAAACGGAGATGAGCACCGCCCCCTAGAGTCGGACACGACTGGACTTTACGTCAAGGGAAACCTTTACCTTTACCTTTATACCTATGCCATTGCACAGTGGCATCAGAGATTATTGTTAACCTCTGGCCAATATGGTGGTGAACAGATGGCTAGAGGCCTGGAGCAGCTGGCAACACAGATCTGGATTCTAGCAGTTGCCCATGTATTGATGCTGGGCATTGGTAGAGATCACGAAGAACTTCCCTGAAGAGCAGTTTATGATTGCCATTAAAATGTCTTACCTTACCCATCTGCAGAGAAATGCCAGCGATATCCTTGGATACATTTTGAAATTTTGCCAAAAAAGTATAAAATAGCAAAATAGCCTGAGTTGCGCTCTGCCTGAACTGAGTGATCATCTTAAAACACGTCCACAATATTCTGTAACATATAGGTGTACTGCAAATGCAGTTCAGTGCAAAAACATTTCACAGTGCAAAAAACTATTTTTGATAGGATGTGTGTTTTCTCATTTTATTTCACCTCTGCTTAGTGTTTATTCATTTATTTTATTAATACCCTTCTGTATTGGGTTCCCATAATAAAATATCTTGCAGTGGAGTATGTGGGGGGAAATAAGAAAATAGAAAAATTGTTATAACCATAGAAGCAAATAGCATGTCAATAAATTGAAAGCATTCAGTTTCATACAGATATATTGAGATACATATTTTAAAGAGATTTTATTAATTGGCTCCCATGGGCAAGCAATTTCTGATGTCCAGAGATTTGAGTTGGCCTTTCCATTAGACAGAATGAGGCAACTCTGGATAAAGTTCTGTGTGCAGTGTAAAGCACCTTGGACCAATGATGTTAATCTGCCTCCTTCAAGTAAAGTTACCATTCCTGTTCTATTTTTGCTGTTAAAGTAAACCACAAATGCCAGTTTGATTAGCTTTTGTATAGAGCAGTGTTTCTCAACCGTGGCGGATTTAAGATGTGTGGACTTCAACTCCCAGAATTCCCCAGCCAGCATTGAGAATTGGCAGTTGAAGGCCACACATCTTAAACCTGCCAAGGTTGAGAAACACTGGGGTCAAGTTGAAAGGAGGAAGTCTCTGGGGCAGCACATATTAACCAGGGCTTGCTGAATAAGGAACAGTTGGCTGATTTCATACGTAAATCATGGCTTGAGCCCACAGACCAGAACAAAGCACAGTATGACTTAGTATGGTATGTGAACCCAGCTGCGGGATGGTGGGGGGACTCAATTAATTTGTCCTGAACTTTCTAAGCTAGCATGTTGCCTTAGGAATAGACACTGCCATCCTGTTACAGGAAGAGTGACAGGGGCACTTTTTGAATCATATTTCAGATAGCAACATATCCTGAGTAAATCTTGCTTGGAATTTGGAAAAGAAAAGTACATATTTTGTGAAAAGACAAGTTCTAAGTAAACCTCTAAACGAAGAACCCATTCAAAAATGTAAAGTATTGATCTGTTTTCACATCAAGTCAATGTGGCATGCAATTTATTTCTTGATTCCAGCAACAAGCCCTCCCAAAATGGTTACATTTGATGAAATGATGGCAGTGGCAAGGAATTTGTCAAACCTGACTCTCGCTCATGAAATTGCTGTAAATGAGAATTTCCATTTGGAACGCATAGAGCACCCGCAGAACAGGTAGGCTCGGGTTGTAAAAATGATGGGAAAAAGAGAGCCAGCTCTGAAACAAATCAACAAGCATTTACATATGGTTTGCACAGTTTCAGGGGTCCTTTCAGATGTTCTTTTGGTGCAGAATGTGTACTCAACAAGCTAAGCAAGTATGTTTTCAGTTTAAGCTTGTGATTCAATCTCACAAGTCCATGAGACTTAAACATTGCTACTCAGAGGAGAACCCGAGTGTGCAGAGTTAATTCCTGTTAATACTGGCTGAGATTACCCATCACACAGCTTTAATCATGGCTTCTATAACTGTAATGGCTCATTTCACAAACAAATTGACCCATGAACCTTGGTTTATAAGCCACCGTGGTTAGGATCTTTCAATAATGAAATGATAGGTTCTTTCCTCTAGGCAGGAACTTGATTTGACTTCTGTAACAGTTTTAACACTTTTCTTTCTTTGAATGCATATGCTGCCCTCTCTTTCCACCTCACTCCCAATAGCTTGCCTGGAAGGATTAAACAAATTGTACATCAAGCATTCTGGGATCGCTTGGAAGAAGATTTGAATGAAGATCCTCCTGAGTATGAGCATGCAATCAAACTGTTTGAGGAAATTAAAGAGGTGGGTTTTTGCTCCTGTTCTCTCAAGCTAAGTTTGTTGTTGTCTTGTTGATAGCGGCCACATAACAGGTCCAGTACAATGGCATTCTGTAAATCAAAGTTGTAGATGTGAAGTGTGCAGCCTCTCATGCTGTCCATAGCCTGACTACTCCTCAGATGTCCTGGCCATGATGGTTGGGGGAGTGGAGAAATTGAGGTTGAGCACACCTGGGATGCCACCAGGCTGGGGAAGGCTGCTGGAAAGTTTTATAATTAGACTAAAAGTGTCATGAGTACTGATGGCGAACAAGAGGGGGCCTCTATCCAGGGGGGAAAACGCATGCGTAGTACTGAGGAATTAAGCAGCCATTCAAAGAGACACAGATCAGACCTGCCTTAACTTTTGGGGTTTATCTGTCTGGATTTTTCCCACACTTCTTCAGTTTGTTAGGATTCTGTTCTTGTTGTTAGGGTTTTGGGGTGGGGGCAGTGGAGGTGGTTGTCTGTGTGTGCCTTTGAGTCAGTTTTTGACTCCTGGCAACTCCCTGGACAAGTCCTTACGGTTTTCTTGGCAAGATTTTAGAAGTGGTTGGCCATTGCCTGCTTCCTAGGGCTGAGAGAGAGTGACTGGTCCAAGGTCACCCAGCTTGCCTTGTGCATAAGGAGGGACTAGAACTCAGAGTCTCCTGGTTTCTAGCCTGGGGCCTTAACCACTATACCAGACTGGCTCTCTAGCTGCTAGTAGTACTCATATGTATTAATTTTTCATTATATTTTGCTCTTCCTCCAGGCAGTTCAAAATTGCCTTCATGGTTTTCCCTGACTGGGATAGATTAGGCTGAAAAAAAGCAAACTGAACCAAAACCACTTTTTTAGCTTTGTGGCCACTTAGTTTCTCCAACGAGACTCTCAAGTGAGACAATGTAGATATAGAACAGCATGTACCTGTTTGCATCTAGGTATGGCATTCAAATCATTTGAATTGAAACGTTTATAGAGAGTGACCTCAGGTGGCAAGGTGGGCAGGACTCATAATAGCCCTTGATGAGGGAATTTAGGCATGAGCAACATAAAGCCACAGTTGCTGAAATTCCTTCTAACTTATAACATTGATTGGTTCTCTGTGTGTGTCTTTGACCACAGGAAACACACATTGCTATTATGGGCCATTAACTACAGTTTAGTTGCCTTGTGATTTTAATCTTGCAGATCCTTCTTTCTTTCCTGAACCCGGGGGCTAACAGGATGCGCAACCAAATTTGTGAAGTCCTTGACACGGACCTCATAAGGCAGCAGGCTGAGCACAATGCAGTTGATATCCAGGGTCTTGCAAACTATGTCATTAGCACCATGGGAAAGCTGTGTGCTCCAGTAAGGGATAATGATATCAACCAGTTAAAAGCCACTGGGAATATTGTAGCATTGCTGAGGTTGGTATGTGATTTGCTTTTTAACACTAGGTGGTGGGTAAAAGAATGATCTCAATCAGTCTTCCCCAAACATGGCTTCTTCCAGGTGTCCTACGCCATTTAGAATTCCCAGGTAACATGCCTGTTGGAGTCCTCCCATCCCATCCTTTGTCTTTTACTGTTAAGGATAGTCAGACATAAGTAATACCCACCATTGACTAAACCATTGCTGGCTGAGGAATTCTGGGAATTGAAGTCCACACATCTCAAAGCTGCTGAGGTTGAGAAACACTGGAATAAAACATTCCATGTACAATCACCATCTTGAATCTCACTTTAAACTATGAATTCGGCCTATTTTTTTTTCAGTTTTCTGCTCTTTCCCTATCCCCTGCCTTTTGTAAAAGCAAGCATGCACTTCCATGCCACTTCCATGCTCATAAAAGGAGCACCCTATTATTATATTTTCTTAAGGTTCAACACAGCTCTCACTTTTTTTTAATTAATCCCAATGGATGTATTTATTCCATCTTGGAGGGAATATGCTTTTTAAAGCCAGTTGCTTAAGAGCACAAGGTGTGACTCCTGCACTACCAGTTTTCCATAGGCAACTGGTTAAGCCAAACAGGACTGCTATTTGATTTAGGTTATCATTTCTTGTTATCTTCCTGTTTGCAGTAGCTATAGGTTATATAAAGACATAACTACAGGAAGATTACAAAACAGCTCAGATTCTGCCAAGTAACTTTACAGTGTCATGCCATATCTTTGAATCTTCAAGGCTGTTATAGTTTCTTGTGAAAAGTAAACTCTTAGGAAATTATCATAAGGGTGTGTATCATGTTCACACTGTGAGAATGACTAACAGTATACAAGTACAGTGTTTGAACATACTTCAGATTTGTTATTTCCTTATTCTTTCAGACAAATATTCCATGTTCTGGATCTCATGACAATGGATATGGTTAATTTTACCATTCAGAGCCTTAGACCTCACCTTCAGCGCAACTTGGTAGACTATGAGAGATCAAAATTCCAAGATATACTTGAAGAAACTCCAAGTATGTTCTTTGCTTACATAAAAGGGAATAGTCAATGAAGTGGCAACAAAGGCAATTGTATGAGATCTGAAGCAGTTGAGCAAAGAACTGCTACAGATTGTGGGGGAGTATCCTTCTAAAACTTTTTGAGTCCTATTGGTAAAACAACCTTGATTTGCAAAAGGGCTTGGGCTTACATGTTTTCCTGTCTGGGAGGCTTACTCAGCTTTTGAAAAGACCCTCAAGCACTGCTTGAAAGTTATACATCCTGTCTGATCAAAGCAGTTAATGAAGGGGTCCGGTATTCTGAATGCAGGTTGTGCTGACTGTAAAGAATGCTGAGCCCCATCATATTATTTTACTGTGTCCCATCGTATCATTAGGGGAGGTGCCTGATGCTGCTTCCTTCACCTTCTGTTGCATGTAAAGCCTTTGTTAGAAGCATAGGAAGCTTCCCATGCAGACAGAATGTTCATACGTTCTTAAGAAGCAAATGGAAATGCACAGACTCTTGATGTAACATTTAAGAAGACTGATTATGAACTGGTTCATGTATCGTGCTATGTCATGGTTTGTTAAAGATTATTAATGAAAGTATAACTGGCTGGATTGCTTGATTCATCATATTCATCACTATTACAGCAGAAATGAAATTTTAGTTTGTAAATCCAGAAAGCAATCATTCTTCCATGGCCTTTGTTTAGAAAATAACTGCTTGGATAGATGACGAGTGAATTAGGTTAAGTCCCCTACCATGCATTTCAAATGTATCATAAAAGTTTCTTGATTTGCTTAAGAGTGCAAATTGTAATTGTTAAAGTAAAACAGGAGGCTTTGTCAGAAGTTTCTCAAGGGCATAATCTCTGTCCTTGGTTATTTTTTTTAAATATGTCTTTTTTGTTTATAAGATTGGCTTCTAATGGCTGAAACTGTGTGTGTGTGTGTATAATACGTTATTTTTGGCAGTTTCCCATTAAAAGAGAGAAGAGAGACCTGATCCTCCTTCCAGACAAGGATCCTGCCTTCCCACACTATACTGCACTGTGATCATGTCATGCTTATGAGCAGAATTTGTGCTGGTAGTGCACACAACTTGAAATGGCCAGTTTCTTCTTCTACCATGGATGTTTCCTACATTGTGTGCTCATGTATGATCATAATGTCATTTTGTCATGTTGTGACCTTAGTCAATTTTTAAAAACTTTCTCTAGTTTTCAACACTGACCTCTTTTATTTCCTTTTGGTGATTTGGTCCTGGAGTTATACCCCTCCATAGCTTATTTACTGAACTGGGTACATGCCGTTGTAAAACAGACAGTACAGGCCTGGTCTCTCTTATCTCTCTTGTCTCCAAATGTTCAGATGCCCTGGACTTGACAACTGAATGGATAAGGGAATCAATACAAGATGAATTATCTTCCATTTCCTGTGAAATGTCATCATCTCTTGGTGCTAATGGGATCTCGAAACCAAACCTTAGTCCTACAGTGGTGTTAACAAACAGCTACCTGAAACTGTTACAGTGGGATTACCAGAAAAAAGCAATCCCAGAGGTAATTTGCTTCCTATATCAGGACTTCTAAAACGTTTGTTCTCCTTTTTCCTGTAGTGGATAGTGGATATACATAGCGGATAGCAATTTATTCTTAAATCATGATTGGCTTAACCATGATTTATGGAATAAAGCACAACACACTAATCCAAAAACAAACAATTCATGTTATAGATTAGCATGTTGCATGAATCTAGGCCAGTAAACTGTTTAATAGTTATTACCATCTATAGTGTCACAGGTAGGATTTTTCCAGGAACAAACTTGCAACTACCTCATTCAAGCCCATTAATAATGAGATCTGGTATCTTGACAGCTATATATTTCATTGCATTATAACTTCATGCCTTGTATTTGATGTGATTAGTTACTAATGGAGCCCCTGACTCTGTGGTAAACTACTTATTTACTTCTGTAGAAATTAATCAGAACACCTAACTCTGCAGACCTCATCAGATGTGATAATAGTCATAATTTCAATAGTTTTAGGAGACTTGTCAAAGTCATGGCAGTTCAGGATATCTATAACTGCTAGTCTTAATGTCTGTTTAGTATCTGCAGGCTCTCAAAATTTTACTATCTTAAATAGCAATTATTGGGGAGCAACAGCAAAAGAGGAGTAGTACCCTTCTATCCACATTTGAGAGCTTCCTGAATGAGCCTGACTGGTTAACGTTTGACATGGAAAGCTGGAATAGATGAGCCTTGGGCTTTAACCAGTACTTATGTAGGTTCTATTTGCTGTTA
The DNA here is from genome assembly GCF_035149785.1 of Candoia aspera. NCBI lineage: Eukaryota > Metazoa > Chordata > Lepidosauria > Squamata > Candoiidae > Candoia > Candoia aspera. The sequence goes on from NC_086159.1 coordinate 23,988,654, forward strand.
GAGATTTAAGTAAACAGAATTTAATTTTAATTTAAATATTTATAAAGAAATGTTTATAAAGAATGGAGCATAGACATTTTGCATTTATATTACCAGCACTTTTGAATATAATGAAAATCCTGGTGGTAGTTACATTTCTCAGGAGACATTTTTATCCTGAAAAAGTTAGAGTCCTTATAAAGATGTATGTTGATGTTAAATGTGGTCAGTTGTTTGATGATTGCCCATAAATGTTACACTGTTCCAATTGTTTCAGACACTAATGACAGATGAAGCTCGCCTTCAAGAGTTATCCAAGAAATTGAATCAGATGAAGATTGTAGCAAGTATTTCTCTCATAACAAGCAACTTGGTCCCTGTAGTTATTGAGGGTATTCCAGACTTTCTTGAGAAACAAAAAAAGATTTCTTTCGTTTTGCTTGAAGGAATGCATAAGGAGTAAGTAAACACATGAATTACTGAATAATAATAATTTTTAAAAAGTCAAAAGCATTATGTGACAGCATTTTGTATTCCAACTGTTTTCTTTCTAATTTCCTCCCCTATTTCTTGCAGGACTTTTGATTTAAAAGAAGCTCTTAACACAATAGGTATTCAGACATGTAGTACAATAAATGAATCACTCACAGAGAGAGGCTTTCAACCATTAAATAAGGAAATTCAAGCAAATTTGATGGGTCAGCTCTGCAACATTGTTGAGGAAGACAATGCTGTTATCACCTTAATTGGTTAGTGATAAATTACTTAATTGACAAATTTCTTTAATATGAAATGTATTTTTAAATGTAGCTGTGACTCCTTCCAGGCATTCTCTTACCTACTTTTGAATTTATCTTTTTTTTTTAAAAAAAGGTGTCCCCTTGATCCCATTGTGAAGATTGGGCCATCTACTTCTTAGCTTCAATAGTACATTGCTGATTTTAGATTATCAGTTGCATGAAGAAGTCCAGAAATCCTAGCTTAACTAAACGATGACCCAGTTTTAGCCATATTGTTGTTTGAACATTGTTGTTTGCGCAGGTTCCGGAGGGCGGCTGGCTCTGTCTCTCATATTTAAAACCTGCATGGACCTCCCTCACCAGCTTACAATGGTTTGTGCAGAAGGCTCTTCCCATGCAATTGACCATAGAGTTTGTGACTGTGTTTTAACTGTTGAATAAACTACAGCTGAGAGGGTTCATTGCATGTTTTACAAATCACAGAGTTAAGTTTGCTAAACAAATTACTCTAAACCAAGCAAACAACATTATGACTTGTTATGATATGTGAATTTTGGCAGAGAGAGCTGTAACTGGAGACAGGGAGACTTTGCTCAGGCATTCAGAACAGGAATTGGGAATCTATGGCTTCTAAGGTATTACCAAACTGTAACTCTCAGTATTGTATCCGCTGAACATGTTGGCTGGAGATACTGGAAGTTCATTTCTGGAAGAATGTAGTGGCAAACTACTTCCATATTTTTAATGAGAAAATTATTTGGATGTCTATGTAAGATTAAGAGATCAACAGATTTTACCTTTAGTAGTGCAAATCCCAGTGCAGGAAGTATATCTGCATATACATGCCAGGCTTAAAATGTCTTTTATACAAAACTTTTTGACGGTTTCTTTACAAATAGAGAACAAGTTGAAATCTAAAGTTTTAAAGAAAGTTGTAAACCAGCCATGATCTCTTCAAATCAAAGTAATCCTAAAGCAACTGTAATTCCCTTCTCCCTTTCACATGGAGAGGCAGTGCTGGTAGGCATGAACGTTTAAGCCAGGAGAGCATGTGTGCCAATTGTACCCTTACCTGATGCAGGAAGACTTAGCAACAATACTTCATGCTCTTATTGCCACCTGTATGGACTCCTGCAGTGTGCTTTACATGGGGTTACCCACAAATGAGCCTCGTGTGGTGCAGAGTGGTAGGTGGCAGCATTGCAACCCAAACTCTCCCCACGACCCGAGTTTGATCCCAGCGGAAGCTGGATTCTCTGGGTAGCCGGCTCAGGTCGACTCAGCCTTCCATCCTTCCGAGGTTGGTAAAATGAGTACCCAGCTTGCTGGGGAAGATGACGACTGGGGAGGGCAATGGCAAACCAACCCGCTATAGCCTGCCAAGAAAATGTCGCGAAAGCACCCCCCCCAAAGGGTCAGACATGACTCGGTGCTTGCATAGGGGACCTTTCACCTTTCACCCACAAATTACAGTTAGTCCATAATGATGTGGCCTGTGTCTTGGTTCTCAGGGTTGGGAGCATGTTACACGTGTGTTGCAGCACCTGCACTGGTAACCATTTCAATTCGGTGTGCAACATAATGTGCTGGTGTTTACCCATAATGCCCTTCATGGTATGGCAGCTGGATACCGACAGGACTGCCTCTTCCAAGCAGATTTGGCCCAGCCTGTTAGATCACATAGGGGTTCTTGTCCCACATTTCTGGAATGTCCAGGGAGTTGAAGCTAGAAGGAAGGCGCCTAGAGTCATGTATACAGTGAGATGGGTGGTGTATAAATCTAATAAATAAATGAACAAACAGGGCACTTTTGTTCGTAACAGCGCTAATAATATTGAATGGGCTCCCCTATGAGATCAGACTGGCCCCCTCCCTGATAGCTTTTAGGAAGTTATTAAAAATAGAGCTTTTTCAAAGAGTGTTTCAGCAACATCAGCTGCACCTCTTCATATTTTTTCCTACTTTGGCTTTTGCTTTGTTTTTTGCAATTTTGATTTAATCTGGTTGTTTTTACTGTGACATGGTAACCATCAAGGCTCACAAGGTTGCAGCAGGCTGCAAAAGCCCATTTTTAATAAATAAATGTGTAGGTAGACCTGTCTGCATTGTAGACTTCTCTGAAGGAAAAAACCTTAATTGTGTAGCTTTCCAATGCATTTTGCAGTCTACGTGCCAAATCTTTTGTGGATTAGATGTCAACATCTAATGCATGAGTATCAATCAGGGTGCCATCTGTATAGCCATACTGCCTTTTTTTGATGTGTGGATACATTGCAGTTAATCAACATGTCAGTTGGTCAGTTTTCATTCATAGTGGGAAGTTAATGCTGTCCTGAGTAATGCCAGGATGTCTAATTGTGTGTGTTTTCCTTTACAGATAAACGAATTCATGCATATATGAAAAGCTTGCTTGCTTCTCCATGCTTTCAGAAATCTATGCCTACTGTTCCTGGAGGTCTTGGTGTGATTCAGAAAGAGATAGAGACTATTGGATCACAGTATGCCAGCACTGTTAACCTTAATAAACAGGTTTATGGACCATTCTATGCAAGTATCTTGCGAAAACTTCTGTTCAGTGAGACAGAAACAAACAAAGCAGAACTTGCACCTTCTACCAACTGAAATACATCCAGCTTCTGTTTTGTTCCCTCCTTTTCACAATATTTATATTGTGATTTGCATTCTTCTTCTGAATACTCATAGCTTGCAGTGGTGACTGTTAATGGGAGACAGAGAGAATTGTATCTATATTATACAGATTATATTCAAATGAACAAAAGTTCCCTCCAAATTAAAGCAGTTACTAAATTTTAAAAGTATAACTTTTGAAAGGATTAATTCTGTTTGTAACAATGAATTATAACACATTGCACTTATTTACTGTAAATGTTTTTTTCCTACAGAAGTATTTCAGATGTGTATGATAAATGCCCACAGTAATATACATCTTTTAAATGTTTAATATGCTTATGCTAATGACTATGGTGCAATAATGTAAAAATGTGTAATTCAGATTTAATCTGAAATAATTGTTAGGGCATTAGCCCTCTGTCTTTACTCCAAATGGATTGCTCAAGAAAGCCCCCCCCCCCCATTTCTCTCTTCTCTCAAGCGAAACGGTGGGGAAGAACATGTGTCCAATTTGTCCCAGACTGTTTCCTGTTTTTAGCCCTTACTGTATGCAGTCTTCTTAATAGTCCAGTGCCAGTTGCTTAGAATTTAGCCTTGGATGTCTCCTGGAGGAATAGTTCCTTTTTTTTTTTAAGGGAAGTCATGATTATTTTAACTCAGTTGCTTAACAACTTGCTGAATTATATACAAGCTATATTTATTATTTTCTCAAACTTACTGAAGGGCTAAAACACATTGAGCATATAATCCTACCTTGACTACCAGAATGAATCAGAATTTCAAAATAGAAAGTTTCTGCTTTAAGAAGAATATGGTATTAAGCAGCAAATGCTGAACTTGTTAAGTGGAACAACTTTTGCAGATTTATGTCACTAAGTAGTTCCAGTTGATATTTTATTTGCTTTTGTATAAAAATGAATTGTCATCACTTTGGATATAATATGCAGCCTTCTTACCATATGATGCTTCTGAAGTGACTGTCATAAAGACTTTCAAGAAGGACCTCAATGTTTAAAAGAACTGCAGATACATTTGTATGTCTGTTTTTATTTGTACAGAAATAGAACTGCGTACATCAGCCTTCATCAACCTGATGTCAAGGAATTTTGAGAGTTGGAATCCCTACAATATCAAGGAGATGTTGGATTGGGGAAGGCTGATATTCCTTTTGTAAAAAATCTCTATTGAATATATATATATATGGCTTGGCTATTTTAGAAGAGAACAATTTCCTTTTTCATACATGTGTCAATTCCATATGGGATTGAACAAAAGGGTAACCTTTTGTGATAAATGCTTGTTTGGCAATCCAGAGGTGCTTGTGACAGCCAACTTCAGCTTTACAAAGCAATTTTCTTAAACGGCACTGTTTTTTTCAATGTCTTTTAGGCGATCTCCTTGTTCCAGTCTTCCCTTGCTCTTAATATTTTGTTTTTTTAGTTTTCCAAGTAAAAGGAAAAGTATTCCACCTCATTTTTCTAAATAAATTTTAGCTTTTTTGGGAAGAGAGAGTGAGAGATGATCGTGGTAGCCATCAAAATATTATGTGTATGGCTAAAGGAAGTATGTATTGAGCCACAATATTTTTTGATACTAGTGACTTGTATCAAGAAGTGAATATGTGAATATCCAATATACGGTGAATAAAGTGTGGCCCTCTGATGCTGTACTATGACTTTCAGCATCCTACACGTTGGTCATACTAGCTAAGGCTGTTAAGAACTGTAGCTCAACAAATGGAGGACTACACTTTACTAACGCATGCCATATACTGACAAAGCAATTATCTAATTCTTAACCTTGAAATTTAAAAAGTGTAAAATATTTTGGACCTATATATGACTTGATAAGGTTGTGAAGTTAACATCTATTAAAAAAAACCCTTACTGCAATCATGTTCTGTTCTTAAGCACCCTACATTATGCAGGGAGATCAAGTGGGGAATGTATGTCTCCACAAATTGTTAATTTACCTGGAGGATTAGATCCAGATCACATTTGTTTAACCTGGATACCATTGAAAACAATGGAACAAGTTAAGCAGAACAAGTCCCATTTATTTCAGTGGGTACTAATTGCAATGAAGAGTATGAATCCAACCTATATTTATTGTACAATGTTCATGCAGAAGATATTGTGTGATTTTTATAAATGACTTGAAAAGGGCATTTTATATAGCATGGCATGTCTATTCAACAGTCTTTGAACATCTCACAACTAATTTTCATAACCTCTTTGATGTTCAGAATGCTCAGTTAAGTAAATTTGTTCCTCTTGCATGTTACCTACTGAACTAATATTATTGAAGTATATTTACTTCATTTGGCTAAAGTGAGATATTGTACGTAATTGGTTTGTTAAGTGGTTTTTGTCTTATTATATGTATTCATTAAATTTGGTTTGATTTGAAAAAATGTGTGTGGAGATTATCTCTCATTTTAAAGTACTAATACAAAAACATGAAGACAGAAGTACAGATGGTTGCTAGACCTACACTGATTCTTGGAAGTTTTTAATGGATAGTCTAACTACGGGTAACAGAGCAATCTTTAGTGGCGAGGGGGGAGCGGGGAGGGAACAAGTGAAGTAGCAATAAAAGTATGCTGTATCAGAGCCACTAAAATAAGATCTACTGTTTCAATCAGCACCTGGAACATGTCAAGATGCATTGATGATGCTTATCACATGGCAGCTGGCATAATCAGTTCACATAAATAATAGCATATTCCAGATTAGGCTATTTGCTTAATTATGCAAAGCCCAGCTGCCTATTTCAAGCTAAACCTCTTGTTTTGTTTTGTTTTGGCTCACCTGATACCATCAGACAAACTGTCTACATAATACACTCAACCAGATCAGTTAAAGACTTGGCTATAAAGGACACAAAGGGGGACTTGGACTGCAGAGATTCAGATTCAGTTGCAGCCGTTCAGTTATGGAAGCTTGATGGGTGACTTGAGCCAGTCACTCTCAGTCAGACCTATTTCACAAGGTTATTACTGAGGAGGGAAATGGAAGATGGAGTAGTATATAAGCTGTTCTAAGATCCTGGAGAAAAAGCAAAATACAAATCTTACAAGTAAAAAATAAACTTGAAGTTACCACACTGAGACCAAAACTAGAAATAAGTCATGCAAATCAGTCAACTGCAGATTGCATACTGTAAGAATTTGTATGGAAGTTATATTTACGTATTTCTCTTCAAAGGTATACTGTTAAAAGGAAGCCTCTGCAAATATTAATGTAAAACCAAGTGTAAACATAAAAAAGATACTGCTGTTGCTCTACAATTGAGGATTCTCTGATTCTCTGAAGTCTTGCAACCCCTTTAAAATGATGTCTGACTGACCACACTCCATCCATACACAAAATTAATGATTTCAAAAGTTTTAGAATGGGCCTAGAAATAAATATGCCAACTATGTTAATACAGTAGTTACACTTTATATAGTAAAAAGAAATGTACAACTTTATAAAATGGATAAAAATGCTGAACTTTACTGATGCATACACCATACAGATACTCCAAAGACTATGGATTTCTTACTATATGCCATGCAGCAGAGATGCCACAAGCACAGGACATTGTGCAACTTAATCCCTGAGTGCCTTTGGCTAATCATCTCTTTGACCAGCCTGTTCACAGGGTTATATACCTTATAGGTATAAGTTTGTTAAATAAATAAAATAACTGGGATTCTACAATCTGGGCAACAACCTGATAGCACATAGAAACACAGAAAATGCTTAACTCTCTGCTACTTGTTCTCCAGATTTTTGCAGTACAGGCATGATCTAGTTGGTATACCTTGTTAGGCTTCTGAAGGAAGCCTATAGATAGGATATATATCTATGAAACAAATAAAGCCTGGCCATTATGTGTCACATGCAGCTGGCACATACGTTTAGGCTCTAAAGCAGTATCTCTCAAACTTGGCAACTTTAAGATGTGTGGACTTCAACTCCCAGAATTCCCCAGCCAACCATCACGTTGCTCTAAAGGATGGTCTGTACAAAACACTGTTTCTAACTATTTTGACTTACCTGTTTAATTTATTAATTGCTTTTCAATCTTATCCGAAAGAATAGTGGGCTGGAAGGATTAGGATGGGGTAAATGAGCTCTGCTCTTGGCAAGATACCTTCATCCAAGGAGCCAATTACACCCACGGACTGCAACAGATATCTAATTCTGATCAAGCGATTTCACTTTCTCACGACTGGCGTGCTTTAGTAGCTCATTGAACGGAACCTCTTTTCAGCTCGCGAGTTGCGGAGGGGACAGATTTCAGCGATACACGCATGCGCCGAACGCAGTAAACGCCGGGTCTGCAGGGGTCGTTCTGCAGCATGGATGCGGCAGAGTTAGGAATTTTTACTCCCGAACAAGCGGCGGCTCCGGTAAATACGGTGGAGGTGAGTGAAAGCAGCGGGCCCGAAACAAAATAGCGGTCGTGGAAGCTTGAAACTTTAAAAACCTGCTGAGAAAACAAAATTGAGAGTGTAAATGTAGCTTCAAAGGGTTCTGATTACAGTGTCCTTTTCTGACCCCTTTTTTACTATTGGAGGAGGATATAAGAGACACATTAGTCACCCTGCAAGGTGAAGCATAGAGTAGGTCGTTTACATGGGGTCAGACCTTTTTCCTTCTCAGCATCCTGGTGATTAGAAGGGGAATCAGTCTCCAGACAAGCAGGGCTATCCTTGATAAATTTCTCAGCTTTCTAAGAAGATTGACTTGTCTTCCTTGGGCTGATTAGTAGATTTGCTGCTATCAGTGTTCCTGTATCTATGATTCTGTATTCCCGAACCAGTAGATTTAATTCATTTCTGCTTTTGGCCTTAAGTGGGTTGCAAGGTGCTACCTCTTATCTCCCATACTCCTCTTCCTAGAGATCTTAGGTCAGAAGTTCTGGAAATGTAACATCCCTAGACTTTGTTGGAGTATGAGGAATCCCAGATGAAGCAGCTGTTGCTCCAGCCAGTATTGCTGTCTCATGTTTGATCAGAGCAGTTTTGTTTCACCAATGAACAGTGATGCTCATGGGTACTTCAATAACATTAGGTGCCTGTGAATCTCTCACACACATGCACTTTATCTGTGGTCTTTCTTAACACATTCCTCCCAGAATAAAAGACTTAAGTAATATAGATTGAAATTGATTACTAGCCATTTTTCAGAAAGTTACTTTTGCTAATCCTGATTGAATTAGGAAAACATGGGTCACTTATAGAAGCAATGAAGGAAAAAAACTAATGGGAGAGTTCATTTGCCAAGGTAAGCCAACATGTCCAAGAATTCTGGTCTGGTTTACTGGGAATGAGTCACCATGTTGCTTAATAACTTCTGCTTGACTTTAGGTTTCTGATCCTAGCTTATGAAGAGAAGCTAGAACTTCTGGTTTGCAGTTCATGGTATCTTCCATGCTTTGTTTAGTCTCCATTTGACAACAGGAGCCATTTAGGAATAATCCAGAATTGGGCACCAACATGAAAGCTCCTTCACAATAATCCCTAATTCTTAGACATCTGAAATGAACTGTTATGTATGAACAAGATCATATTATATTTACATTGGTTTGAAGGCCATGATTTAGCTACCTTGCTAAAATAGCATGGTTTGAAGACCACTAGCCACCTTACTAAATAGGGAGTTCTAAATCTGATCAAAATCTGAATGAGAAATCTGTTAGAAGTCCAGTACTTTTAAAATTCTGTAGAATAAGAAATAAAAGTATAAATGAGCTAAGCTTGCAATCTTATGTACGTTTGTTTATTTAACTAACTCAGAAGTTCTAGTAGACCTCCTGGATACATGTTGTAATAAATATATTTTAGTACATATTTCTATGGATGAGGCATTAATTATAAAACTTTTCATTTAAAAAAAAATAAAAGTTACCTATTTTTCTTGAGCGTTTATTCCTCACCTTTTGACTCTTTTGATGTATTTTGTTTTCAGGAAAAATGGAGATTACTTCCAGCTTTTTTGAAGGTTAGTACAAAGTATTTATATATAGTTGCTGGTTTTACTCAGTTGTTCTCTACAATAATGGGAACATACATTTAAGATAGTATATTCCTGGTGTGCATTTTGTTATTTCTTCATCTGGACTATTAATTCTTTCCTTCTGTAATACTGTATCTTCTGTAATATTACATTTTTTCCTTTTAATTTTACTCTCTCAGATTTATTTAGGAATTAAACTTAGAGAGTTTATGTGGGCTGAAAGGTAGTATAATTACAGCCAATAGGAGTTATGTAGTTTGGTTACTTTCATGTTTTGTATTATTTGTTTGTATTATTAGCTTTATCTGTATTTTAAAATAACTACTGGATCAGAAGGAAGATCTGTTTTATCCTCTTTATCTTAAGGGCCAACTAGTTCATTACAAGCAGGGCTTGAGAGTAATAGTCTTCTCATGCTGTTGTACTTCAGCAAATAGTGTTACTAGAGGCCTGCTCTCCCTGATTCTAGAAGGTACAGTCCAAGTTTCCTTTAAAAAACGATTTTCTGATACATGTGTGTTATCTTCACTTTTTATGTTTTAAAAGTATGCTAAGAAACCTAATATGAGAAGCACTATATATGTAGTTATTATAAACGATAGATCTAAACGTCCATGCACATCTCATAATTTATGCTATGAAACTAATACATTGCCAGGATGGCTGAATTATTGTCTGCAAAACCAAATTCATATTTTAAGTAATTTAAGACGTGGAAATCCTTCAAGTAAAACTTCGAAGTATTAAATGAGATTTAAGCAGTTCAAAAGTTCTACTCTTTTTTTTTTCCTTCACTGAAGGTAATCTTCCTTTGTGGTTATTTTAGGTGAAAGGACTTGTAAAGCAACATATAGATTCATTCAATTATTTCATCAGTGTAGAGGTAAGCCATTTTGTTTAACTGAATATTAAAACCTGTAGTATATAGCATACCCTGCAACGTTATGTAAACCTTAACTTATTTCATTTCCAGATAAAGAAAATAATGAAAGCCAATGAAAAAATTACAAGTGATGCTGACCCAATGTGGTATTTAAAGTAAGCCTAAATTTTATTCTGGTTGTAGATTAAATAACCTGAATTAGCTTCTATGCAGGCTTTAGTTTAATCCATGAAAATCCGCTGCAAAATCTTATATGAAGTGCTGCAAATGTGCAAAATAACATACGATATAATTGATTTAGCTAAACTGGATTAAGTGGCAATATGGTTTTCCTCCAGATGATAGATTTAATAAAAATCAGTTTTCTTTTTTCTTGCAGTTAAATATCATTTGTAATATTTAGTCTGATTTTTCTAAATATTCATAATTGGTTTTAGTAAATGGAAATATAATAACATTAAACTTGAACTATATATTTGGCAACTGATTCATATTCTACTAGAGTCAGTTTGGTCTAGTGGTTAAGGTGCTGGGCTAGAAACCAGGAGACTGTGAGTTCTAGTCCTGCCTTAGGCATGAAAGCCAGCTGGGTGACCTTGGGCCAGTCACTCACTCTCAGCCCAACTCACCTCACAGGGTGGTGGTTGTGGGGAAAATAGGAGGAGGAAGGAGTATTAGGTATGTTTACCACCTTGAGTTATTTATAAAAATAAGGCGGGATAAAAATAAAATAAATAAACTTGAACTATATATTTGGCAATTGATTCATATTCCACCTTTAATTATGTTTTATTGGGTCTTACCTTGCAGATATCTCAATATCTATGTGGGTACTCCAGATGTTGAAGAAAGCTTCAATGTAACAAGACCTGTTTCTCCTCATGAGGTATCTGCTTCTATTCAGCATTTCACTTTAGAATTTTTCTGAGAACTAGTGAATTAGAGTTTGAATTTATAATAAGCTCTTAGTTAATAGACTGGGGGTAGGGGGCATAGTCTGTTAAAGTAGAATGAGAGTGTACCTGCATGTATGTAACAAATTTTTATGCGTATAATGTTTGCACAGATTTTGACAATTACATCTGAAATCTGCTAAACTGGATCCACTAATCCACTCTACTATAATATTGTAGTTTACTCTAATAGTATGGTTTACTCTAATGACATCTATATTGCTATAAGTAAAATCCTAGCAGTTAAAAAAATACGGTAGTCTCTTGGAGAAGCTTTGAAGGAGTGTTGAAGACTTCCACATATGGAAAGTTTATTTTATTTTTTTCTTTTTAAGTGTCGCTTGAGAGATATGACTTACTCTGCCCCAATTACAGTGGACATTGAATATACTCGAGGCAGTCAAAGAATTATTCGTAATGCATTACCTGTTGGCAGGTAAGAAACTAATATTAGGGTTAGTTAACACATAGTTTGAAAATAGTTAGAAACTGTACTTAATAATGTGGATGGCCTTGATCTGAACAGACAGCAAGATTGCAACCAGCACTTTTATGGACAACTGCTGTAAGACTGGTCATTTTCACCGGACTGTGAAAGGGAGGCATATGTTAGTCCAGCACTTTGAATTTAATCTACCTTAACATTAGACTATTCACAATAACTCTACCTGATGGAACTCTTCCTACTTGTGTCCAGGTAGTAGCTTGAATGTGGCAAGTATGCAGTGGTAGGTCTCTACTCCCAGGAATAGAATTCATGAATAAGGCAGTCTGTGCTTGAGCTATTCTTTGTGACTACCCTCCTAATCACAGAAAGTCGTACTGAGCCAGGGTTGTTTTTTAGAAGTTTGTTACCTTAGATGGCAGATCCTTGCAGTCTGACTTCATACTGAAGTCAAGTACCAGCTGTAGCCCCTAAGTCAGTGTTTCTCAATGTCAGCAAGTTTAAGATGTCTTGTTGGGGAATTCTGGGAGTTGAAGTCCATACATCTTAAAGTTGCTAAGGTTGAGAAACACTGACCTAGGTGATGGGTGGATATTCCTGTTTGCCAGTTGAATAACACAAGGTGAAAGGGAGCATGTCTGCAATGACAGCCTATCCTAGTAGAGGGTGATCATGATTGCAGAAATGTATTGAGTATGGAAAGGGAGCTGGATCATCTCCAGGAGGAAGGAACTTAGAAGTCCAGCAAAAGTTCCACCTTCAGCAGTACCAATAGCCAAGGCATGGATTCACAGAAGAGGTATTTTTTTTGGCAAGCTCAAGCATGCTAACCTTGTCTGGAAGAAACATGTGTCATATGTTGCTAGCCAGAAGAAAATAACCACCTGTTAACTAGCAGGTCAGAAGGTTCCATTCTGTGATACCTTAGTGTATCCATGGAAGGCAAGATAACGGACACACTCCTATTTTGGGCAATCAGTGCCAGAATCTGGCCAGACATGATAACATGTGCCCAGCAGTAAAATCCTTTCAAGCAAGAGGGTGTTCTCCAGGGCAGGTTATATGGTTAAGATGAACTTCCCCTTGTTGGAATGTCCCACCTGTTACCTGAGAAGGACTGAGGGTGACCCCACCCCCTCCTTCAGATTGTTGGCAGTAGCTTGCCCACCATCCCAATAGCCAGCACTGATCAGTGGGTGTTGTCCCTTAGACACCAACTAACCTGAGTCATACTCCAAGCTAGTCACTGATTGGTATAAAGAAGTCATATTGAAGTGATCTTTGGCTTGCATCTCCTGAGAAATGCATAGTTTATGGAGGAGATCCTATATAGCTCAGTAAGATGTTCCTCTAGTTCCAGAAATAACCCTTGATTAACACTGGATGGAAAACGACATATAACTCACATGGGTTTCTCTGCAGCAGCACTTGAGTTGCTCACACTAAATGGACTTACCACATGTCTCCCTGTTAGTCTCTATATAAACCTAGTTGCACTGGGATTCAGCCACCACTTATCCAAAAATGGCCCACCCACCAATAGTGCTGTTGCTGAGCCCCAGTCAACAACCCAACTGGGTCAGATAGGGTCTAGCATCATGGCTAGTAGATTACAGTCTGAACAGCAGATGAAGAGAGAAGTATCCACAGGTCCAGAAGTGAAGATACTTTTTAAAAAGAGTTTCTTTGCTATAAGGTTAGATTTTATATGGGTAGATTTGCGATCATGTGGCATGCTGAAGAAAGTAGGTAAATTAAAGATGTGTGCATGTTTCACACACAAATTTTGGTGATACTGGGAGCTGTAGATTCATAGATTGCTAGTATGGGCCAATATGTTGTCTATTCAAAAAGACTTCTTTAAGCTGATTTTGGTGGACTCTTATACTATTAATGCGGACCTTATGCATTTTAGAAGGCAGAGAAGACAATGCTGGTTTGTTCTTTGGTCTTGTTAAACTTCAAGGCATATTTAAAGAACTAAAAAGACTTTATGTCAGTTTGGTTGCTGGTTTGTACATAGTATGTTGGTTGTGTTTTGTTGATGAGCTGCTAGTGCATTTAAATGCTGATATTATACTGGTAAAATACTAGTAATGAGTGATGGTCAGCATCTTTCATTTCGCTTTTGTAATGCTAATGAATGCTATTCATGTAATTAAGCAGCAGCACCAGCCCTTTCTTTTGCAACCAGCAGCCACCTTAATGCAATCAGAAAATCAAGCATAACAAAGAACAGCTTAGACACTTACTTTATGTTGGGTCTTATGCCTAGTAGACAGGTGACAAAATCTCCATGTCCATCTGCTACAGGGGGTTGATAGTGACTGTTGGCTGTGCAACCCAACTTACATATCTTGTGCATAGTACTTTTGCATCATTGCAAGCAGCAATCATCCTTTGGAGGAATAGCTCTTAAGCTGGAGATAATGTTCTAGTCTGATAGGCATTGGCATTGGTGGAGAGGAAACAAAATAAGATTTAAAAACTTCAGCATGAGTAGGGTCTCTGATTTGATTGGTCCTTTTGGGTCTTGAGCTTGTGTGAATTGATGGATAGGTAGTTAGATATAGAAATGCAATTAAAATCTTTCCTGCAAAGTTGGCTCTGTTAGTATCAATACAGTAGCATTATTACAATTTGTTTTATCTTCTTTCAAATGGTTGCTCTTGATTTCCTACATGTCACTTGCATTTTCTTTCATATTTTCATTTCAGGCAATTGGGTTAGTTACTTATACAGCTTTGTGTATATAAATATAGATTTTTTAATTCCATATAACAACTCTTTCTGCTTTCTCTACTTTGTGCCTCTGGGATATCGGTGCCAAATTTGCACATGCATAATTAGATTTCTCTGTACCAAATGAATGAACCTTCTAAATTACAAACTCAGGAATTAGGTTACAGGTAGTCCTCGTTTAGCAAGTGCCTCATTTAGCAACCATTTGCAGTTACGACAGTGATGAGAAAGTAACTTTGCAACCAATCCTCGCATTTATGACATTTGCAGGTCTGTAGAGCAAAGGAAAGCTGAAGTAAGTTCTTAAATAGTTGTGGTTTCACTCAGTGACTGCTCCACTTAATGACTGAGCTACTGGTCCCAATTGTCACTAAATGAGGACTACCTGTTTTTGTATATTTTGTATATTGCTGCTCTAAGATGATTGACACATTAAGCTGTTTATCTCTAGCAAATAAATAACCATGCTGTCTCAGGGGACATTGTTGGAAGCTGAGTATCTGAACTGAATTGCAGAGATAGCATTTAAGATGTAGATGTCAATTCCAAAAAGGGTTTTAGGCATAAAAAAACTAACAAATGTTTTTAAAATGCATTGATAATTTTTTTTTTAACACTGAGAGTGGGAAGTGAGAAACACTCAAAATTGCCGAAGCCCACTTTGCCATGTGATGCCATGTTGGTACACAGCATGATTGTGGCAACGCTGTGGAAATGCCTGTAATTAGCTTAAGTGCTGGAGCTCCTTTATATCAAATTAATTCAGGTTTTGTGATGTGGTAATTTCCTGTATCACTGTTGCTGTGATTACCGCCAAATGGACACCATCTTGCCCTTTGCTTATCTGGCTAAAGAAATTAATATATTTCCAATACTTGCCAATATTCGCTGCATTGATGCATAATCAGTTTGAGTTTCTAATCTAATTAAAAACAGGTCATCAATATATTTTGACCACTCTTTGTAAGCAGATGTGAAATATGGAAAGCTGCAAGGGAAGGATATGAAGAATACTTCCACGTACCATTTCCAAGCATTTATATCTCATTATTTGATTTCCTGGTTATGTATCTCCTAAGGCCTACTTGTTATAAGAACTGTATTTATAACAATCCAAAAGGTCTTATAAACTGATTTGGCAGGTAAAGGATCAATAAAATTGCTTCTTTCTGCATTGTATGATTGGCTGCCCACTAATGTAAATAGCGTTGGCATAATCCAAGTCATAGTCGATCTATGTTAATGCTTTGCCTTGACAATGAAATAGAGGATTTCTCTGTTCAAATACAAATACAAAGGTATTGTGTATTATCTGAAACTAGGAAAAAAGAGAGTGGCTGTCACAATTATTATCTGGCTTACTATTTTTCTAGTGGTATTTGGATAACCTGTCTGAAAGACAGGCTGGTAAACCATTAATCTGATACTATTTTCTTTTCTTACAGGATGCCAATAATGTTGCGCAGTTCCAATTGTGTTCTCACTGGGAAGACTCCAGCAGAATTTGCAAAGCTTAATGAATGTCCTTTAGATCCAGGTTCCAAACTGGTTTTCTAACATTCTTTGCTATTTTTAATTAAGCACTGATTCCTTTTAACATAGTACTTAGTAAGGTCTTGCAATGCATGAATTATTGTGGAATCTGAGGTTTTCCAATTTGCAATAATCAAAACAGTTACTAAGTCTCCCATCCAAGAATAGAGCAGCATGTGATTTGCTTGTATTTAGCTTAGTCTTAGCCTAGTACTCCTTAAATTTGCTCAGATTTATTTATTTATTTTTAGCATATTTATATAGCTGCCCATCTCACAAACACGTGACTCTAGGCAGTGTACAACACAACAACAGTTAAAACTCCATAATAACCTAAAAACAATAAAAATAAATAAAATAAAAAGATAAAATAAAAAAGATAAAACCCAAGAAATTGGAGGTACAAACATCACTTAATCTCATACAGCCACCTTTCATGCTCTCCCTGGGATCCCCAAGGCTGGTGAAAAAACATGTTTTCAGGGCCTTCTGGAAGGCTAACAGAGATGGGGCCAACCTCACCTTGGGGGGAAAGATGTTCCAGAGGACGGGGGCCACAGCAGAAAAGGCACGCCACCTGGATCCTGCCAGATGGAGATCCTTTGGAGATGCAACCCGCAGCATTCCCCTCCTGCCTGACCTGGTGGGACAGGTAGATGTAATCGGGAACAGGCAGTCCCTCAAATAACTTGGTCCGATGCCATGCAGGGTTTTAAAGGTCAAATCCAGTACCTTAAATTGCACTTGGAAGCAAACTGGCAACCAATGCAGCTCGCAGAACAGAGATATAACCTTTACCCTCCTAGGGGCACACACAACTGTCCACACAGCTGCATTCTGCTGAAGCTTCCGGGTGTTCTTCAAGGGCAGCCCCATGTAGAACTCATTACGGTAATCCATTCTGGTAGGGACCAGGGTGTGAATGACCATGAGTAGAGCCTCATGGCCCAGGAAGGGGTGCAACTGTCACACAACACAAAGCTGTGCAAAGGCCCTTCTAGCCATGACTGCCACCTTGAGCAGCAGTTGTGAGTCTAAAAGGACTCCCAGATTGTGCGCTGGGTCTGTCTGGTACAGTGCCACCCCAACCAGTACCAAAGATGGTAAAGTCCCAGAACCAGAAGACCCAAAAACCGAGAGCCACTCAGTCTTGCTAGAGTTCAGCTGAAGCCTCTTGTTCCCATCCAGACCCCTACAGCCTCCAGGCATTGGTACAAGACATCAACCGCATCACTTAGTTCACCAGGGACGGGGATACATAACTGGGTATCATCATATTAATGATACCTCATCCCATGGCGACAGATGGTCTCACCCAGCAGCTTCACGTAGATGTTAAATTGAAGTGGAGAGAGTACTGAACTCTGCGGAACCCCACATAATAAGGGTCAAGGGCGGGACCTCTCAACACCGACTGGTGCTGGCCCCACAGAAGGGAGGTGAACCAGTAAAATACTGTGCCACCCACTCCCAGCCCACAGAGCCGATCCAGGAGGATACCATGGTCGATGGTACTGAAGGCTGCCAAGAGGTCAAGCAGAGCAAAGACAAATGCAGTACCCCAGTCCCACCCCCACTAGAGATCATCTAAAAGTGCGACCGATGCTATCTCTGTCCCAGGCCTGAATCCCAACTGAAAGGTGTCCAGATAATCCACTTCATCCAGGGATTTATTAACTTATATTGCTGAGGGTTCAGGAAATTCCAAATAAATATTTCAAAATTATACAAATCTTGCTAGTTAGATTTCAGTAACAGAATAAACGTTCATCTTCCATTTGATAGGTGGCTACTTCATTGTCAAAGGGGTGGAAAAGGTCATTCTTATTCAAGAGCAGTTATCAAAAAACCGAATAATAGTGGAAGCTGATAGAAAAGGAACAGTTGGTGCATCAGTTATCAGGTAAAAGAATTGCTGAATAACTGTCTCTTATGTTAAGTCTGTCTGTGGTTCAGAAAGATGTTTTAGGATTATTCCAAGAACCTGGACATGTTGGGGGGAGAGTTCTTTTTTCTTGTTTTTTCCTTTCAAATAGCACGTCCACTTCCCAACAAAATACCCTATCACAAACCTCTCTGGAAAGTGCCATGTTCAAAAGAGGCTCTCCATGCCATTGTTGGGAAGTGGCATAAGTGTTGCTAACGGCAGATCCATGGGGCACATGCCACAGGTATTTATTTATGGTCCTGGTTCTTCTGGCTGCATATCTGATCAATTTTTAGTGGGCGTGCCTGTCTTACTCTCTTGCAAATGCAAGGGGAACAAAATCAAGGAAAAGCTTACTGAAGTTGGGTAGATCCTGAATTAACTGAATGATAAAAGAAAGGAAGGTGGGAGAATAGCTGGGAGAGGAATATATAGCAATAGCATTTAAGGAGGTAGATATTTGTGGGATGTTAGTCTTCTCTAAAAGGGCTACAACTTCTTTACAGAGTCCCTTTGTTTTTGTAGGTCGATCTCCTTTAGCTCCCTGGCTCATGTGCTTTTGATGGCCCTAGGCAATTAATTTCTCCCTCAAATGTAATAATTGTTGAAAACTAGTTACTACCCAACTAGGTTGTATCAGGTGGAATATCAGAGCAGGACTGAAGGAGTCCACTTTAAATCTTTCCTCCGTCATGAAGATTTCCCCCTGCTGCTGTTTCCTGTCCTTCAAAATGGCATTCCTTCTTCAGAGCATTATCCAAGCGGGAAGATGGCAGACCAAATTCCAATTGCCTGTCCCACTGTCCCCTCCTTCTGATTGGTCTACTTTTCTAACAGCCCCCCCAGGGTCCTTAGCTCTTCCCCCTTATCTTCCCAGCTCTCCTGATAATCTCCAATGTCCTTCATAACCAGTTTCATCCTCCACCTCCCATTTAGCATTCACTCACATTTCTCTCAACTTTGCTGGTACCACTCAATCCACTATCTCTGTCCCTCATCCACTTTTCCTCTCTTCTTCACCACCATTGTTTTTCCTGTTCCAATCAACTAAGTCCAGGTTCCTCTGCTGTCGAACCCCTGGCATACTTGTCTCAGTCTGCAAGTCCAACTTAGTCACATACTCTGCCACCAGCTTCTATTGCTTGGCTTCTCTCTCTGGTTAACCAATGGCCAGTCTCTCACTCCCACTGACTGGCAGCTCACTATGACTTTTCCTGCTGCCAATCAATCTTTTTGGCTATTCCTGGCCTGACAGTTATAGTTGGCAAAACTTGTCTTCTCTCTGGATCTCCTCCTCATTCAGCACAGCCAAAAATAGAGAAATGGTTGGTACAATAGCTGGTTTTCAATTTTAACAGCAACCTATTTTGGAGCTATGAAATTCCAAATATACAAGAAGTCTTAAGATTTTTTTCCTCTCTATAAATAAAAAGTATAAATATTAATGGCATGTTCCTTTTTTTTTTAACAAATGCCTAGCTCTACACATGAAAAGAAGAGCAGAACAAATATAACCATGAAGCAAGGAAGGTTTTATCTGAAGCATAACACCCTTTCAGAAGATATTCCTATAGCAATAATCTTTAAGGTACTTTAAGAACAAACACCATAATAATGATATTGCTCATAAAAGAACTTCAGAAATTTGAAAAAATTTAAAATGATGTGACAAATTTAGCTCTTATCCACTGATTTTGTTTGGGTCTGTTGTTTTTATCCAACCTTTTCCAACCAAATATTTTTTAAAATGTGTTCTGACTGCAGTTCTCAGAAAATATCTGGAGAATGCTTGGATGGGAAAGGCTGTCTTAGCAACATGTTCCATATTGTAGTGGTTGTAAAAACACTTTTATTCATTGGTTTTGAGCACTTGGGTTGTATTTGGACATTGTCCAAATGTTCATATTGTTGTCTGCTTTTATCTCTTTATAAGAGGAGAGCAAAAGGAGAATTGAAGGAGAAAATGTCTTGGGTAGATGGAAAATAAGATGTGACTGACAAAGGAAGAAAAACGTGTAAAAGGATGAGGCACAGGACTGGGAAACATGACACCCTGTGATACCTTCCTATTTCCTTGCCTATGTGACTAAATAAAAAGTTGACTTACTAGAGGCAAAGGATCCACCTTTAGCATCAAATCTGTTTGCAGTCCCAAAAAGGTGGAGGAGTACACTGGGCATGAATGGACCCTATTTGCCTTCTGCTATATGGGTGTTTTGTGTCTTGCCAGGCCCGCTAGAGCATCCATTTTGTGAACAGTTAAGTCTCCTATGACAGCCATTTTGTGAGTGTCATCATCACAAGCTCTCAAAACTCCTCATATAGTCCCAGACAAAAAAAGGTTGCCTATTTGTGATTGAGCAAGTAATGATACTTGAGGATGACAGATGTTGCCAGTGCCTATACAGACTGACCAGATTTTTGAACCCTTTATTGATTGGAAATTTGTTATTAACTATTTCGGAGAGAGTTTTAATACTGTTCTCAACTCAAAATATGCTAAAATGCACCTAGAGGTGTACCTTCTGAAAGAAAATATATACAGAAATGAATGCTTGAAAGAAAATGAATATTTTTTGTAGATATTTTTAAGGCAGTCTCTTGATTAAATTGACATATTTCCTTGTGGAGAAGCTGCTGGCCAAATTGGGTCCATCTTAAGTTCATTTATTATACCTTGGAAATTCTGCAAGACAGTAACCTAAAGAAGCCTTCCATAGTCTTATATCCTTTAGATGTGTTGGATTACAACTTCCATCTGCCCCAGCCAACTCATCAGGGAATCACACTGGGAAACGCGGCTCTAAATAGATCTGAAAAGCTTTGCCAGAAGAGGGCAGTGCTTGATTGCAATACAACAACCAAAATAATGGAGTGAAAAGTTATCTTTAGGGATTAAGACTTTGTGTGTTTTTTGGTTTTAACAGTATAAAGTGTATGTCCTGATAAGAAAGAAAATTATCCAATTCATTTTGCCAGGTCTTTAACAAATTATTTGTTCACATACATCAGAGAACGGCATCAAATGTTCTGAAAGCATGTAACTGTATTAACTACTTTGTGTTTTAGTAACTATGAATTTAAATTTTACCTTTGTGCTACATGCAACAATATATTTTTCATGAAAGTAAATGTTTCTTAGAGCAGTGTACATGTTTAGGGGGTAAAACTCTAGTGTTGTGAATTAAATTTATACTGTTACTGCCTGTAATCCTGTCTGTATGGATAGCATTTTAAATATAGGGAATGGATAAATATTCTGCTGGTAGTATGGGCAGTAGGATGGTTAAAATAAGAGCAGGTTGACTTTGTAGAGTTTGAATGGTACGATAATACAATCTTGGTTATACTATCATACTTTGGATTTGACTTGTAAAACCTTTTTAGAAATTGACTGTCACTACCTTCATTCAGGAATAATTTGAAATAAATGTTGCTGTTGGTGTTTATATCATACATGAACAGCGACTAACCTTTAGATAGTATTTTAATATATGGTGATTTGCAAATATCTATCTGTCTGTCTATGGGTATTTGTGTAAAAACAGGTTACTTGTACTGATTAAAACCCCAAACAATCCTGAGCAACTGTCTTCATCTTTCTTGGATGAGTATGAGGTATGAATGCTGTACCAGTGAACAAAGGTGAAATAATGTATGGTGAAGTAATTTTCCCAAAGAACTGTTTCCTGACACTTAACATACAGCGTTTTTTCAAAGAACTGTAGTACACATTCATAACTTAGAAATTCTTTGAACGTAATTGGAAGTATTCTCTTAGATATTCGCTAATACTTTTCAGTTTGTTGGGGACTAGATAAAAATAGCTTTCTGTGTTGAGGGGTTTCTTTTTATTACCAGCTCTGCCACACATTCCCTAGCAAATCATCTGAATCATGGCTTGGTGGATTCTCAGCTGCAGGCCGTCCTGGTAGAAGCACATTATCTTGACCCATTTCAGACTGGCTTTAGAGCAAGCTATAAAGTTAATGCTACCTGGGTCAGCTTGATGGATTTTCTTAGTTTGGGGATCAGTAATGGGAGTGTGTTTCTGTTGCTTCTTCTGAACCTCTCAGTTTTCAGTAGTAGTTATTCTGGTTAATCTGAGAGAATTGGGAATAGAATGCATGGCTTTGTAGTGGTTCCATTCCTATCTCACAGGTAAATTTCAGATGGTGTTGCTTGGAGACAGCTGCTCCTCAAACTGGGAGCTATTATATGGTGTCCCTTGGGAATCCATTCTGTTGCCAATGTTTTTCTAAATAACACTGCCGGGGAAGATCAACAGGATGACACTCATATCTATTTCTCTATGACAGGAAATGGTTTAGCTCTTCTGAACGCCTGTCTGTAATTACTAATTCCTGAGTGAGGGTAACAAAACGGAATCCAGACAAAATGCTTGTTGCAAGGAGTCATAATTGTAGGGCCAGGGGTGTAGATTTGCTTGTTCTGAATGGGATTACAGCCTCCCAGAAGGAGTAGGTGCACAATTTGGGTTGCTTCTGGATGCAACTCGCCCTGGTTTTCCAGACTGAGGAAATGGACAGGAGCACCTTTTAACAGCTTCAGTTGATCAACCAACTGTATCCCTTTCTGAAAACTGATAATCTAACATCCAGTCTTCTCTATAGTAATGCACTTCGTGTGGTGCTGCTTTTGTATCTAGTCTGGCAACTTCAGTTGAAACAAAATTCAGTACAGTACAGTAGTCAGGTTGATCTTGGGAAGAATGTGAAATGATCACATTACATTTGTGCTTAAAGCACTGTGGTGGCTACTAACGTGTTCTGGGCAAAACACAAAGTGCTGGTCATTACCTTTAAAGCCCTACATGGCTTACATTCTGGCAGTTTAAGAGAATGCCTCATCCATGAACTTCCATTCTTACTGAGAATATCTGAGCAGATTCACTGGCAGTTTCTACAAGTTTACCAGAGAAGAATCTCCTCCTCTGTTGTTGCCCCAGCTTTTTGGGATGTCCTCCCTGGAAAGTTGAGTGGCTGATGATTTTATTCGCTATTAAAAAGGCCTTCAAAACAAATCTTTTGGTGCAGCATTTGACAAAAGAGTTGTAATATTTAATTTTAACCATTCTGCTTATTTTATGTTTGTTTTAATCACTATTGTAAATGTTATCAGTATTTTAACTTTAACATAATTTTTACTGTATCCTGCTGAGAAATTGATAAATAAATATTTTCCAAATACTGAAGTCTAGCCCACACAGTCACTAGCAGCTCCATCTTTCAGAGGCTTTTGAGATTTTCAAATGTGAACCTGCAGGAAAAGAGAAGTACAGCTCAAAAGTACTCATATGCTGGTGACTACTGCCTCCCAGCCATTTGGTGGCCACAGACTAAAAGTAAAGACTAACAACCTGTAAAGGAAACAAAAGCAGAATCAAGCACCTTTTTAAAGAGAAATAAAGAACATCAGCTAACATCTTGAGGTAGGCAATTCCACATAGTCCAGTGCAACCAAGCAAGCCCCTTCCTTGCACTATTATTTGAAGGCAATGCTGCATACAAGAGGTGCTTTTACTGTAGCTGTGCAGTTCTAAAAAATGTAGAGCCCTTCAATTTTATTGAATCCTAACTTCTGTTGTGTTTTTGATACAAATTTTTGATATGGCAGATTTCCAAGCAAATATGTGAAAGCAGAAGCTTTACTATTATCTGTAATTTACGAAGGCCTGCACCACTGGCTGTTGCTTTGAAACACGTTATTTATAGAGAGATTGGGTAGATTGCTTCCTGAAAAGCTCATTTGTAATTTATTAAGCCTTTTTTCAATAGAAAATATAATCAAGTGCTCATGAGCTTGTGGGAAAAAAATAAAATAACATGATTCTAAGAGTAGCGTTCTGTATGAAATCCTAATCTATTTTTATAAAAGTGGGCTCATTACCAGTACTTGGTAATGTTGCATCATGAAGAGGTGGAGCTGGCTCCACTACATTGGTAGATTCTGTACATAAACATGGCAGGTGGTGGTAAAGGTTATAGCCACTGTCGTAATTTCCCACCATACTATGGAATGTTTTTAAATGTTTCTGGGTTTCGTTTTATTTTTTTGTGCCTTCCCATGTGTATCCTGGATTCTCCACGAGGGCAGGTCTATGCTTGCTCAGTGCCCACAGTGGTGTTTGTATGCCATGCACCTGTGCAGTGCTGCATTAACAATCCAGGTTCCTCTTCCATATGCAGCAGTGCTCAGAGGCAGGATTTAGTAGCCTTCAGTAATACCACCTTAAATGCAGCTACTCCGGAGAAGGGGAGTTACATACTGGGAGCTTGATCACTGATAAATTTATACAACTTTACTGGATTACATATATACATGCTCCAATTCCTGTAGCTCTTCATCTGGTTTATTACAGAATAAGCATTTGTCAGTTACTATTTATTAAGACAGTGAGTGTATGATGTTTCTTTTATCTATCAGCCAATAACTTTCTAGCAAAAATATACTGTCCCGCCATTCATCTTTCCTGCTTTTGGTGCTGCTTATCAAGATTTCCTTTTGATTGTTGAGTATGTGCTGCTGCCAATGCCAGATGGCCCTATTTCTGAGAGAACTCGCTTTTGCTTAAGAGTATACTGACTACAATACCAAATTAGCATAAGCAAATGTCAGCAAGTTAACACAAAGCCAACATTCTTTCTCCCCTTCTCTACCTTTTATTTTTCTTCCTCCCTCTTTATAGGCCATGGGTGTTGAGAGTGACCAAGAGATTGTGCAGATGATTGGAACAGAGGAGCGTGTGATGGCTGCATTTGGCCCCAGCTTGGAGGAATGCCAAAAAGCTCAGATTTTCACACAGATGCAGGTGTGTGACATTCAAACAACCATCTATACTGCATTTGCAATGAGAATGGTCATTTTTTTTCCATTTAAAAAATAATGGGTAGCACAGAAGATGCATCAGTCAATCTTTTACCTATCAACCCTCTTTGCTTAATTAGGTCAAGAGTGTAAGTCCATATCGAAAAGCCTGTATCTAAGAGTTGATTGGAAGGGTTGAAGTAATAAAACTCTGGATCACTCCACTAGATGGCAAATGGGGTTTATACATTCTATTCTATTATTATTATTATTATTTAAACTTGTATCATATGAATGGGGGGAGGGGTGGTATTTTAAAATATCCTATCCACGATCTGAAATGGCACACTATGTAATTACTGACACATTTGTCCCATCCACTAGCTGAAATTACTTTGATAGGTAGGAAAAACCTTGTTCATGTACAGTATTTTGACCACATGAATGGGACTCTTAACAGATTTATTGAAATACCTAAAATGAAATCAGACAAACAAAATAAAAATGAATATTCTATACATAAACTGAAGATGTTGCCTTATATTTCAGATTACAATTATTTTAACTGTTCACTTCCATTTTTTTAATAGCAGAAGGAGCCAATATGTTCAGCAGAAAACGCTGAGCCTTTTTAAACAGCAGCCATCTACTGCAGTAATCACTGAAGTGCCATAACTAGAAAAAGAGGTGCTTATCCATACATTGTTAAAATCAAGCTAGGTGATATATTTCCTTAATTGTAAGAGATTAATTTAAAATAACATAGTGTAACAGAGTAATTGTTACTGCTCAGCAATTTCTACCAATCATCTTTTTAAAATAAACTTGTCCTGCTGTCTGGTTTTACTTTTAAAGCAGCTATGTTCTGGCCTGTTGGCTTCCTTGTAAAATAAAATATCTCAATAAATACTGATCTTCCCCGAGGGGAAAAAGTACATGGAAAATGATTCATGATATGTACATAATGATGATAACAGTTTTCAGCGCACAACCTTTTCACTTCACAGGCATTGAAATATTTGGGAAACAAAGTCCGAAGACAGCGAATGTGGGGAGGTCCCAAGAAGACCAAGATGGAGGAAGCAAGAGAGTTGTTGGCAACAACTATTCTTGCCCATGTGCTGGTAAGTTATTTGTTCTTAAACTACAGGGTACTCTCTCTACTTTGCAGGAATGACTAGGGAATGATAGATGAAATGGAATTCAGGAAGAACTGCTGTTCAATTTATTACTGATAGTTTCTGGTGATAGTTTATATATGCAACCATTTATATGCCACCCTACTTCGTAAAACTCAAGGCGGTTTATAAAGTCAACTATAAATCGACACAGAAAAAAGTAATCAATAGTTCCTTGTATATCATTTTAAACAGGAGTAACAGAATTAAATTCTATTAATTTATTGTATTATTCATTTAATGCCAGTATTAATTGGTGTCCTCATTTATAGATTGGTGCATGCAGCAGCTATGCACACCTATGGTGATGAATTTCCAGTCTGTCCTGCTGAATAAATTGTTGATCCTGAGTGGGTTGCAAGGCAGTCCCATTCAGAATTTTTGAGAGAGCTGTACATAATCAGAGAGAGAGATCCAAGTATCTATTAAACCTGAAAAACTCTCTGCCCATTAAATAAAACAGTATTCTCCTTCCTCGTACTACACGTAATAACCACTAAATTGTTATTGCCAGCAATAACAGTAAAGCCATTCATTGATCACATACCTGCATTCTCTCTTCTTTCCTGGTTCACCGTCTCTTCTGTGGCTTGAAGACAGGTATTTTGAATTGAGGACCAGCACTCTGCTCTGCAACACATTAGATATATTGTAAAAAGATACAATTGTTGTTTGTGTTATTGCTATGACCATATGTAATAACAGAGTTATTATAAGCAAAGTCAGCCATAGGTAAATGATCAGGCTAATTGTCTGGCTGGTAGTTTACATAACAATGAATGTACTGCTCTAAGATGACATTAATTCTCTCCAGTACTCTATTCAGCTATAGATAATACTGAGAGGAAATTTGGAGCTTTACACAGAATAATTGAAAGAGAGTTTTCAGAAATATCCTGTGAATTGAAAGCCATTGCCAGATATCAGGAGTTTCGGCAAACTGTGGTACCAGAAAACATGGTGAAGTAATAGAGAAATTGTCTCAGTGGCAGAGGATATGCCAAGACAGGGAATGAAGTGGGGCATTTAAAAAAAGAGATAAACTAAAATCAAAATGGCATCCAAGCATTGGATGCATTGTGGATCAGTTATAAAATCCAAGGACATTGTATCTCAAGGCCCTTGTGGAGAGGAGAGTGGATGTAATAGTTCAGAAGGTTTTCCAGTTAGAGTCTTAGCAGAGAGAGAAAAGTGGCATGAAATAACCTAGTTCTTAGTATTTTCTCTAGTCATAGAGAAGGAAAATGCCAGTTTGGAGAGCCAGTTTGGTCTAGTGGTTAAGGTGCTGGACTAGAAACCAGGAGACTGTGAGTTCTAGTCCCACCTTAGGCATGACAGCCGGCTGGGTGACCTTGGGCCAGTCACTCTCTCTCAGCCCAACTCACCTCACAGGATTGTTGTGGAGATAATAGGAGGAGGAAGGAGTATTAGGTATGTTCACCGCCTTGAGTTATTTATGAAAATAATAAAGGTGGGATAAAAATAAATAAATGCCCAGCTAGTTATGGTAGAGCTCCTACACTTCTTCCCACAAGTAAGAAGAGACAGAGTCATTGTGACAGAGTTGTCGCTGTTTCCAGGAAAGGAAGAAGGAAAAGAGAAGGGTTTCCCCGATGGTCATCTGTCCAAGCACGTGCAAATATATGCTGTTCTTGCTAAGTAAGGATTTGATCAGTTAAGGAGGGATTCTCCCAGCCCTAAGTTTTTCACAAGGTAGACCCAGTATTGGTAAAGTTGGAGGGCAAAGTGGGGGAAAGAATAGAAGTTTGAGGAAGATTGTAAAATAAGATATAATATCTCTTACATGGTAAAGCATCACACTGTTTGTTCAGCAAGCTAAGAATATAAGAGATTCAAAGTTAAGACAAGAAGAGAATGTGTCCACTTGACATGGCAGTGTATGAGATTGTGAATAGTTTATTAGTGTTTCAGATTCTAGTGGGGTTCATAATTTCTTTTAGCTAGTAGAAGGGATCATTGCAGGGAGAAGACTGCCCTGAAAATTGGGAGTGGATTGTAGAAGCAAACTCCAAAGACAAAATCAAAAACATAACCTCTGATACAAAGGGAGAGCAAGGATCTGGATAATGGAGGATGGGCTAAGAAGTGAATGGGTTTGAGTTGAGAAGGCCTATTGGGCCCTGGAATCCCTTTAAAGGAAACCTACTTTTTAGTAAGACAAGTTAACAGTGTGACCAGTGCAGAAAAATTAGGAATATTTGTGATAAAAACTGGAATATCCTGAAAGATGCTATACATCCCTATGGTTATGGAGGTAGGACAGAATGGATTGTTCTTTAGCTGGATCCCTCTGAATCCCTTTTGAAGAAATATGGTAGCCCAAAGAATCATGAAAGGCACATTTCTCTAGCTTAGTGCAGAGGCTGTAGTAATAAACACACCAAGGAACTGGTCAAATATCCTCAGAATAAATCAGCAAATTATCTAAATAAGTAGTCAAGAATCTGTCCAGAAAACCATGGAAAATAGGATTCATAAATCTTTGAAAGATCAATGTACTGTTCCACAATCTGGAGAGTATTACCATTTATTCAAGCTTTGCACAGTAAGAATCAAAGGTAGTTAAATGTTTGCATTGCTCTTTCATTTAAATCTGATGTAAGCCATTTGGAGGTCTAGTTTGGCAAAAATGTTTTGCAGTTTTCAAAATGATGGGAAGGTGGTAGTGATTCCTAATGTTTAGGGAGTTCAGAAGCCGGTAATCATGGACTATACATAGGGAATAGTCCCTTTTGACAAAAACGCAAGAGTACTGGTGGTGAAAGAGGAAGGGCTTTTAAAGACTTTCTATGCATTTTGTCATTAGATCCTTCAGAAAGGCTGACTCTGTACTGAATATTGGATAGTGGTGCTTTGCAGGAATCTGGGCTCCAGGGATAAGGTGGATTGTGCAGTCACAGAACTGATGGGTGAGGGCAGGGTCTGTGTGTCAGTTTTCTCAAACATATCATAATGATATATATATTTGATAAGCAAGGCAGGAAGGATTATTTGCTCAAAGGTGGAAAATGATTGGGTTTTGAGTCTTACTGTGCAAAGCTTGAATAAATGGTAATACTTTCCCTGCAGCCCCTGTGAGTTTTGCATCCCGGAAAGTTTAAAGTGAGATCATCCTGGTCCCACTGTGTATCCAGATAATGAGTTTGTAGCCATTTCATCCCAGTACTATTCATTCCTTCAATTTGCATGGCATTCTACTTACCAGATGGGTGGCTAACAGAGGGTTAAAAACATCAAACTAGAGATATTTCCATGCAAGGTACTGTCACTTAAATCAACTTTCTCTTTCTATCATTCTACATCTCATTTTTGGTATATCAGGTAAAAGAATTCAATTTCCGCTCCAAGTGCATCTATACAGCTGTGATGGTACGCAGAGTGATCCTAGCTCAGGGAGACAACAAAGTGGATGACAGAGATTATTATGGAAACAAAAGGCTGGAATTAGCAGGACAGGTAGGTGCACCTCAAAGCTTAATAAAATTGGACTATGTTATTTTGCCTAATTTAGCAGCCAAATGCACATAGTAATTTAATTTAAAGTGTTAGTACTGCAGTTGTGATAATTTCTTAAACAAACTGATAAGAGAAAAATTATGTTCCTTGATTGAAAATAAAAAAAAGTTTGCCAAGGATTGCCTTCCAATCCAACCAGAGAAGACATATTTTACTGAGCTGCCTCCCCCTTGCTGTCAAATGGAGCAGGTATGACTATAGCCATAGGGCCCTAGAAATTGCCAATCCCCTCAGAGTGAAATGCAGAAATAGACACTGCAGGTGGGGAGTTTATCTCAGTCTGATCCAAGTGCAGAGTGAAGAGAGCCTTGGCACAACATGCTGATATAGTTCTGGAATTGAGCACAAAAATGGCGAACGCAAAAGGGCAAAACGGTAGTTTTCTCATTTTCTTTAAGAGACAGGAGTGGGAGGAAGAGGAATCCAAGTGTTGGCAAGTGCATCTAAGAGTAAAAGTCTTCTGAGTTTACACATGCATGAATGTGGATAAAATTCCACCTGTTTCATGATTGCTGAAAGAAGGAAGAACAAGTTTTTGAACAATGCTAAAAGGTGAATTCTGTGGTATTTACCTTTTATATAGCTCACTATTCTGATTTTTTAGAAACATAAAACAATATTCTTTGTTAGATTTTCAGAAAAATACTGGTTAAAAAGTACAATCCTATATGCGTTTAATTGATTAACCCTCTACTTTTTAGCAAATTAATGAACTATAATGTGCTTTTATTAAGTTATTCTTCTCTGTGATAGTGTGCAGCTACAAATCATTACCGTGGTTCAGGTTCAAACGTACCTTGAATTTGCCACAATAAGTTGAAATAGAATGATTTTTAAATTAGAGTTTCATAAATAGTGACATACGTCTACTGCATTATTAGTTATTTTAATATTTATGATCAAATCTTTTGTGACTTAAAAAATGTATCTTGCATGCGTCTTTCTGCTATTATTAACATAATGTCTGCATTATATCTGCAAAATAATAAAGCACCTTACTTTAAGCCTGTTACTCAGTGTTTTCAGTTAATGTTTCTGTCTAAATGGCTTTCATCCTTTAAAAAGACGGTAGTGTTTCTGGCTAAAAATCCAGTTGCTTGAAAATTTGAATGAAAAGGGGTTGATCCTGTATTAGGAGAAAAGCAAAGCAGTCTGCACAATGTGAAGACATAAAAGGTATTGTGTCTATAAAAATGTGTGAAAACAATAGTAGCTAATTTCACACCCCGTGGGACAAGGGAGCACAAAATGTGCTTTAGCTTTAGATAACAGTGGTTTCCACTAGCCAAGTTGGTTTACAGAGCTTTCGCTTCATTTTTTCGGCCCACAAGAGGCTTGGCAGGCCAGGTGCCAGCAGAGGTGTTAGTGGAACCTACCGACTCCAAGCTTAATCTTTTCACCTACCTTTTCTCTTTCCTTAATGTGTTCATTATTTGCTGAGCATTTCCCTTTCCCTCCTCTTTGTCCTTGGGGTTTGTTTGGCCTTTTTTTTCTTTTCTCTCTTTCTAATTCAGCTCGCTTTGTATGGGCGAGATATGGAACAGCACCAAAATCCGGCACCCTGGAAAGGAAAGGATTTCTACCCTGTGACAAAAGAAAACCGTCTTGACTTCAGAGATTGACTAATCCCAGCTGTTCTGATAATATAATTAAGGCTGCCTAATGTCTTTAATTTTGCAACCAGTTTGTGTGAAAAGGAGAATTTGGCACTTTAAAGCCTTAAACACTAAATGGCAATCTCAAGGAGCCTAATTAGAATTCTCTGACATTAAGCTAATTGGTGAAATTCTATTTCAGCAGCTTAACTACTTTATTAATTTTTTTTTCCTCAGGATTTTCCATGGAAATCAGTTGATGAACTGTCACTTTCTTTCCCTTATGCCCTCAACCACACTCAGATACAATTTACTCCTCCTTTTCTGAAATGCCTTGGGATTGCAGTGAAAATTTAATGATTATTTTTGCTGTGATTCCATTCCATTCTGTGTTTAATCACTTACTCTTGATCTAAAACATAGGCTATTGTGAAACTTCACCATGCTCTTAGGCATAAACCTCTTTAGACTGAACAAAAGTCATTCTAACTTTAGAACAGATTGGAACAGAAAGAAAATGATGCTGATTAGTGGAAACCCTTCTGAAGCCAGTAAAAATTTATAGAGTGTTTATTATATATTCCATATTGTTGATCAGAGAGCCTCAGGTAGATCTGGGAAATACTTCTGTCTGAAAGTTGGATAGTTGCTGCCACTGAAGTGACTGAATTCACTATAAAACATGAAAAGATTTGCTTGGTTTTGCTAATAGCAACCAATCAACGTTTATTGATCAGCCCTAAGGCCATATCAGAATACAAGATTAAACACTGCATATTAATAAAACTGTATATAAAATTAATATACTGTAAAAAGACAAGTTAAGTAAGGAGTAAATAAAAATACAGTAGATAAGTATACTTATAAGTGAAAATACACACCATTTTTCCGTGTCACCCCTACAGTTTACCCTGATCAACTCCACATATGTAGATCTGAAGTGTATTGATTTACTTAAATACAAAGCTGTATTATATGTTATTTTTGGGTCTTGGCCACACATAAAATATGTTGTTCTAATATGTGATTCCCAGTGGGTCATTCGTTTAATATATGGGTCAAGTTGCAGATCGCTCTCCTTCTTGTACAAATTGCAGTTGAATAATATATGTGCTATATCCTCAATTTCAGGCATTCCGCATATACAAATGCGTTCATTATAAGGGATGCTGTTAAATCTCCCATATCTGACCATTGTATCGAGCTGATCAAATCTAGCTCGGGTGAATACCTCCCTGAGATATTTTGGCATTTGTATTTTTAAATAGTTGACAATTAGATAAATGCGTTTATATTGGCTCAGCCATTTCGAATTGCCAGCCTTACTAAGGGTGGCTATATCTTTTTGCGCTTCTATATCTGAGATTCTTTGTGCGGCACTCTTTTTGACTTGATCTCCGGAAGCGCAGGAGACAGGGAGACCACAGCTCCTCATATAATTTGTCAGTTGTGTAACCCAGGAGATCTGTAGTTGGGATTTTATCTGTTCTAATAAACATAATCTTGGAAGTCTATCAGACTCCATTTCATTGATTTTACACCAATAATTATATGCTCTAATTTTAGACTGAGTAGATTGTGTAAATTCCCATTTTGGCTCTAACTGCAGCAGCTGAAATTTTTATATCTACACCCTGGATGCTTCTCAGATGCTGGGATTGTGTTTGTTCTATTAATGTAGTGGAATTTAAGCCCCAGACTTCTGCTGCATATAAAAGCATAGGAGTAGTTTTGCTAATACTGTATATTGTATGAACAAAGCCATTATGGTTGTAAATAATCACTTATAGTTTATTGTGGTTTATTCCAGTATCAATGAGACTGTTATTCAGACTTGGAAGGTACAAGAAACTCAAAGTAATAATGGAATATGCACGGCTTGCAATAGTTGTCTCTTTAAAGTTGTACTTTAGAGGGCAGTTTATAAAATCTGGAATTTGCACAGCTGATAGTAAAGCAGTGCATTTACTGTGTATTAGGTTTTCAAAGTGATCTAGATTTTGAAACTTAGGGAAAGGTATGAACAGTAATTTTGGAAAATGCAGTATCTGAACTGGCATAAAGTCTATTACCAAACAAGGATTTAATAATTCATCTCCCTAACTTTATAATATGACTACTAATGCTAGGCGAAAACATAATTGAACTATGTCTAATAGTGAGAAAGTAGTTAATTTCACTAGCTCGTTTAAGAAATCACTGATATTTGCAGTTAGCTGAACCTCATCAGCTCTTCAGAAGCTTCAGTTGGGGCCATTTTAATTGAATAAATTCAGCTGCAATTTACATATATGTAGGTTTATGTGCAAATGCATGAAATGCCATATATTGATGCTGTGTATTGTACCAGTAAAATGAAAACCAAAGGGAGCTTTATCAGCCAGTGTTTTCTACAAACTATTAGGAACATAATGATGGAAAGATGACAAATATAATCAGTGGAAATGTTAATTTGGAAAGCAAAGTAGATGATTGGCCTTTAGCCAAAAGGGGCAGAGTACTGCCAATACATCTAAGAAGATGGAGACAGTTTTTAAAACAGATTCATTCCATGCAGGAATTAAATTATGCAATAGACTCCAGAATGTCTTAACAGGGCCTGCTTGAATACTTAGTTTGCTTAGCACTTAACAATGTATTGTATACTGGGAACTTGCATTTTTGGCATTCAGTAGTAGCTGTATTTTAGTCTTCCTGACAGTTAGAGTTGTTGTAAAAAAACCAAGGTTTGGAATGGAGTTATTTCCTAGGCCCAAGAGAAGAACTTAAGAGTGAAAAGCAGCATTTAATCTAGGGATACCTTGCTGTGAAAAATGTTAGATAGCTTTAAGATACAGTATCTCAAAAAATCCATCAGTAGAAGCAGCACTGCATGTGAATAGCCTAACTAGTGAGCAGACTAAAAAAAAGTGACAGTCAAATTAATAAAGTAAAATAATTAGTTGCAAAGAATTTATTAGATATTTTCTCATGCTGGCTGGGGAATTCTGGGAGTTGAAGCCCATGCATCTTAAAGTTGCCAAGGTTGAGAAACATTGGTTATTGCAGTGGTGCTCTAGTTCAATATTTCTTGGTTTGTAAATGAATTACTTTATATTCTGTTGCAGCTTCTTTCCCTTCTGTTTGAAGACTTGTTCAAAAAATTCAACTCTGAGTTGAAGAAAATTGCTGACCAAGTAATTCCCAAGCAAAGGGCAGCCCAGTTTGATGTAGTTAAGCACATGCGGCAAGATCAGATCACCAATGGTATGGTGAATGCCATCTCTACTGTAAGTGTTTCTTTTGTTCTTGAAATATGTAGGGTCACCATCTCCTACAGCAGCTCTGTTTAAAAGTCCCAGAAAATAGTCTCATTTCACACAAAGTTGCATTTCTGTTCAGAACTGTGACCATAAAAATACAAAATAGATAATGTATTTTGTTCCAAAAACTACTTTAGTGGATAGTTTTAAAAACAGAATTCCAGGATTAGATGTTTGTGACTGCTTTCAACATTATTACATGATTGATTCCCTTAAGTATTGGGGATCAGTCAGGTAATCCCTACAGTAAGCCCTCTGTTTAATTTAACATTGAAGGAGGGGTGTACCTGCATGTCCGTTAAAACCACATTTATATTATATTAGTTTACATGACTTGCATCAATTTAATTTAGTTTGTTGTTGTTTAGGTTTTAATGATGCCATTCAAATGACATAAGTTGATGTAAATGATATAATGTACATAAATTGTCTGGACTACTTTGGATACAACACACTTTGTCCATTATTTGGGGGCGATACCCAAGGAAAAAATTTATCTCTTGTATTCAAAGTCCATAAAATGGAGGTGCCTAAACTAAGGATCTGCTATATTATATTCCTCTCGCTCTTTCAGTAAAACCTTCAGTGGCCATATGAATTCAAGTGATTTTAGAAATAGCTGTACTCCTGCACCTGAGTACAAAAAAATGCATTACCATTTTACTTGTTAAAAATATGTTGTATATTAGATTGCCTTTTTAATATATTTTCCTCTGAAAGAATAGTCCACCCTACAAATGAATGGATACTAAAAGATTTCAGATTGCTCTGGGGCATTTTTCAGCTCCTTCTGTTGAATCTCTTATTACTTTATGGAATGCAGGAATGGCTAGGTGCTTGACGAAATCATTTGCAAGCAATCAGTCTGATCAAATAAAATCTGTTTACCTCCCTGATACTCTTCTGGGATGCGAAAAATTAAGCAGATTGTGAGATAGCTTAAATGCAAGGGTAGACAGCCTTAAGATACTATGAGCCAACTGACAGGTTTAAATGTAAATTACATGTTGTCATATTGCACAATGGTTCTTTTTCCTCTTTTCATTGAAAATCTTCCTAGGATGAGTTTATAGCAGAATCTTTAGTAGTCCGCTGTGTTGTGTCTGTAAGTCATTTTAAACTTCATCCATTCATGGTTTCCATCATCTGGATAGCATAATAAATGTCTGTCAGTTGTTGGTTGTGTTCAGGGCATTGTCCCTATTTTGTTGATTGTCTTGAGAATGTAAGCAAGATCCAGTCAATTTCTTGACTCAAGTGAAAAGGATATCTTTAGGTGTGTCAGCCCAGTTGTTGAATGTTCTCTCCAAACAGAGCTACTTAGCATCTACATTAACGTCTTTCTACTACCAGAAAAGACTTGTGCGTGTTTCCAAGCTCCTTAATTTATGTTATAGCTCTCTAATTTAAAAACAACAACTCTATTTCTTTAACTGCTTTGCTTTATTTGGTGTTTTCTTGTATTATATTGTTGTCAGTACCTGTTCTTCATACCAGAGTGCAGGACTTAATATACTAGTTTTAAGTCTGAATGAATGTTATAAAAAAACATTCCTCAAGTTAAGAACAGTTTATCCATGGTACCAATTACCAAGAAAGAAGGAAGTGTCCCCTTCACTGGAAGCATTCAAGTGGAGAGGCTAAACAGCCCTCTATCAGGGATGTTTTAATTTGGATTAATACACTAAGTAGAGGACTGGATTCAATAGTTTAAATAACCCTGTCCAACTCTTAAGATTCTGTGATTTATATTCTGGGACCTGTCCAGGGAATGTACTATAATGCATCCTAGAAATAAATAATCTTTTGGGCTGTTCAGTAACATTCCAGTTGTTTCTCAACAGAGAGATGTCTTGTTTATGTATCTCTTCATTTTAGTATTTGTATCAAAATGCCAAATGAAGTCTGAAATGCATCTTAGATAATTGAGAAACTTGCCTGTAACAAACAGTTGATCAAAGTCTATAGCAAAATCTTGGCACATTGGAATTCAAAATATCACCAATAGGAGGTATTGTTGCTATTTATACAAAAGTTTCCTAGATTTTATATATAGAAATTTAAAATGTTGTTTTAAGCTTTCACCAGATTTACCTAATTCTTTACCTTTAGGGGAATTGGTCACTGAAGAGATTCAAGATGGATCGACAAGGTGTGACTCAAGTGTTGTCACGCTTGTCCTATATATCTGCCCTGGGTATGATGACAAGGATTTCTTCTCAGTTTGAAAAGACCAGAAAAGTGAGTGGTCCTCGATCTCTGCAGCCATCTCAGTGGGGAATGCTGTGCCCATCAGATACTCCTGAAGGAGAGGTAAATTCCATTGGGTTAATGCACTTCTTGTCATATTATGTTATGCTGTGCAGTTTATGATATGGGCAGTTATGCATGCATGTAAAGTTAACACATTTATTCCATACTAACGAATATTAGCACAACCTAGATGACATTTCTTGCTGTGCTGTATGTATCATTAATGTACCTGTCTGCCTCAAATTTTTTAAAAATACTGATTTATTGTTTTTATTGTTTTCTGAGCTTTTCAACAGTTTATTGTCTCAAAGTCTGCTTTTTGTTGTACTGCCTTTTCCCACTCCCATCCTTATTTGCTCTCTTTCACCTCCAAAATGAGGAACCCCATGCATTGCCGTGTCCTTGTAGGGCTTCTCATGCTGTTAAATGAGTCTTGCTGGAATGTCCATGATTCAGCAGACTTTTTTTCATAGCTAGTTTCATGCTCTGAACTTTCCCTAAATTCTGAGTGATGATTTTATGTTCTGGAATTCTGTTGGCAGGCTATCCTCTTTAAAAGGACAGCTTTGAATTATTGGAAACAAATTGCTGATAAATAAATTCTCCTGATAGTATTTTGCAACAGGACTATTTTTTTAGTGCAAAATGGTCTAGCTCACCCTGTGAAATGAATACCTTTACAGCAGATTCTTTCACTTTACTTTACTAGGACACTTGGGTACAATCCGGGAAAAGTTACACACACACATTCAATGTGTTTTTACTTAGACATATGGCTGAGCTCATTGGGTATAAACAAAAAGAAGGAGCTGTAATTTTAATTCCAAGTAAGGTTATAAATCTATAAATCTCAGTTAGCCTTACCTGTGACTTAGTTTCCCAGGATCAAATTGTGAGTCCCATTCTGTTTGTTTTTTTTAATTGGAATTAGTCACCACTAACCAGGCAAATTCCAGTAACAATCACTCCCAAGTAACAATGGGTAAAATTGCAAACATAAATAGTGACATTATATACTGCACAAAATTACATACCAATATATCTGATATATGACAACAGATTTGATGGCCACCTAAGGCAAAATGTTTGTTAAACTTTTCTCTCAGTACCTAAGTTGTATAAATCCATTTTTATATACCCTTTTTCCTTTTTGACTTTTTTAATTGACTTCTGTTTTCTTCAGGCTTGTGGCTTGGTTAAAAACCTAGCACTGATGACTCACATTACTACTGACATGGAAGATGGCCCTATTATTAAATTAGCTGGTAACCTTGGGGTTGAAGATGTAAACCTTCTATGTGGAGAGGAACTTTCATATCCAAACGTGTT
Organism: Candoia aspera; assembly: GCF_035149785.1. Classification (NCBI taxonomy): domain Eukaryota; kingdom Metazoa; phylum Chordata; class Lepidosauria; order Squamata; family Candoiidae; genus Candoia; species Candoia aspera. The sequence continues at coordinate 24,026,517 of NC_086159.1, forward strand.
TCTTGTTTTCCTTAATGGTATGTTACTGCTTTTAACCCAGATGAAACAGGATACTTGAACCTTAAATACTAGCATAAGCTCTTTGTCTCTCTCATAATAATCAAGGCTGGATCAGGTGACTTTTCAGAAAAAGAGATTTTTAATGTGTGATTGTGAATGTTAACAGTGCAAATACAGGTTTCCAAACTTTCTCAGTCTCTCAGTAATTTTTTCACAGCACCCCTAAGCCAAAACTGTGAACTACTTCAAGCTAGTAGTTCTTGTGGTATCTGACCAATGTTGAATATTGCTATTTCCTTTGAAAAGTTAAATATCCCACAGTGCCTCTGTGAGTTCACTGTGGCATCTCGGGGCCATTTTGCACAGTTTGGGAACTACAGAGTGCAAATGTGCCAGGTAGAATGTTTCTTGCTAATTTTTGAGGGTTCATCCCATGGCATAAATGGAACATTTAAAGTTACATTTAAGTGTTGATTGGGGAAGCCACTTTTCATAAATCTGTAATATATTCCTTTCATTATAGGGATACCATTTTCATATAATGGACATGATTGTAAATCTTGTAAATCTTTTATGTTAGTTATGACATGAGACAAAGCTTTAGAAATACAGCTTCCACATTTTAAAAGTAGCTAAATGCAGTTATGGTGGGAAATAGCCCTTAAAATGTTGACAAATCAGGAGCAAGATATGAGGTGGTAAAGTCTGTCCCTGCACAGTTATTGTGCACTGATCCCAATACTGTTATGAGGTGTTCTCAGCGCATCATCCCTCATGCAAAATGTTCCCAGATAGTATGCAATAAATGCTTAAAGGGCATCAAATACAGCGTGAACCTATTTTAATAAAAATAGATACACGATAGGGGATGTTGAGAGTTATTGTCCCTCGCATATGGAAAGCACCAATTGGGGAAAGGTTGTGTAGAAATGACAGAAGAAGGATATGCACAAAAGAAAGCTTTTTCTCTCCATGTGCCACAACTATGGAAGTTTCAGCCCAGCAAGATTTTTCCAGAAAACATAATTTTTAACTTTTAGGAGACCATACCGAAGTTCTTAGAAGTAGGCACGAAAGCCGGTTGGGTGACCTTGGGCCAGTCACTCTCTCTCAGCCCAACTCACAGGGCTGTTGTGGGGAAATAGGAGGAGGAAGGAGTATTAGGCATGTTCCCCGCCTTGAGTTATTTGTAAAAATAATAAAGGCGGGATAAAATAATAATAGTAATAATAATAATAAAAAAATAATAAAATTGCTTTTATGGGATTATGAAAATTGTTCTCCATTCTAGTCTTGCATCACTTTATTTTACTTTTCAGTGCTCTAAATTTTACTACCATTTCATTTCTAGGAATGACTGATCCTGATGCAAATTATAGCAGAAATCCAGTTGAGTTTCACGCTAAAATTTCTTTAAAAAGCTCACTGACTTTGCTATTGATTGATGTACGTTTAGGTCCTCACAAAGAACTGAATTTGATCAAACATTTCATAACTATGATGACAGTAACTTGGATTGTTATTACCATTGAATGCCGGTGTTAGCCCAATCCATCCATCCAAAAGAAAGTAACATTTACAATATAATGCAATTGTTTGCTTGAACAGGCAACATCCTTGGTGTCATTCGAGATCATCAGAAACTGGTCTACACATTCCGGCTGATGCGCAGAGCAGGCTATATCAATGAATTTGTTTCAATCTCCACAAATCTTACAGACAGATGTGTCTATATTTCTAGTGATGGTGGAAGGCTATGTAGGTAAGAATTTTGAATATGCTTTTCCTGGGCCATTGCACCAGAATATTCCATTCCAGGTATATTACCATGTTTGTTCAGTTCATTCACAAAAAAGTTTTACAGATGTGCACTCCACAAGTTGACTGCCAAGCACTTAGCATTTCACCAACAAGCCAGTCATATAAATTGGAACTCAAGCAGAAGAGATGCACATTTCAGCAATAAAATGTATCACCATTGGAATGTATATTACTTAATTAGAATTACTTAATTTTTCAGTTTTGCTGTGGCTTTCTTCTTTCATCCTATTGCAGTTGTTCAGATCTCCAGTTCAACCTTGAAAGCAGGAATGAATTCTTAAACTGTTTGCTTGTAGTTATTTACTGCATACTGGGAATCATGTGCAAGTAGTAACAACCCTTGATGTTCAACTGTGCATGCCATTCTTTGTATCTTTGCTTGTATAGTAAAAAGCCTTTTAAAACTTAGGTTGCTGACTGAAAGCATGCATTTTAAGTATGCTCTCTGATAAGCTGTTTTTTTTTTGTCACCAATGATGTAGAATTCTAAAAATCACTTCAACAGAATAATGCAATAATTTAGTGATATATTATTTGTCATTTTTTCCAAAGCTATTTTTCTTGCTTTGAAAACTGCAGAATTTGTTTTGGTTCCCTGGTATGATATATTTAACAGTGTTACTACTGTACATAAGCTAAATAAATGTATTTCCACCAAGCACAAATTGGTAAGAACCAACTGAAGATACCATTCAGTTAGCATTTTAATCAGTAGCTTGGCATAATCAAATCAAGTTGTAATCTGAGATTAAAGATTGTCCCCTGTTGAAAAAGTCCCACACTTGGACCTGAGCTCATGAGGGGCTTAGCAGTAGGTAAATCACAGTGAGAGTTCAGTTCTGGGTTTTCTGGAGCCAATTCTGAATTTTGAAAGAAAAGGTAAATTTTCTTTCAAATGTGTGTGGAATCAGCATAAAGCATAGAAGAGTGTCTTACACAAAGACAAACCAATAGCCTTGCTGAGTCAGGGTTTATTAATACTGACAGAAAATGGCTTTCCAAGTTTCAAGCAGGTGTCTTTCAGAGTGTTATGTGGAACTGGTAGGGATACAAAACGGATGGTTTCCATGTGCCCTATTCTGAACTGTGTCCCACAGAGTGTTCTATATTATGCTGTGTGCTTTTTTTTTTTTCTTCAAGCCTTTCCTCCAAGAGACATTCACTCACATTTAATTTATACTTCTAATTTACAGTTATAAAGTTAGAGAATTAATTAAATATTAAAGATAAAGATAAATGTTAGCAATAAATTATTCACTAAATGAATTGTAACAGTTGATACAGCCCTCTTTAAAATATTTGTCTGTGCTATTTAATGTTAAGAATGGTTGCAGTCATTTATAAGGAAGACTAAATGGATACCTGTAATGCATTCCCTAAAGCTCTCATGCTAGGCATATACTGTATATTAGAAAATAAATGCCAAGCACTGTCAGAATGGCATATACAGTCCACCAGTTGTTAAGCTGTCAGAGCAGAGAGATACAGATGTTAAAGGAGTATTAGGTATGTTCGCCGCCTTGAGTTATTTATAAAAAAAATAAAGGCCGGATAAAAATTAAATAAATAAATAAATAGATAGATAGATAGATAGATAGATAGATAGATAAATATTATGTTATGCCTTTGTGTAGATCAGGGTTTCTACAGGACTTACACATGCACACACCAGGAGGTAGGGAGATCAGTTTCTGTACTTTGACACAGTGCATATCCTGTGTGGTGTTTTTAGTTACACTGATCACCAGTGGCGCCTCCTGGGGATCACTGTAACTGAAAATAAATGCCAGTAACTAAGTGGTACTTCCTTCTAAGTTCATCTGCCTTAGAAATTGATGGCCTAACGTGAACCACCATGTAGTTAAATACAATTCCTGCATGAGATTTCCTGATCAACCTTGGAAATATCTTTGTAAGTGCAGTGGAAAAGTACATGCAGACCTGCTCCCATACTGCAACAAAAGCTGTGTTCTGTATGTCAGTTGGAAGCCCTGTATTCCTTCAAAATGTCATCTTCCTGTATATGCTAGGTCTTTCTTTCTTTTTCTTTGCTGACCTTTTAATTTGCACATTATATTTACAAGAGTAATCTGTCTTTTCTTAATGGCATGGTGTCTACAGCCAGCTAAGACTGAGTATATGGGCTCTAGGACTCTGGTAACTTCTGCTATTAACATCACCTTCATTTCATCTTTGAGATGACATGATGATAATATAGTATATAATATGTGTTAACTCTGTTTCTTATAATCTAGACCCTACATTATTGTGAAGAAGCAAAAACCTGCTGTTACAGAAAAGCATATGGAAGAACTTGCACAAGGTTATAGGTAAACAACTCAGCAAGTTATCCTTGTTTCTTTTCAGGATTCAGCTTTTCATAAAAATAGAGTAAACAGCATTTCATATATTTGCAATACAGTATTTAAATATAAGATACTTCTATGCCCTTCACACCATTTTGGGGAAAGAGCTATCATTCAGTATCTGGGTCCCCAAAATGAGACATGGAGTGACAATATGCCTGACAACATTCCTTGGAGCCCACCAAACCTCCCTCCCCACCATATTACTTTTATATATCGTTGATTAAAAATAAATGAATGGGAAGTATTTAGCTGCATGGGATCTCTGCAATGAGCAAGTGATCTGGGGGTGAGAAAACAAAAAGGTGCCTGACTACATTGTTCCACCCCTCAGAGCATGTCTTGTGCTTGCCTTTTGGGTGGCAGATCTCCCCATAAGCTAACAGTGCTTCATGTTAGCCAATATATAGATTGGGCCAGTGGGGTTTTCAAGCAGGCTGGTGTATGGACTGGCTAATGCAGCTCCATGTTAGCCAACAGGTAAATTGGACTGAGGGGATTTTTGGAGGGGGGGCGGGTAAGTCCACTCATTGGCAAATGAAACTCTTTGTTAGCAAAAGTGTAGATTTGATTAATAGGATTTTTGAATGGGCCATTCTACCCATTGGCTAGTGAAGCTTTGTGTTAGCTAATAGCTTGTTGGTGCCAAAAATGTCATTCTTCGAAGCAAAAAATTTACAGTGGTAAGTGATGCAGTTGTGTTCTGAGATCATTTTGTCAATGCAAAGGGCGTTGCATACTTCCTCTTCCTCCTGCTTCATCTCCCTAATGTAAGAAATAAAATGATGGGTAGCTGCAGTGCGATACTTTGTTTACCATTCAGTATATATGTGCCTTATGATTAGCGAGACCCAGTATGGCACTCTTGTGGTGAATGCCCATTCCAAATGCACTCATTGGCACCACAAAAGTTAGAGATGGAAACTCCTGGCTGAATGAGTAAGGCACATACTTTACAGAAACCAAATCTGGTTCAGTCCTCAGCATCTCCAGGTATAAGTCAGTCAGTCTTCTCCCTGAACCTTTGGAGGGCTGCTGCCTGTCAGAGTCCTTAGTTAAATGGGTCAATACTCTAGACTCTTAAATACCAATTTAAGGTATTTAATATCCAGATACAGATATTTCCAATCTGTATCTGGAAAATCATTTGTCTGAAAATCCTGTTTTCACTTTGCTTTAGTATTAGAACTTGCTGTTTATCTTTTTATATATGCTGTACCTTTACAGAGAATTATGTGAGAATGTAAATTGTTTTGCAAAATTCATATTCTGTATTCAGGAACTTTGAAGACTTTTTACATGAAAGCCTTGTTGAATATTTGGATGTGAATGAGGAAAATGATTGCAACATTGCACTGTATGAGCATACAATCAATAAGTAAGTGTTCTGGCATCATTAGAACATAATTTTTGTATTGTAACACTGGAATTGGTACAAGAAGATGTTTTATGTTGGGAATGTATTGTAAGAATGAAAAAAGAGGAAATTAATGCATGCACAAATATATATGTGATGTTAAAAAGAAGTTTCTTTTCAATTATTACAATGGTCTTCAAGAACATTTATGTTTGTGTGTATCTGATGAAGATGTGTGACTCCAGAACTCCTATGGCAGATATGTGCTTCTTTGTTTAGTCCCTAAATCAATTATTTTCCATTTTCCTACCATTGTAGTAAATTAGATCCAGTAAGTTAAGGTAAGATTTGAGTACGTGCTTGGAACTCTCTGCCTGCAAAGCACCACTAAATCATGGAAGATATGTAATATTATTGGCTAATATAACAATGTAAATGTTCCATAATTATTCCCATAAGCTATCATTTTTTTCCTTTGTTCAGATAGGAGACTTTTCCATTATTTAAAACAAAAATCCAAAAGAATTAGTTAGTTAGTTAGTTATGAGATTTGTCTACCTCCTGAAACCTAATAGATTCTAGGCAGCTTACAAAAGTTATAAATAAAACATAGTATGGAATAAATAGTATAATTAATTAAAATAATAAAATCCAAAATCTGATTTCCTGATTTGGTACTACAATTAATGAACTCAGTTTGTTTGGTATGGCGCCACTGGATATAATTAATCCCCAAAGGTCTTTAAGAACAGCCAGGTTTTCACCTATTTCCAGGCCATGGGAGTGAGGCCATCTTTACTTCAGGGGTTGAGCTTTTCAGTATGTAACCATATGGTTTATAACTATTTTTTTCCCTTTATAAGAGAGACAACACACTTGGAGATTGAAGCTTTTACTCTTCTTGGAGTCTGTGCTGGTCTCATTCCATATCCACATCATAACCAATCTCCAAGAAACACTTATCAGTGCGCTATGGGAAAGCAAGCTATGGGTAAGACTTAAGATCACAGTAGTTGCTTCATTTGCCCCAGATTTAATTTCCCTCACCTTTGTTAGATATTTCTGATAATCTGACTTGGAAACACGAACCTTCTCCCTACCCAACCTTGAGATTATCTGATGAGCTTTCCTCCAGGTCCCCCCACCAAAAGAGGTGAGGTTGGCCTCTACAAAGGAGACAGCTTTTTCATAGAATTTCCTCCCCGGAGAGGTTCAATTGGCAACCACATTAGCATCATTTTGGTGCTAGGTGAAGAGCTCTCTATTTTCCCAGGCTTTTATTTGGTTTTTAATTCATATTTTTCAGACGTTGAGTGACTGCCTTGTAGCTACCTAGCTGATACAGTGTTTTTATTTTATTTTATTTTATTTTATTGTTTTACTGTTTTATTGTAAACCACCCAGAGAGCTTCAGCTGTTAGGTGGTTTAAAATTTTTAATAAGTTAAATGACACATAACTTTTCTGCACTGGACTATAATTCAGTTTGGCCTGAACATCTGACTCCATTGACTGATCATTTTAAAATGTATTTTCAAAATATTTGAAACTAGAAGTGAATGTGATTTATATCCCCCTTTTTTAGCACAATGTTCTATACACTTTCCTTTTTTAAAAAAAGAAATGAGAAATTTACTCAAAGGCTGATACAAAACATGGATGAGAAACATTTTGTGACATGTTTTCATTTATCAGCATTAAGTTATCAAGGTTATTTTGTATGGAAATGTAATTAAAACTCTCCCTTTTCAAAAAACAGGAAATCCCACAATTCATCAGTTATTTCTTAAGTAGTAAATATTATTAGTGGGGCGCGGTGGCGCTGCGGGTTAAACCGCTGAGCTGCCGATCGGAAGGTCGGCGGTTCGAAACCGCGCGGCGGGGTGAGCTCCCGTTGCTAGTCCCAGCTCCTGCTCACCTAGCAGTTTGAAAACATGCAAATGTGAGTAGATCAATAGGTACCGCTTTGGCGGGAAGGTAACGGCGTTCCGTGACGTCATGCTGGCCACATGACCACGGACGGGTCCTTACGGACAACGCCGGCTCCAAGGCTTAGAAACGGAGATGAGCACCGCCCCCTAGAGTTGGACACGACTGGACTTTACGTCAAGGGAAACCTTTACCTTTACCTAGCAAATATTATTAACGCTATGTTCCACAATTCATGAATAAGAAATAAATTTGCATAACAGCTGTGTTGCACCCCCTGCAAATATATGCATTATCGTTTGTTCAGTGGTTCAACCTTTTGCTAATATGTACTTACTAAAATTAACCTACATCAATAGATTGGGCTCACAATTAGCATAGTGGGAAAAACTCACTGTATATATGTATACCATAAATGTATGCTATAAGTGAACATACAGTACAAATAGCTAATTATCTATTTTGATGATTTTGATTGTTTTGTTTCATTTTGTTTCAATCCAGCAATAACTTCCCTGCCCTTTGCCACTTTTAAATAAGCATAAGAGGATCACATGTACAAACACCTACATTGCTGGCCCCTATAGCCCACATACATTGGTACTAATATGTAATCTATGTATGGACTTGGTAATTTACATTAAATTAATTTACATTAATTTACATGAAGACACTGCAAAGAATTTGAATAGGTGCTTTGTAAACCATTTTGCCAAAAGCAAAGCGTCTCCTTTTGAAGTTTTGAGGAAGTCACACCCCCCCTGGAATGATCCTGCCAGGCTTCAAAGTCTTTTCCCATGAGTCTTTTGTCTCTGCACCCATGTGGCCGCATAGCTGCTTCCCACATCGCGAGCAGTCCCAGCAGGAGTGCTGGCTGTGCATGGAACTGCACAAGGCTTCTGGGGAATGCAGCGATCTCGGAATCCAATGGGGAGTGCTTTCCTTGTATGAGCTTGTATGGTTCACATGCTTTGCACAGCATTTATTTATAAATTACACATTATAACACACGTGTTTCCAATTATTTCCCAAGACAAACAGACATGTACAATCTGTCATTTGCAAATTACATATTACTGTATAGCCTTAACCTGGCTTGACATTTCACCAGTTCTGAAATAACGTCTGCAGGATTTTTCTCAGCAGCATTTGCAACTTTCTTACCACCACCCATTCATTTCAGTGAAGCTTTTTTCAGTGAATTGAAGTTGTCATTGCAGTACAATTTGTTCAAAATATTAACAGTGAAACTTAGGTAGGGTGTCATTCCTGGTGGTCACATGAATTCAGTGAATATATTATATGGCCAAATAATGATTCTTCTCTGTTGATGGGGGGAGGGGGCATTAAAAAATTCTCATGTATTTTTTTTTTCACATGGGTAAAACCCCTACATAATAAATGTTCTTTCCCCTCAGCATATTAGAAACCCTTGGAAAAATATTTTATATACCATCCCTTTATTTTAATTGCATCCTGTTTCTTTGTTATGCTTTCTTTTTCCAGGAGAATCTATTTTAGGACTATTAGCCTCAGAAGGTTTGGTTAGTTACCACACACAGTTAAGCAGGATCAGTGTGTACAGAAAGCCAATTCAGTATCTGTAGAGTTCTTTTGTACTTTTCTGTGTGAAGGTCTTTTTTTCTCATTTTGTTTTCAGTGTCATTTGCAATTCATTGTCTGTGTTTTTTGAGGTTGGTGTATTCAGCTGCTTTGACCCTGGGTCTTGCACATTTAGCTCCTTGGATACAATCCTCTGACGTTGCTGCTGACGATGGGAATACAAAAGCTGCTGAATATCTTTAGTAATAATTGTTAAAGGCTTTGTTTCTGTGTGCTACTGCAAGCACCTGAGGAATGAGCAAGGAGATAAAAGTGCAATTCTGAAGTTGAGATGTAATAGACTGTTTTTTTTTAAAAAGAAAACATAGACACATGAAACATCTAGTTGTGTGCTGAATATTTGCTAATAATGCCTAGACCTTTTCCCCCAACTTCTTCCCTTCTGCGCCCTCTAGATGTATGGGACTGCAGTTCCTATAATCACCAGCTGGCTATGGTGAAAGAAGTTACAATCCAAGGCACCAGATTAGAGAAAGTATAGACATAGAGCCTATGGGAAGCTCTATCCATATAATCCTAGATTTGCTACTAATTAACTTCAGGCCCATCTGCATAGTTTACATTTGGTGCTGTGACTTATGAGTTGGTTGTTTTGAATCTGTCTGGACAGTGATTCATCACATCAAAATACATTTGTTCTTTAAAAGAGTCAGCCCTCCCTTATGGTTGTCTCTGCCTGTCCCTCCCCACCCGCTGCCACTGTATTGTACTGTGTTGTGGGAGACACATGTTCAAGTCCATTTAGTCACTTCCTGGGCTGTCAAGAATTTGGGATTATTGAGATAGTCTTTTGGCTCCCTGCTGAGAAGAAAGGACTTGTTACTCAGCATTGCCCCATTCTGATCATTTGAATACTTCCATTGCCTGAGAAATGCCTTCCTTAAGGCTTAGCAAAAATTAGGGTGAAGCGAATCGGTGGGTCTTAAATTACACAGAGCAGACTAGATGAACTGAAATTCTGATGATATACATTGGAAGGTGTACAGTGGGTTTAGCAGAACTAAGATGATATTTGTAGATGATACTTTGAGAGGTTGGATTATCACTTAAGTATTTTTTTATAATTCTTAGATCCCGTGTTTCCTTCAACAACCCTATGGTGCATCTTATCTCAGTAATCTATTCAGGTACTAATGAGGCTGAGACATTTACTAGTCATATTCCAGATACATAGGAACTGTTTGCCTCTTTAGGGCATCTTGTGTAACGATTTATGGAGCCTCAAGACTTACTATCCATTCATGCCTGCGGAAAAAAAGCTCAGTCTTGTGGTCATTATATTTTGTACATTGGCTGGTCCACTGAAATAGCTGTTATATTTATAACTGGGTTACTTCAGATCTACTCCTCAAAAGTGTCTGATAAAAAGGCTATGATTGGCAATTGATATCTGACTCTGGTATAACTTAAAGTCTAACTGATTTTTGAAATAAAAGTTGTCAGAGGCTTAAAGCTGTGCTTGAGGCCTAAGAGATATAGCCACACCGATAACTTTCTGCTATAGTTTATGTTTTATGTAAAAGTGGAGGAGGGAGGTTGTGTATTGTACGTTTTCATTTAATTAGCTCTCAGCTAAAATGAATGCCAGGGAAATGGATGACATAAAATGATTGCTGCTTTTTCTGTTGATTTCTCCACATTTTTTGTAACTGATGTCGTAAATAGCATTACAGCAATAATATTAAGCATCCATCAAGTTTGCTTAGGGTATGTTTTTTTAATTGCAGGTACCATTGGCTACAATCAGAGGAACAGGATTGATTCCCTTATGTATCTGTTAGCATATCCACAAAGACCAATGGTTAAGACAAAAACAATAGAACTCATCGGGTTTGAAAAACTGCCAGCTGGACAGAATGCCACAGTTGCTGTGATGAGTTACAGTGGTTATGACATTGAAGATGCTCTTGTTTTAAACAAGGCTTCTTTAGACAGAGGTAGGAAGACTCTAATTATGTAATAGGACAGCTGTGTCTCTTGCTTCAGCACAATACAAATAGTTCACAAATATAAAGAAAAATAATCACGATTTTGATGTTTAAATTGACAAGCCATGATTTATTTTTAGATACGTTTGCATACCATAGTTTGTGAAAACTATGATTTGGTGTGATATCTGAATTGATAAATCACTTGTAACTATTTGTCTGACGTTAGACATACTGTACCATACAAGTAAGGGTGCTGAGCTGATGGACAATTAAAGCAGGTCGCTCAAAATCTGATTTCCTTGTACTTTTGTGGGCTCACTTTATAGGTCGAGTTTGAAAATATTTTTTAACATAAACCATGGTTTATAGTTACATGTAAACTGAACTATTGTACAATAACTTTTCAAGAATTAGAGTGAATGGAGAGTTGCTGCTGAAAATGCTTCTTAGGGGGAGCTCCAAATTCACTATTGTAACTGAAATAAACTGGTCATCTGACTTTAAAACATTTACATTTGGCTGCATTGTGCCCTATATAATACTGCTTTTTCATTAATAATGAAAATCAGTGAATTTGAACTGTAGATATTTTCAGTAGAGATGAACATTCCTTGAATACCATCAGGAATTATTATGATACTTGGAGAAAAGTTAATAGCAAACAAGCTGGATCAAAAAAATCCCTTAGCGTTAAACTGCCTAGCAAATAAATGTGGTTAATAATAAATTTGCTTCATGTTTTTAAGAAAGCTAAAATCTTTGTGGTTTATCATTGGGATACAATGCCATTCATGCACCTTCCCCAAAGGGTGTATTAAATCTTTTTGAGGAAAAGCATATTGTATGCTTTTCAAAGACTATTACTTGCATTCACTTCAAACAAACTTGTCTGGATGTTACGCTTTTTAGTGTTGCCTCATCAATCATATTTAAAACATGGCTCCTCTGCTTGAGGCATAATATTGTGGGTGCCTGAATTTACTTTGTGTGGTCAGACTGCTTGCATACTGCAGTACATTCTACTACACTCGCCCATCCTTAAGAGCCCTTTTGCTAGTTGCCAGGCAGTCCTAGTAGTATTGCTGGACATGTATCTTTGGCATTAATGTCTGCACACTTAATTTATTCTTTTTTGCCTAAAACAATAGCAGACATGATTTAAAGCAAAATGTTTTCTTTCTGGTAGACTAGTAACATTAGGGGGGAAATCAAAGACTTTCCAGAATTACTTCATACAGCCAAATGATACAGATCTACTGTGCATAACTTCAACTGAAAGATAGTTTTAAAAGAGTAAAGGTTATGAAGAGGCATTCTCCTTCATTTAGGAATTACTAAGCCAGTGGGGGCCAGTGAAAGAAATATAGCACATTTATGTTTTACTCTTTGTTTTGTAATCTTGTAACCAAAGTTGTCAAGGCTAATTAATGTTTCTGGTTTGATATTTTTAGAAAAGTAACAAAGTGGTTTAGACCAGAGAAACATTTCTTACCTAAACTATGGTCTTTAAAAAAAAATATCTGGGAATTAGATAATAGCTGCATTTTTATTGTACTTTAAACCTGTTAAAAACACAAGGTAGTTTGTTCTAAAATGTGCATGTTTTATTCTAAAAAAATGCAGTGTTCTTTCAAAAATATAAATGTAATATAATTTGATTCTGCAATTATAACAATTTCTTGTTTTTAGCTCTTTCAAAAATGCAGTTATCTGGGAAGCTTGTGCCCTCTTTGAACTTACAGTTTTAATGAATGATGACACATAAATGTCTTGTGGCACCTTAAACTTTCTCTCATGACATAATATTTAATTGTCATAGGCCACTGCGTTTCTAACAGAATGCACTTTGGCTCATGCCTTACTAATATTACTATGAAATCAGTATAATTTAATTGCTTGAAAAGTGTCTGTAGGACTCCAGCCATAGTTTCTAAGTTGTCTACATATTTTACATATTAAGTGTCATGCTATATAAATAGCTATTCAATTTATGAACTCTTCAACTGTTTTCTGTCCTGTGGATTTGTACAATATATTTAAAACGTAATCATGGATGTCTGATTGTCATCTTAGGTAACTCTAATAGTAGTTTTGATTGACATTTTTGTTTTCTCTGAGGCTTTGGAAGGTGTCTTGTGTACAAAAATGCTAAGTGTACTCTGAAGCGTTACACAAATCAGACATTTGACAAAGTGATGGGACCCATGCTGGATGCAGGGACACGCAAACCAATTTGGCGGCATGAAATTTTAGATGCTGATGGTATTTGCTCTCCAGGTATATAAATATTGTTTCCTTTATTATAAGAAGTATTAATTTGAACTACTGTTTTTGTCAATGTGCTGTTATCAAACTGAACCCAAATCTGCAGCCTTTGCCTTGTAACATGGCGAGTAGTAGTGACCTGATTCAATGGAGGGCTTTTTTTTTTTTTTTTTGCTCTTGTTGTTTAATTATGTACGTGCATTGAACTTATTGGATGGTTTAACAGCCCCTCAAAAATCACACCCTCATTTTTCAGTGTTTTGCTACCAAATTTTGGTGACATGATCTTGGTTGACTCCAAGGGGCATAAATAAGGGGCTTGAATGAGGCCTGTGGCCTCAGGCCATAACACAGACCCTGCTTTCACCATTTAAGGGTAATGAAAATAATTCGTACAGGTGGTAAAAATGTTATTTCCTCATGTACTTACAGGTGAAAAGGTAGAAAACAAGCAAGTGCTTGTGAATAAGTCGATGCCCACGGTGACCCAAACCCCTCTGGAAGGGAGCAGCGCATCCCAGCAACCCCAGTTTAAAGATGTGCCAATAACGTATGACAAGCTACTTTATTTTACTTTTAGAAACCAACAGAAAAGAAAGGGTGGGTAGAAAATGCTTAGTTCTGGAAAAGAAAATAGAAGTGAGCCTCGTCAGGCATAGTGGTGACTAAAAGGGTTCAGATGTCTAGCTTTCTTGGTAATGTTACATTAAATATATTATAAAGGAGCTGGATCTCAACTTGTCTCAGCCTTTTGTAACACCCAAGTTCCTTATGGGCCCTTGTTCGTTCTTAAACTAGGCAGGCAAAGGCCTTTTCTTCATCTACCATTCCTATTGTTACTTAGTTCCCATACCTGTTTTGCAATTGCTTTCAGTACTGAAACTTTGCTTGAAGTAAAAATGCCACTTGAAGTTAAAATTTGCAGGCTGCTGTTTTACAGATATCTCGTGTTGACTAAACTTGGCTGTCTTTTTCCTTGAACTGAAGTATGTATATAATTTTCTGTTCCTTAGTTACAAAGGTGCAACTGATTCATACATTGAAAAAGTCATGATATCGTCAAATGCAGAAGATGCTTTTTTAATCAAAATATTGCTAAGGCAAACTAGACGCCCAGAAATTGGAGACAAGTTTAGCAGTCGTCATGGGCAAAAAGGTACATTTTGTTACATTTTAATGGTTTCAGTTTAATTGAAATATTTTTCCGGTTGTTCTTGGTATAACAGCAGAGCACACTAAGTAAAATACTGTAATTGTTGTAGTGCCTGGACTGGACTGAACTAGTATTTGAATCTTTTGCCTCTGGAAAGAGTAAATCCAGCTGCATAAATGCTGCTGCTGCTTTGGAAGTTTAAAACTGCCCAGAGTCCCTCCTTTGGGGGAAGATGGGCGGTGATAAAAATTTAAATAAATAAATAAATAAAACTGAACAGCTACTACGCTCATGAAGGAAAATGTATTACAATGTGACCTAATGATGAAAGTTACTATATTTTGAAATGAATGGATAATATTGTGAATAAATTCACATGCAGTCATTAAAAATACTTGGGTTTTTTTCCTCTATTCAGTAATAAGTGACAGAGACACAAGAAACCACTAAGAATAATAGAGACTGTTGCAGTAATAGTTATTTAGATGTATTTGAAAAGATGTGAAAACTGGTCAAATTTTTGATTACTTGAAGATTTAACAACTGAAGCTTCCTACTTAAAAACCATCCCAGCTTCTTTGAGGAGCTTGTCTGTCTGTCTGTCTATCTACTTGTGAGTGAGTTTGTTGTCTGTCTGTCTGTCTATGGAACTATGCTATTCCTATTTCAAATAGTTAAATTCTAAAGTAGGAAGAACTCACTATGCATACACAACCAGCCAGAACTTTTCCATTAAGTCTTTATGGTTGATGCATACCCAATTAAAATGTATGCAGTGTTGCTTGATTACTTAAATCAGGCATAGTCAACCTTGTGCCCAAATATTTTGGACAACAGTTTCCACAATATAGTAGCTGAGACCGATAACAGTGAGCAGCACCATATTGCTATCCCTGACTTAAAGAGTTGTTGAAGCGAGAAAAAATTAACTCCATGAACTCAACTTAATGCTTCCCTATGTTTTAGTATATAGCTCCACTAGAAGGAGTAGCAGCAAGAGGTGTGAGCTAAGAACTATCCGCTCAGTAACATCACTTAGGGTCCGTTGTCATCTCTCAGACTAGCTTAATGCATTGTGAACATAAAATACAATAAAATATTAATAATTAAATCAGAATAGGGGTACTGTAGAATCACTGCCAAATCTGCTTTCTGTAATCAGACATTCATCATAATATCCTAGTGAAATTAATTATATATGCAATGTTTAAACTAGCTCCACCTGAAATATATTATTACTAGGGTGTGATTCTCTCCCTTAGCAATTTGCAAGGAAAGAAGATAACAGAAACATGGTTGGGAGAAATTATGGAAAGGAAAACAAGTTTTCATGGGTTTCTAAGCCTTTTTGGAATCACTTTTAAAAATAAGAGCAGAAGCTCTTTGGAATAAAGTCCGGTAATCCTTTCCCTTTGGTCCCTTACTTATGCAGCCTCAATTTGGGAGAAAAGGGGAATGAAAAGTCCTGTTGTGTGAATGGATTTCCATTCCCATGACACTGCATTTCATCCTACGTACAGACTACTCCTGAACAAAGATCAGACTTTTTAATTTTCCCCATTGCTTTTCAGATATCAAGCAGATAGGTGCAAATAGCTGAAGTCAGATTGAGCAGTGATCCTCAAAGTGCCTTATTTGTGCATAAATATGTTCATATACAATGAGCCATGTGCAACCAGAAGTGGAGAGGTCTTCAGTGCTTTTCATAAAGGGACCTGGGGTCTGAAATGGTTTTCAGATACTTTCAGGATCCTCAATGTGCACATACTATTTTCAGTGCAGTTTAAATTGTATACTTGGAGATCTTAATCATAGAACCATGGAAATAGCATTTATAATGTAACTGAGGTTATGACTCATAGCTCTTGAGCCATAAACTTCCACAGTCCATCCCTTCATGTTACTCTCTTGGGTTCTTCCAACTTGGAGTTGTCAAGGTTGTTGACAGAGTGTGGTGAGGTGAGGGCCCCTACCTGTTTACTCAACTGTTATCCATAATTAAATTGGCCAGGCCAGGACTGGTCTCACAACTAAGAGAGGTGATCAATACCTATGGTCACTGTGTTCCCTTATGCCTAAGAAAGCAGTAGTAAGATCCTTAACTAGCACTAAATTTGCAGAATGATCTGCGCTGCTTGCCAGTTTTTAATTTAGTAGAATTTAAAATGTTGGTACTGATCTAAAAAAAACTTAAATAGCTTGGTGCCTGACTATCTAAGGGACAACATCTTCCATTACAAACTGAACATGTCTTGTTGCTATGATCAGCAAGAGATGCCTTTTGAAAATACCCCTGTTGTCAGAGATACCTCTTTCTGACACATAGGAGAGGGTCTTCTCCTGTGTTGCTCCCAAGCTGTGGAACTCAGGATTCAATTTGTCCCCCACTCTTAGTATTTAGGAAGTTTGTAAAAGTTTTTCTAGGCTTTTAATCATTAGATAATATTTACTTTATCATCCATTTTAATACATATTTTCACATTTTATATTCTGTTTCTATTTTTAATTTTCATTGTCACCTTGAGTGCTTGCCAGAGGAGAAAAGCATGGAATTAAATAAATAAATACTGTTGATATTTAAATACTCAAGGCAGAAGATGCACAGCATCCTTATTGGTATCATTCTGTGCTTAAACATGAGCTAGAGGATTTTTTCCTCTTCTGACATTTAACCAAAATATAAATTCCTGCCACTTAAACCAGTTGACCTCATAAAATAACTCTAGTCTTTTTTAGTCTGTTAGGACCTTGAGGCTCTTTAAATTCTTCCCATCCTATGTGCTTTCTGGGCTGAATTTTTGCTTTCTGTGTGTTGATACCAACCTCCACAATTCAGGAAGAGCTGTACATGTTGATATGTATTTTAACTGGACACACGTTGATATGTATTTCAACTATATCAACTGTATCATCTATAAATGGAAACAGCATCTAAATTTCTGAGTACTGTAGATAGGGTGCTTTGGAAAATGTGTCCCCTACAGTTAGAAAGTTGGGGTAATTTTACACTTGACTCAATAAGTCAAAATGTGAAAGTTCTGAAATTCGGAGTTTAAAACACTTATGCCATCCCTGACATTTCACAAGGTCATCCTATTACTGTAACATGTATTTTTAGTGAATATTAATGTCCAGTTTTATCAGTGGCTTGATTGACTTAAGTTTTCATTAGTGTTATCCAGATAATTTGGGAAAAGCAGAAGGCAGCCTTTCCTAACGTGGCACCTTTCAGAGCTGTTAGACCAGCGTTTCGCAACCTTGGCAACTTTAACATGTGTAGACTTAAACTTTCAGAATTCCCCAACCAGCATGGGAATTCTTGGAGTTGAAGTCCTCACATCTTAAAGTTACTTAAGTTGAGAAACAGTGTGTTAGATTGTAGTTCCCAGATTTGCCAGATGTTTTGGGGCTGCAATTCCCAGAATTTGCAGCCAGTGTGTCGAAAGTAGTTACAGCCCAACACATTCTGGAAGAGCACTGGCATCGGAGATCAACTTAGTGGATATCATAGTTATTTTTTTCAATTCACCCAAATTAGAATCATTCTTAGTTCCAGAGAAGACTGAGAGAGAATTTCTGGCTTTTATATATCTTGCATCTTTATATTTCTAGATTTTCTCTTCCTTCTGTATGAATCCCAGTGAAAGAGAAAAGTTAGAGTCCTTTGATGTGAAAAAGCAATCTATCACTTCTTTGAAAGAACAGTTCTCAGTCTCTCATGTGAAAAAGGATTAACACTACTAACAAAGGTCGTGCAAATCACAGAACTAAACAGTAGTCCTGAGCAGTATTCCTGAAGTGGAAGAACTGTATTTAAGCAACGAGGATTGGAATGGCAAACAGAAGCTGTTTTAATAGCTAAAGATCCCAGATAAAGGCTTAAACCTTTCCTTGAGTATCCACACTAAAAATACTTCTAAAAACAAGGAAATGATTTTACATTCATTGATATTATGTTTATGAAAACATTCTATTGCAAAAGGATGTGTTTATTCTAGTGCAGAATACACTTTATTTGCAACATTGATTATCTCTTAATATTATTAAATAATGTAAAATGACATTTATAAATTAACTTTAAGGCTTGGTCTGGCACATAGACATTTTTCTTAAATCTATGATGGCTTTTCTTCCTTGAACTGGATACATCAGAATACCTGTAAGTATTTGTCTCTCATGTTTTTTATCCTTTTTTTTCAACCAATAGATTCCCAAAATACTTAACAAAATAACAAGCCAATTAACACAATCCTACAAATATCAGACTAAGTTAATAGGACTTACTCCCAGGCAAATGCATGAAGTATGCATCCTAAAAAACAAGAAAATTGGATTTCAAATGCCATTAGAAACATACATCAAGTGACAGACAAAATCAAGCTCTGGCTGAACTATTAAAAGTCATACTGGTTGATTAATACCATAAATGTTCTAATGAATGCAGTATTCTGTAAACAGAGTCAGAAGGCACCACTACCAATGGCCAGCATTTAATGGCCAGCCACTGTTACTCTATGAATTCTTTATTTCTTTACCCTTGTGCAATGTGTGGGTTTCTTGTTTAAATGATTGGAATTATTCTTCATAAACAAACTAAGAACAACAAGGTTTGATTAAACCAATAATCTATCTAAGCTAGCAGTATGTTTTCACAATAATTACTTTGGGTTTAGAGGGACGTGAGTGCAAGTCTGCCCTTTCACTTGTATTCTCTAGCAGCTGGTCATCAGAGACATAATGTGTCTGACATTACAGTTACATTATAGCTATCATAACAAGAAGCTACTGATAGCCTTATCTTCCCTGATTTTGTGTAATTTCCTTTGAAGCTCTCCACACTGGTAAACATAATTACATCTTCCACAGATAACAAGTTTCACAGCTTAACCATGCATGCAAGAAGTATTTTCTTTCTAATAGTAGTACGAGGAAATGGTGGACAAATAGTTTTAACTACGTTCACAGAAGGACGCAATTCTACTTTGGTTATTCGCTATCCAACTCATCCCAAGATCTTGAGTCAGGTCACATTTCATAAAAGCCTTACAAAATCATGCTGAATTAATATGGAAGCATAAATTATCCATTCTTTTTTATTTATTGTTTGCCAACTTAAAACTAGTCCACATTTTTAAAAAGCATACAAGACTTCAAGCTTTTTATCTTATTTTCTTTAACAAGCTATTTAACTTACTATTCTAACAGTCAAATGAGCATTTTCTCTAAAGAACCAAACAGGTAACCTTCTGACCCTTTTCAGTAATTCTCCCCCCTCCCCCCACTTACTTTTCCCCTTCCTGGCTACAATGTTTTTATGACTTAGGATAAAACGCCCAATTTTGCTTAAAATTTTAAAACCATTTTTCTCTGAAGCTCATGATTAAGTTCACTATCTGTATTTTTCAAAGTTCCTATGCTTGTTTTACAGTAACTACTTCCAGGAACATCGTAAGATTTTCAGTTAATCAGTTCTTTTTGTCCTTCAGACTATGCAAATTTATCACATCAGACCATTCAGCAGCTCATGGGAAACCAATGTACAAGCAGTATTGTCTTCTAGCACCTCCTCTGACTTGGAATCCTTTTAATAAAGAGGCTAATCAAGTTTGCTTATGTATTATTTATTGGTTAAATTTCATTCTGTTCATCTAGAATCTGCCCAGTGAGATGAGAGATCTGCAAATTATTCACTATGGAAAAATTAATTGTTCCCTGTTAGGGAAATCAGTGCATATTGGCAAAGAGTTTCTGCTAACTGGAAGACCATTGGTATCTGGGTTTTTTTCCTCCCAAATATAGCAATAAACTGGGTTCCATAAATACATGTGTGCTGCTCTAAATTAATGGATCTAAAAAAGAGAAAGTAGGTATACAGATTATCCTGACCTCTTAATATTAATGTGGAATTAATAAATTACTAAGAAAATATATGTTTTAAAATATTTTAAAATATATGAACTTCATAGTATAAAGTTAAAAGCATTTTAGGATCTCATGCTGCAGAATCGCAAGACAAGCGGAATACTGTGGGAGATACAATGTAAATTCTTTGTAATAAAAGATCCTCTGTGGAATACATAAAAGTTTTAAAATTACACTAAACATCTAGAAGATACTGTCCTAATGGCAAGTTCTATTTTTAATCTTTTCAGCAGAAACTGATAAAACTGCAGCTGTGGCTTCTGATCTTTTAATTGTGGCCTGGCTTACATTCTTTATACTGTGGGGCTTAATCAGGGTTTAAATGTCATAGGATTATTTGTCTTTTCTGAATTTTAAGTGCTTTACTACTTAGTTTCATGGGTATCAGTTTGTTCCCGTTGCCTTTTTGCATGATGGCAGAGTAGGATTTTAACAGCTAAAAAAGAAACACTATAAATATCACTAATCTTTGGATTTTGCACATGGGAAAAAATACAAACCTTTTGCAGAGCATCAAAATATTTAGGCTTGAAAAGCAGAACTTCACACATACCATCCCAAACTGGACTCTGAATTAACAACTCTGCATGAGTAGTGATGTGTAGCTGTTTGGATGCAGAGCAGAAGATGTACTTTGGAAAGTAGGGGCATGTTTGCTGCGTCCTTCATAAAGAGGCCACACCTTTTCCCAGTAACTACATGGTCCCAGTCAAGTGTACATTTGCTTTAAGGAGGGGCTGATAGAGTATGACAAGATCATAGCACCTTGGTGCCATCTCTTGAAATTTACACGTGTGTTCCTGGATTTTAGTGTGGCTACTGTGTGAGACCAGGAAAGGGGATAGCTTCCTTGAGCCACATCCCCTCTGAAACATCTTTTCTGCTTGGGAACTGAAGAGCTGCACATCTAAACATACGAGATTCTTTAATTTAGCCATTATCCTAGCCACAGGTATGTACCCACTGTCAGTTCAGAGGTTCCAAGACTAATGATTGTCCTTCATTTAAATAACCTTCTCCCATGAGTCAGGGTAATATTTATGTCCTTGTGAGGTAATACTTAATGCACAAAATCACCTACCCTTGTGAGCAATAAAAAGCAGAAATGAAGAATCCTCTTAATAAACAATTTATTGCCAAAATATTCTTAATTTAAAATTGTGTTTCAGATTTTGCTGATGTTTTATTTTAATCAATCAAATAACCAATTCTATGTTTTGCATCAATTACCCTCTGTTGAAATAATTGGAATGGGGTCAAATATTGATGAAGTTTATTATACAGAGATTTATTTGCCAAATCATAAATCTTAATTCTATGCTCCCTAGAAAAAGATGGGTACATTCATCAGAAATAGGGACATGCAGATCCATAGAATCTATTAAGATGAAACCTCTAGTCCATAATGAGCATTATGTTGAAATAGAAACCTGATGTACCTTTATATAAATCTGGTTTTCTTTTAAGTATAATTGATAATATGATAGTATGCATGTGTACTTAAAATTACATGCCATGGTTTTGAATGGGATTTACTTCCAAAAAAGTGAGAGGTAGTATTGTAATCTAAAACTTTATTTTTTTAATATAATGGTTGCCCCCTTTAGCTAATTTTTTGCACATATTCAAGGGTGTGTGTGTGTGTGTGTATGAGACAGTGAAATAATTCTTCAGACTTTCATATGCCTAGAGTAGATTCTGTGTCTCAACAGCTTTGATTTTTGTTGTAGATTTTGAAAAGGACTTGTTATTTTGCTGTTTTGGATAACCTTTAATATAAAGTAATATGCAGACCTGGCAAATTAAAATAACATTGTAAATTAATAACGAAGAAAATATATAATGCTTTGACTGAAAAAAAAATTGTTAACATTCTAGAGACAAAAAAACCCCCAGAGGTGCTGTTGCTCAATTCTTTTAGAATGTTTCAGCTGATCAGCTTTTTAGAGTTTGGTTAAAATTAAGAATTTTAACTTATTTCTGAAAACAAGAACTTCTTAAAATGGCTTGCAAAAGTGGTGGTTTCTTTTCCCTCAAGTCTTTCTAAATATTTTGTTTTAACGTCTAATCTCATTACGCTTTCTTTGTGTTTAACTTGTATTAAAATCTGTCAGCTATGACTGGTCTCATAAGCACAGTCAGCGGACCAGAATAAGTTAATTATTTACTTGTGTCACTAGTGCTCTTCATCTAATGAAATGCACAGCTGTGTTAGATCTGCAGTTGGACGTCTCGATTCCATTGTTACACAAGTCAGCAAAGGGTAGAAGCTGCTATGATGGAGAGGCCTCTGTTCTTTCTGCTGTTCTGCCTTTCTGTGTCGATTTCATGGATCTTTTATCATTCACTTTCACACAAAACAAACAACACAGTGGCTGTCTGCTATGGGAACCGGCTTGGCATATGAAAGGGTTTCAGTGCCTGAAGTAATTTTAAGTTAGCTCAGATTTAATTTTTGCCTTATAGGTGCCCTTTTGGCGTAATAACACCAAGCAATTTCCTAGTGGAGGGAAAGATGTAAATTTGACTAAAACTGCCCAATAAATGTGTAAAAAAATGGTGGGTGTGAAGTTTGTCTTGAATGGTTAATGTACATAAGAACCAACCATCATGGTTCAAGTTCCCCATGTATCTGTATTTATATTTATATATATGTATATGTTTGTGTGTGTTTATATATACATACATATATAGGAATGAATGATGCATACTTTAAAATATATATATATATATATATATAATACTTTGTATATTTGCTGGGAAACAGCCAGTCTCCCAGTCATGGACTATGTGCACATTCCACACAGCCAGTTGTTATTGTACATATTAACCACTTATCTGTGTATCAATGTGTGTGTATTTGTACTTATTAAATCACATGGTAGCACAGTTGCTTATTTCAAAATGTGGGTATTGAAGTATGTTTTTGACTATTTGATCTTACTAAATTAAGGTTTAAGTGCTGAATCACTATTTAATAATGAATTAAATTATATAAACATTGAGATAGTGGTTAAGGTATTAAAGAAGAACTGGGTGACCTTGGTTCCAAGTTCACTCATAGGTATGGAAGCTCACTGGGTGACTAAGGCCAGTCTCTGGTCTCAGACAAATCTGCCTCCCAAGGTTGCTGTTGGAGGGTTAAAAATGAAGAAAAATAGCCATGTAAGCTGCCTTGAGGAAGAAAGACAGGCTATCAATCAAACCACTAAATAAAATTCTAAAAAAATCTTTTTTCACTATGCCTTCCCTAGTCCCTGTGAGTTTAGTTCCTTGGTTAATGTTCTGAGCAAGCCCCAGGATCACTATATTTTCATTCCTTTCCCTTCCAAGCCAAGGCTGTTGATAGACTAAATTAGTTTTAGTCAGTTCATTACGATTGCTAAGTTTTCTCTAGATTAAGATACCCTCCAATTTATAATAGTCATAAAACAAATATTTCAGTATACAGTTATTAAAATCTTCTGTGGATTATAAATATTTTTTAGATCTGATTGAATCCTTTAAACTAAAATTTAAACTAAACTGCCTGAAGGTAGCAGAAATATTTCTAGACATTTGCATTTACTCTGTGTAATGACACTTGGGAGCCCATGTTATCTAAGGTTGGCCATATTCTGGATTAAGATGGGGTATGAGCTAGTCTTTTTTTTTTTTTTTTTAATTTAGGCTATGTGGGATTGAATTTTCAGAAATATAATTTGGAATGGATACTTCTGTGCCAAAGCTTGGCTCTTGCAGAGTACAAAGGAGACAAAAGCTATGTATCAAAAGATATTTTAGTGTGTAAAATATCAGTGTAATTTTAAAACCCAACTTCTTCCTGACAGTATTTTGTCCTGACTACATTTTCATGTGCATGAGAATATTTTTGTGGGAAATGTTCTAACACTATTTCCTTAATGCTTGTCCAGTAATGCTTCATTCAGGAGAGGAATTGGACTACATAAAAACATAATGTATGCTATTGATCTGACGTACAGTGTGAATTCTTTGCGTTTGTTTGAAAGATACACTCTATTCTAGGGGTCTGTGGACTGATTGTACCTCAGGAAGACATGCCATTTTGTGATTCAGGAATCTGTCCTGATATTATTATGAATCCCCATGGCTTCCCATCACGTATGACGGTATGTAACAGCATACATTTATAATTGCATTTCATTTTAATGGATTTTTGTAATACTAAGATTTTATCTTTTTTTATAAATTTCTCTATTAGCAGTGTCCATTCTCATATTCTACATCATTCTTCGTAGCGTAGAACAAATGTGCAGTCTGTTACATATCTTGAAAGCTGAGCTTTTCTATATGCTGAAAGAAACTGGTTTGCCCAATAACATTTTTCAGGATTATGCTTATCAGTTGGGGCATTTATATTCATTATTTATCTGTAATGTGTATCTTCGTAAAGCAGTGGGCAGCTGCTTGGTTGGAAGAAGCTGGTGAAAATGAATCTGTGCTTCTCTTAGTTACTGCCAGCATGATCAAACAAAAACTTTTTGGACACTGTATTACATAGCCTTTGTTAATTGTCTTCTACCTGATTCCATTTGTTGCTTATAAAGCATTGGTTATAAGTCAGAGGGGCTTCCCAAGTTTCTTGTTGCCTGTCCTGGTTGATCAACTCCAGTTTATAGTTTTGTTTTAGCTCGCTGATTCCGTCTCCTTTCTTTTAAAATGTTAAGGAAATGTAGCTAATTGTACATAATCACCATAACAGTAATAATAAACTTGAAGAAATAATGCAGCTCAGTTGGAAAAGAGACTTTCTTGGTTGTATTGCCCAAGGAGAATGGACAAGGCTGTATGGAAATAGAAGAAAGGAATACACAATGACAGTAGTTGAATAGATCAGTTTGGTCTACCAACAACACCTTGGTCAGGCAGAGAGTGCTGTCTGGCATCCACTTAAGGTACACCAAGGGCTAAGATATCTTAAGTACAACACTTCTATTCTTTGAACAGCAAACCTCCCTTTCGTATCACAGATTGCTGTTGGTGGAAAGCTGTCTCTGTTCTGTGTTGCACAGGTGGGAAAACTAATAGAACTTCTGGCAGGAAAAGCTGGTGTCCTAGATGGCAGATTTCACTATGGAACAGCATTTGGGGGCAGTAAAGTTAAGGATGTGTGTGAAGATCTTGTTCGTTATGGCTATAACTATTTGGGGAAGGATTATGTAACATCTGGCATCACTGGGTAAGAATATCTTAAAAGGGTACTGGGAAATACGCCATTTCCAGTTTTTAATGCATCTTCTTGTGTTGAATTTAATATGTAATGATAATATGTGTTAATTTTTTATATGAACTGTTTCAAAAGGTTTTTCTACCACCTTATCCCTAAATCATCCAATATAACAAAACAAAACAAAAACCAGCTTTTCCATATTGGGAAGTCTTGTTTGCTAATAATATTTTGCTAATGATATTTTCAAGGACCTTGGCAGAAGTGTGCTCTTAGAAGTATAGTAGCCTTCTATTGTATAAAGTTATATAAAATATAGTTTTGGAGGCAGGTGTTAGTCAACTGGGTCTTTTTTGTCTGGAGCTTTTGACAATTATTGAATCAGTCTGGCATAGCTGACTGATCTCTTAACTTCCCGCTGTGTTGATTAAACTATCTTCAGAGATGTGGTGTTCAAAGGAATATGAGATGACTTAAGAATACAATAGGGCCATATCACAATATGTCTTTATTTTATCTTAATTGTGTTTTTCAGTTTCTTATTCCCTCCTATTCCAAAACCAACCAATTGTCACTGAGTTATTCCAAGTATGGAGGATGTATTTTTTTTAATCTTAAATCAGATTTGCTATCCAGATTAAAGTCAGGGAAATAAACACTTTCTTTAAAAAAATTGACATTGTGATTTTCCTGACAAAATACATTGGGATGTCAAATCTTACTTCAACATACTTAATGAAAGTTGAATTTGTCTTCATTTGTAAGAATGTTAAAAGCCTTTTTTTCTTCCTCTTTTGTTAGCACTTTTCAGTCCCCAGCAGTAGGTGGGTTCCTTTTAGTTGAAACAACAATCTATTTTAAGGTCTTAAGCTACAGTTTCTGTGTGATTCCTACCACAGAATTGTGCCACTGATTTGCAGTAATATTGGTCAGGAGCTTGAACAGTACATGCCTCCCTTGGAGCTCAGGTAGTCCACCCTACATTATACTTCTGGGTACAAGTCAGTAAAACACATCCTTTTCTATTAAGCTTTATAGAAAAAGTAGAAGAGCTGGTGATCACAAAATAGTAAGAGGGAGGGAATTTGCACCACGCCCCATAGTCACGGGGAGAAGGAGGGACAATTGAATTTGTCCCCACTGTGGCTTCTACTGTTCCTCTTAGCACTATGTGCCATTACCCCTGCTACATTTCTCCACTTCTTTTTTCTCCCATTGGCCCCATTTTCAGGCCCTCCACCTTGGCAGCCACTTTAAAAGTCCTTTTCAGGAATTTCCTTCATGTAAAAAAAGAACTGAACTGTTTGTTTTTCAGATAACAATACTCACATTTTACTTTCCAATCACAGATACCTGGTTTTTTCTCTCGATTGAGTAAAAGGTTGCAGTTTTGGCTTCTGTGAGGATGGGACCTGGCCAAGACATAATGAAGAGAAAAAAACCAAGTTGTCTACTATTCAGTTTTTCCATATGTAGCATCATTTTTCTGGATCCTGGTTATATGAAAGTCATATATTTTTGTATATTTTTACAATGCTGATCTGTTTAGTTTTACAGTTAATTTCTCTGCTTTTATTTCATTTCCTTCTCAGGGAACCCTTAGAAGCCTATATCTATTTTGGCCCTGTGTATTATCAGAAGCTGAAGCACATGGTCTTGGATAAGATGCATGCAAGAGCCAGAGGACCCAGAGCAGTTCTTACTAGGTATGAAGGAAGCAGGAACACAGGTGCACAAAATGAATAATATTTAAAGATATACAGTATAAAAGAAAACCACCGAATTGGGTTTGATTTTCAAATTGTTAACTGTTTTTCAGCTGTTACACCTGTGCACATTTTTCACATATACTTCAAATTGTTTTCAATTATATTGTACATTGGTGGTGGTTACTATTATTTGTTAGATTCATATCCTGCTCTTCCCCTAAGTTGAATTCCAGTTTCCCCCAGAGGAAACTTCTGTGAGCAAAGAAGGGCTCAGAGTGGGTATAACTGGCCCAGTGTTATCCAGTGAGCTTCAAACTGAGGGTGGACTTGAATCTGGTTCTCCCCACTCTTGATCAAAACTTGAATTACACTGCATACCAGGGTCCTTTAAGTAATATATACAGACTAAATATTTCAAATAAATAATACAGAAGAAAGTACACTATACTATTATCCATTATATAGAGGTGATCAGGTTCATCTTCCACTTTCACTGCTGGATCCTTAGCCAGTTGAAGGAAAGACACAACTTATATACATATTACTGAATCTTAAATGAATCTGGAACTAGAAATAAAATAATTACAAATTTCTTGATTTAAAGGCAGCCCACAGAAGGCCGATCCCGTGATGGGGGACTGCGTCTGGGAGAAATGGAAAGAGATTGCTTAATAGGTTATGGAGCCAGCATGCTCTTGTTGGAGAGGCTTATGATTTCAAGCGATGCATTTGAAGTAGATGTATGTGGCCAGTGTGGATTACTAGGCTACTCTGGCTGGTAAGTGATAATGTTTGATGCTCATTTACAGTCTGTGGTTATGCATGTCTTTAGGATGCATATAACATAATGATAATAAGGTGTTTGGTGCAAGAGATAGTTGGGAACTAGAGTTTCCCAAGGCAGGAATGCTGAAAACATAAGCAATGACAACAGAGGTCCCAGGAGACCCTGCAGAAGCTGCTACCACAACAGCAGTGGTAGTCTGGTATCAGCACTAGCCTTGTTGCCTGAAAAATATGTGGACTGCTAAGCATACTTGTAACCTTCTTAGCTCAGAATTAACTTTATATCTTTATGAGACCAAAGGACTGCGCCATAACTGAACCAGTGTGGGTTTCTTTATAAGCGTTGTGATTAAGGGACAATCCAGTAGATAGTCTTCTAACTGACCTGGGCTAATCCTTACTTGGATAACTGCTAAATTCATGGCACATCAGAAGGCTAACTTTGAGGATCCTGTCTTCCAAGCGACAGCCATCTGTGAAATTCATCTGCTCTGGCAGGGCAAGCACTGATTGCAAGAGTACACTACAGGGTGCCAGGTACTGGCACAAAATAAGAGTATGGTTCCAGGTACTGGCTGGAATGAGAGTAGTTTAATTGAGAGTTTAAAGAAAGAGTGCAGTGTGTTATGTGACAAGTACAGTTGAAGTCTGCCTGGAAGCTTAAGTTGCTACAGGCCTGGGCAGATGGAAATACATTACTATTCGCTCCATACTTCTGGTGGCCAGCAGAACTCTACTCTCTATACATGAGAATTGCACAATTACACATCAAGCATGTGCTTACCATGGAGAGTTTGGTATTTCACAGAAGGGTACTCAGTTAAGCCAGTGTCCTCCCAAAGCATCAGTACAGTGCCAAAATTGTGGGGCATTTTGCCAGCAAATGCCCTAACTGCTCCTGAGCAGAATCCATGCCAGGAAACTATATGGTTATTGTCACCAAGAGCTCCCAAACTGAGACGACTAGAAATGAAGCAGAGCCCAGATTTGCAGAGCAACTCACCAATATTTAGGCATTTTGATTGTGCTGAAAATCCAAACTGGTATCAGAATCCAGCTATAGACTGTATTGATGGCCTATTTCTACTCTTAGGTTCAGTCATTGTGTGCACAGAAACACTGGCATGCCCTCCAGCCCTATTTGGCCTCCCCTTTGTTTTTGTCAGTAGACCTAGGAATGGTGTTGGTTTCAAGCTCACAACATATTCATTGGAACCAGAATGGCGATCACTTTTGTCTCCCCTGTGCCAGACAGTGGAAAACAGCCAGGCAATTACAGGTTTGAAAGGCTTTACTACCATGTCATAAGCTTCCTGATAACAGCTGGTAATTGAGTGAGTGATTTGCTAGAGCCCAATGTCTTGCCTTAAAATTTGAGTCGTCAGCAGGACAAAGGCAGAGGCTGAAATACAAATGTTGTCTGTTACAGTCCAGAGTATGAACACCAGAGAATTCAACAAGCCAATCCAAATGTCAAGCCAAGGATTTAAATACAGGGCAAGGAACAAGACTGACAGGAGCCCAGGACTAAAGTCAGAAAGTTATTTCAACAGGGGACAAGGGCCAGGAGGTGCTGATTTGGCTAAGAGTAGAGGTGCTGCTGCCCTCTCCTCTCAAGCGTGTGTCGATCTCTGTGTCTCAGCTTTCACTGCTGCTGATAGGTTCTTGGGCTAGGTGTCCTGCCAGGATCTAGCCCTTCTTTGTGTAAGTCAGATTTCACCTGCTTAGACTTAGTGGCTACAGGTATCTGATTGACTGCTGACCCTTCAGGCTGCCAGTCTGTCAGGTCTGTCTCTTCAGCCTCTAGCTTAAGGATTCAGATGAGACCATAGCAGGATGTGAGACATGTAGCCTGCAAGAGGTCAGACCCTCATCAATCACAGCTTCACCAGAGGACTCACCAGTCTCACCATCATCTCTTTAGAATATATAGATGTATTTTGGAAATACATCTACTTCCCTGGACATCTTCCAATCCTGTAGTTTTTAAAAAATGCCTAAACTTGGACAAAGAAAAAAAGGGTCCATCAGCTGAACGTAGGAATTATACTAGAATGTGATTGCTTGTATTATCCATGTTAGAAATAGCCGAGTTACAGCTTTTTTCCCCCAGAAAAGATAGTAGAAGCTGGGTCATTGTCCTTTTCTATCTAAGATGTTTATTTGTTTGTTTGTTTGTTTATCAGATTTATATAGTTACCCATCTTGCATATCATAATCCTGTTTTACAGATAATAAGACAATAAAAAGCATAAACCAACATAAAAACTCCCAGTATCCACACATCCAAGAGGCAACTTTCTTGGGTTCCACCCACATGATACCCCAATGTTTGTCAGAAAAGCCAGGTCTTCAAGGCTTTTTGGAAGGCCAGGAGGGTAGGGTTGTGCTGGATGTCAGGGGGATGGATGTTCCAAACAGCCGGGGCCACTACCAAGAAGGTGCGCTGCCTAGGTTCCACAAGACGGCAACATTTAAGGGAGAATTCAGATTAGATCCCACTACAAATCTGGCAGTAGAGCTTAATAGAAATTATATCTTTTGATAGGAGGAGGATGGTGATGATGATGATGATGAATGTAATGAATATTTTGAATGTAGGGAAAAACTTTTTTCTCCAAAATGTAAGATGTGGAATCAGTTCTTCCTTAGTGTTTTCATGATTCCCGTTTTTATCTGCCCTCCACCAATAGGTAGAAAAGGGCTTAAGGACAATTCTTTGCGGTAGAAAAGGGCAATGTCTATGAAAAAATTTAAGTGCTAAGAAGGGGAGCATCTGCAGCAAAATTTTGCAAATGCTGCATAATTCCTATGCTCTTCATCTGAGAAGATACCGTAACCGGCTTGGGAAACACAAGAACAGAGATACCAATATCATTTCCATCCAATTCCATCAGGCTTCCCTGAAAATAATACAAATAGTGTACTTTATTGTTTCATGTTGCTTCAGGGGAATTATTATTGCCAGCTCAAACCCCTCAAATGGAGAAGCACTGAGCTGCTCTCCAGCCCACTAAGGCTGAAGCTTCAAGTAATACCACACTTTGGCTCCTCTTGCAGCTATAACCATAAAGGTGCCAAATTTGGGATAGGCGAATCAGAAGCTGCTCTCTGTGCGACGGGTCTTGGCCTGGGAAGCTGTCAGGAGCTCTGGTTGTAAGAGGGAGAATTCTTCCCATCTCTAAACAGATCCTGTCAAGTCTTCATTGGATTAAACTTTGGTCTGGTCAAGAAGAGGATATCTTTCAGTTTCTTCACCCAGTTTTGAAGACTGATGCCTGCCTGCTTCTACGGTTCTACTTCCTTATGCTTTTTTAAAATTAACTGTACCCTGTTAGTTGGTTCTGTTGTCCCTCACTTAGCTATTAGGGTGCCTTGTTCTCCATTGCAAAAATGTAGACAGGAGGAAAAGTCTCATAATGAAATGAAATTCAGGCTCTCCTACTACAGGCAGATGCCAAATCAGACTGAGTAATGGATGGCCTGGCCTGGCCTGGCCTGGCCTGGCCTGGCCTGGCCTGGCCTGGCAAACCTTTGTGGCTGCCAACAAGGGAAAAAGGCCAAAGATTACTTTCTGCTTGGTTGGAAACCCATCTATTTATTTTGTTCATAATGGACATAAAGTATTCAGGCTTATGGGAAATTGAAGATGGCAAAGAAACTATTATATAAGCTTTTAGGCAGCTCTATCCCACATTAGTACCAATCCTAACAACCCACAATATCATGTATAAGCATATTTAAATATTTTTAAAAGGCAATCTCCTTCAAGACAAACTTGACTCCTGGTGACTCTCCTTCAAGTCAAAGTTGACTCCTGGTGACTTCATGGACATACTCATGCAGTTTTCTTGGCAATTGTATAGAAGTGGTTTGCCTTTGTTTCTTCCATGATATTATTTTGAAATCCTGGTCTAGTCTAAAGACCAGGTAGTTTTTTGAAATCTCACATCTAGCTTCTACCCAGGTTCAAACTTGCTTATCTTCTGGAAGGCATGCAACTAAAATTAAAAGTTAACTAAGGAACAGATTCAGTATGCTTAGGAGTTGGGAGTTGATGGATTATGGAAAGAGATATGAGACATTATCAAATGGAAGTGAAAATATATTCCTAGAATTTGAAAGGGAAAAAGATCCATTGCCTTTCAGAACCAGGTATCCTCATGGCAAAGTAAGACACAGTATGCCTGCCTGCTTCTACAGTTCCACTTCCCTATGTCCCTTTAAAATTAACTGTGCCCCATAAGTTGGTTCCATTGTCCCTCACTTAGCTATTAGGGTGCTTTGTTCTCCATTGCAAAAATGTAGTCAGGAGGAAAAGGCAACAAGAAGGATATATAATAATGCAGACTACCAGCAACAAGGAAAGATAATCTCAGTCAAAAATATTAACAAATAGAGGAACATGACAAGAAAAGTAAAATAAGAAATGTTTTGAAGAAGTTCAGAGAAATCCTAGGAAATTTTACCATTTAAGGGGGGAATACTCAAGAGTAATCTTGGGAGAGAGTTATTAGAAGCAAATGAGATTAAACAATGGTGGAAAGATTATACTGAAAGCCTTTACAAATGGGATTATAGGATGATAGAAACATATACAGAGAATAAGTCTATAAAGGAAGCACCAGGTGCAGATCAAATACTCACTGAACTGTTTAAAGCTGCAGGAGAAAAAGCAAAATGCTAACAACTCTACATGAACAAATGTGACCTAAGAGATTGGAAAAGATGTACAAAATTTACCAAAGAATGGATATGCAAGAGACTGTGCAAACTACCAAACTATTGCATTAATCACTCGCACAAGCAGCATTTTGCTTAATAGTTCACAAAGAAAGGTACATAAATCTATACATAAA
Organism: Candoia aspera; assembly: GCF_035149785.1. Taxonomy (NCBI): domain Eukaryota; kingdom Metazoa; phylum Chordata; class Lepidosauria; order Squamata; family Candoiidae; genus Candoia; species Candoia aspera. The sequence continues at coordinate 24,059,425 of NC_086159.1, forward strand.
TACGAAATGCAAGATGAACAGGCAGATCTTTAAAAAGGGAGACATAAGATCAGATAGTCAACATAAGATGCATAGTGGAGACAACGGAAGAATATAAGGATGAGAATTCAATCAAGGCCTTTGATTGCATACATCATGCCAGAATATGAAATATATTAAGGCTTATGATTATATAGGACATCTTCTTCTGAGGAACCTTTACAGTGAACATTTGGAGAAGCAGAGTGATTCAGAAAAGGAAGGGAGTGAGAGAAGAATGCATATTATTCTGGTATCTGTTAAACTTACATAGTAAGTTGGCAGGATTGGACGAGACAATCACTGGAATCAAAATAGATGAAACATTAGCACTTTGAGATGTGCAGTTGACACCACTTTGTTAGCTGAAAGAAAGGAAGGTGTAGAAGAACAAATTAGGAAAGTAGGAATTGAAAGTGAAAAATCTGAGTTAACGTTAAATGTCAAAACTCAGTCACCATGTTTAATGAACTAATGGACAGTGAAGAAATTAAGTTTTGTTTTCTTGAGCTCAAGAATAAAGACTGACGTGCTGGAGAAATAGATTAATCCTAGGGAGCAGGTAATGAAGAACTTAGATAAGATCACAAAGGGTAAAAATATTTTGATGACAACAAAGATCAGAACAGTTAAAACAATAGGGTTTTCAATGATAATGCATAGTTGTAAAAGGAGGTTGTTAAGAAAGAGCTATGAAAGGAAGATGGACAATTTCAAAGCATAGATACCTGCTAAGAAAACCATGAACTGCGAGAAAAATCAGTCAATTGTCCCTGGACCAGTTAAACAGGAAGTAGAAACTCATGTGCTTTGGATATGTGAGGAGGAGATGGGCGGGGATAAATTAAATAAATAAATATGTGATGGGAACAGATCATGAATTAGGGAGAAAAAAACCTTCTCAAGGGAAGTTTGGGGGAAGAAGGAAACAACAGATCGGGTTGATGGATGAGATCAAAGAAATTACAGGACTGTCCTTCAAAAAACTACAGATTATTTTTAGAGCCAAGTCAAGATGGTGAATGTTTATCCATGCAGTCAGTTGGAGCCAAACCTACCTGTTGGCACTAATTAGCTCTTTTATAAAGCCTAAGATCTTCAATTTTGATTCTAGTTTTTCTTTGTAATTGTGGGGAATAATTACAGTACAGTCCAATAGGTTGTACTGAATTAGTAGGGAATAACAGTGAACGTTGCATATGGTATATATATTTATTAAAGAACAGTTATTTAGAAGAAAGTTGTGCATTGCAGCACACAAAATACAATATCAGAAAATTACACAGTGATTAAAGACATAAAGTTCCCAATTTGCCCCTCTAGAGTTGTGGTAGTGGTGGCGGAGGAAGAGGAGACAACTAGTAGAACTAATGTTAAAAGAAGGTAATTGAAAGCCACGAAGAAGATGCTACATACAAATGCAGAAAACTGCTACCCATAGCTATGGTAATTTATTGCACGAAAGGATTGCATTTCAAACAGGAAAAAGTACAAAATGATATCTTGCCATTCAATTGGTAGAACATTTACAAAAGTTGTTTGACTGTGGTGAGTTACACTATATAAATGTGGAAAATACTTTTAAAGGAAGTAATTCTGGTCTTACAATGTCCGATGGTGATCATAACCTATAATTGGGTTTGTTATCCAGTTATTAGGTGATTATGTGCTCTGTCTGTCAATAGTAAGAGCCAGGCAGCCCTTTAATGAGCAGCACAATAGAAGCTAGGCAATTACAGCAACTCCAGACCTCTAAAAGGGCCTTTGCCAGTAAGTCTAGCTTTAGTAAGGAATTGCTGTATAAATTAGCATGCTTTGGAAAAACTGTATGGAAGATAGAATAGGAAAATATTGGATTTAGCTGTATAGCCATGAACTAGGAATCAAACAAGTATTTCAAGTAAACGTATGGTACTTGATACTTCCAGTGGTACTTGGATTGCATGGCCCTCAGATTGAAACTGTTGAGGAAATGGCAGCAGAATGTTGACAATTCAGCAAATGTTATATTAGCTGGATTTCATTTTATTGCTAAATCAAAAAGGATAAGTTATTTCCAGTGGTTGAACTGCTTCTTCTAACGAAGTTGTTTATTCAGATACTGCTCCTTTAAAGATAGAACAATCCATAGATAAACTGTTACGCTTGGAGATGCTGAATGCTGCAGTTATCTGGAACATTATGCTGTAAGAATTTGAAACTGTGGGCTCAGTCTAGAGCTTATCAGTTGTGTTCTTTTATCACGGCAGTAAAAGCAGTAGAATTTAATGTGTTAAATGGAATTCCAATATCTCACTTATGGTGAAGTTTTAAACATTATACCTATTGTATTGGGGTGGTTCTTTTCAGATGTTGGGTTCTTGTGTCCCCTGAGCTTGGTTGTTTTCCTGCAGACATTTCACTACTACTACTACTACTACTACCTCATCATCATCGCATTAAGAATCCAACTGCTACCTCTATTCTCTTTTCAGATGTGTTGGATTGCAACTCCTAAAATTCTCAGCCAACCAATTCAGTGCTGGCTAAAGACTGGGTGCTGTAGTCTATTCATATAGAAGAGACCACTTTGGGGAAAGTTGTTTTATTACAACCAAGCTTAACAATGTATACTAAATATACATTCTTCCTTTGCTCATTCCTCTACCATTTCCTTCTTTCCTTGACTCCTGTATGTGAAATTTATATTTGGTGCTCTTTAAGGCTGGTATTTTTTTATACTTTGTAAAAAATAATGCATATTTTGTAAAATTTCAGAAACACATTTTGTACTTTCTAAAATACATGTAGTGCTTTACAGTTAAGTATAAAATAGGATATGGTGTTAAATGAACAATAGGTGCCAAGAGAATATTCCTATCCCAGCCCCTTTGTAGTTATCTGATATGCAAAATTTATCAGTAAGAATAACATATAGAAATGCCGTCTTGGAATCTGTCCTACCATTAGCAAAATCCTTCCAATGCACTTTTGGGTTTTTACATTTTCTAGAAAAGCAAAAAATGAATGCAAGTGGAAAGGGTGGTTGGCACTTCTAAAAAAGTTGATTCAGTTTATACTTGTTCTTGAAAAATACTGGCACACTGTAAGTTAAGGTTAGTCCACCTGATGTCCCAAGGCCTCACATGGTCCCCAGACACTTTGGGGGAAGGGGGGACTTCCGATCAACTCTTATTGATGAAGATTAATCACATAATTTCCTTCCATTTTGAGGTAGGAAACTTTTAAAAATTATGGCTAGGTCATAACACGGGCTTACTTAATGTGGTTTTAAGGAAGGACAAAACAAACAAACTAAAACAAGAAAAACCTCCAGAAAATCCTGGCTTTGCCCATTTTTAATTGCCCCACCCAGAAAATGTTAAAGGTAATCTCTGGCTACTAAAAGAGTGCTCATTCTTGTTCTATGCAGAAGAGAAGCATTTTTACAATTTCTCTTCCCCAGGCTCTTAATTTGACTAATTTTGGTCTTGATTTTGACTTCAGTGTTTTTCACTTCCAGTATTTTGTATTTTAATAATCGTTAGCTGTTCTGAAGCATACATTAGCTGTATCATACCTCCAGGCAGTGCTCTCTGAGATTATTTAACAGGTTGCCACTTTCAGGCATGCCTTCCTAGTGTGTCACCCAAAGAGAGATTTTAGTCTTGTTGCACACATTGGAGAATAATATTCAAGTAATCTTCCTTCTCCCCTTAAAACTCTGCTTTGAAACTGTCCCTAAAAAGATTGACTTTGGTTAGAGTGAAACCCTGGTGGCTGAATTAGTGAGCTTTTTGGACAGGCATTCTCAGGGGGAAAAAAAGGTTACTGTTATTGTTGATGGGTTTCAGGGTATTGTCTTTCCTCTCTGTTCTGGCAAGTACAGGTTGGGCCATTCATTTGGCTCACAAATTAAGATTGAGGGGAAATCTCATTCTTCACCCCTAAATTGGAATACTATAATTAACATTTCTGTGCCACTGACTGAGAGTTTCCTTGGTAATAGAGAACTGCAGCTGAGGCTCTCACAGCACTTAAAGGGCGCCACCAATATGTTAGCACATCCATGTCCATTAAATGTTACCATAGGTTGATTAACAGTGGAAGTGATGTGCGGGAAGGGAGTACAGCATTCAAAGGGATCCGTCCTAAAAGTTAGAATTGGCTAATTGGATCACACTTTCATCTACTGTGTATTTAAATTTACACAAATTGTAGTATCCTAAAAGGAATACTTTCAAAAAGATTTATTGTATCATAGATGGCATGATTTGATCCCAAATGCACCATATACAAAATAACTACCTCAACACCTGAGATTGTCAGACATATTTTTTCATGGCCCTCATAATGTCCATCATAACGCCATATACGTACCTTTGGCCCACGAAGTCTTAAAACTCTTGCCTAAGTTTGCTGAATGTCCTGGAACATAGTAGACTTTGTGTCATGAGCACTGATGGTGAGCAGGAGGGGGCCCCTATCCAGGGGGGAAAACGCATGCATAGTACTGAGGAGTTAAGCAGCCATTCAAAGAGACGCAGATCAGACCCGCCTTGACTTTGGGGTTTATCTGTCTGGGTTTTTCCCATGCTTCTTCAGTTTGTTAGGATTTTCTGTCTTATGTAGCAGTAATAAACACTAGAGACCTATTCCTCGTCTCAGCGTGGTTTCCTGACTGTTAGGACACTTTGCGTCTCTTCAAGATTTGGGGAAAATTTAAAATGGCTGGTGTAACTGGAATGCTACCACTGTAATTTATAATGAGGACCCCAGAGTATGAAGATGCCTACGGTCAATCCCAAAAGTTAGGCAGCATTGGCAGTTGTGACAGACTGGGAGGGTGACCTTGGAGAAGTGGGGGAAGAGAGGCTGCCTAGGGAACAATCGGATAAAAGGAAAGGGACCCCGGGAGAGGGTGGCTGTCTAAAGAAGAAACTGAGGAAAGACTTGCAAGATTGTTGTCAGCCCTTCCAGGTTAAACCAGACAGGAAACACAACTAGATGAACTAATTCTACTTTACTATAAGGCTACATTAACAGAATCCTGCAAGTCTGAAAGTACAAACCTCCCGTCTTCCCTATTTATCGCTTGAGCGGTCAGGGCAGGTCTTTCCTCAGTTTCTTCTTTAGACCGCCACCCTCTCCCGGGGTCCCTTTCCTTTTATCCGATCGTTCCCTGGGCAGCCTCTCTTCCCTCCCTTCTCCAAGGTCGCCCTCCCAGTCTGTCGCAGCAGTACATCAACGTCTAGTTTCTGCTTATCTACCAATTTTGTTTTATTTCTAGATGAACCTCCTTGTTTTCTTTTAGTTTTTATGGCCTAAAAAAATAATATAAAAACATAAGTTTTGAATGCATTTCACTGACTGGGTGATTTTGTGTAACGTAAAGAATGTATTTATACAGACTGTGCACCATTATATTTGCGTGTGTGTGTTCTTATGTTAACAGTATGTAGAAATTGGTCTTATCTGCTGCACATTTCAGCTGCGTTGCTGTGGCATCAGAGAGTATCTCAACGTTTCATTTGTTCTTGGGGATGCAGGGGAGTAGCTGGGATGTTTCACCTGGAAGAATGTGGGAGAGAACATTTGGGATGGAAGGCTTCAACTTCATATATTAATTTGAGCTAATCCAGTATATAATTGTCTAGCTAGCATAAATTGGCATGCCCCTCTGTCTCTAATAATGGGTTTAAGAGTGGAAGACTGGTAGGGCCAAGCAATTTTACTATGGCTGGGAGTTGCTACCCCTTTTTCCAGCACTTAGGAGCCACTGTGAGGTGAAAGAAATCATGCAGGTGGGTTTGGAGGATTATGATGGGGGATTTTTGAGCAGAGATAAGGGTTAATTTCATGTTTTAAGCCTGGGACTTAAAGCACAGGACATTAAAGTAACGCTTTTGGCAGCAGAAAATTGTATTGTTACCATTGAAGTGGGGAGAGAATTGTGCAGGGGCACCTTGGTTGGTTTAGGCCAGTGTTTCTCAACCTTGGCAGCTCTAAGCTGTGTGGACTTCAACTCCCAGAATTCCCCAGCTACCATGCAGGCTGGGGGATTCTCGGAGCTGAAATCCACACAGCTTAAAGCAGCCAAGGTTGAGAAACACTGGTTTAGACACCACTTTGTCTTTGTTCCCATAGATAGTCTTTCCTCTGTGGCAGATGCTTAATAACTGGCTGTGGTGCATGTGATGTGTTTGTATGATGTGTGATGAAAATGACACTCACCTTGTTTTTCCTCTCTTTTAGGTGCCATTACTGCAAATCTTCATGCCACGTGTCTTCTCTGCGTATACCCTACGCATGTAAGCTTCTCTTCCAAGAACTTCAATCTATGAACATTATACCCAGATTAAAATTGGCCAAGTACAATGAATAAACAATTGAGAAGCAAAGAAATAAGAGGCAGGCAGAAGTGTAATCAGAAGGCATTTAAGTGACAAGTGCTAAATCACTCAGGCCACAAGTTCCTTTTTGGTTTTCTTTTGGCTGGGAAACAGTGCTCAAGAGAACCTTAGAAGCTGCAAGCACAAAGGCTCAAGCTGTGTTTATCTGTGATAATAAGCTAGAGGTTTTGTATGGAAGACAGAAAAGGAAATAGATGCAGTTATGTTCTCATCTTGGTGCCCTTTGAACTGCATGGAAGCACGACAGATCAACCGTTTGTAGCAGAACAGTCAAGATGCACACACATATAAATAAATAAATAAAAATTTGAAATGGCAATACACTGTTAAAATCAATGAAGTTTAAAGGACCAACTTTTGATGTTTTGGTGATTGAAATGTAATTTTTATTAAGTGGAGGTTCTTTTTCTGTACCAAGTATAGTTTCATTTTTTAATGTTATTCTTGAGATTGGAAATTAATAAAAACTTAAAGGATATTGTCCAGGATTGATTTTCATGGCCAAATGTCTGACGATGCTCTGATATAACAATATTAGAGTCCTTTGTATTAGTAAACAGGATTGATGCAGCCACAGGTTATAAAATAAGCTGCCCTTTCCTGTCTGTGGAGTTCTATACAAGACTTATTTGGCGATTCAGAAATGTACAGCTGCAGAATTCTAACCCCACAGGGAATCTTAAGATATCCTGAATCACACGGTACTTCCATTTGCATTTGCAAATTTTGGGGGGGGCAGGGAGAAGAGTTACCAAATAAACACTGACTATAATGAGTTCAGCCACTGTAACAAACACTTGACTGGGGAGACAGCACTGATGAAACCCACCAGGAAACAGTCCTGGAGAAACAATTTCTTTTCTGTTTTCTGATGTAGAGTACAGGACAAAGAGGATGTTTTCATGGGTTGTGGCTAAGCAAAATTAAAACTGCAAATAACTTACATTTGGTTTTTAAACAGTTCATTCATTTTTGGGTGTGGCATCCGTTGTTAGGACTTCTAACTAGCCATCTTTAAAATATTATATTAATTCTAAGGAATACTCTGCTTTCCTGACACAAAAATGACAATACTTTACCCTTTTGAGGTAGCACATTTGCAGTTATGAACTCTGTCTGGACTGTGATTCTTCAAAGTAGTAGTATCAGAAATACTCTTTCCCTCCTCAGCTGGCTAAGCAGCACTGCAGTGATGTCAGGAGCAAGACATTAAAATCTATTAGGTGCAGTGAAACTGCAAAAAGATGGGCTTTTTTATACTGTAGTGGAATCAGATTGACATTTAACAAAAGAAAAGCCTTTTGAAGTGGGTTTCATAGGCACTGGGAAGCCTCAGAAAGATACAACTTACTCTACAGAGATCATGAAAAAATTTCAGGACTCAAAAGGAGAAAATTATGGGCAAACTAGGAAACAGTCTACAAATGATAGCTTTTTAAAAGAATGGAAAAGCTGAACCTGGCACCATCTAAAGCAGTGTTTCTCAAGCTTGGCAACTTAAGGATGGGTGGACTTCAACTCCCAGAATACCCTAGCCAGCATGCTGGCTGGGGAATTCTGGAAGTTGAAGTCCACCTGTCTTGAAGTTGCCATGGTTGAGAAACACTATTCTAAAGACATTTGCGGGATGATGGCCAATGTGTATGTAGGTCCTTTTGCTTACTGGAAGAAAAAGATGCTTCAAAAGTGCATGTTGGTATACACATAGCACCTGTCGGCAGCTTCTTAAACCAAATGCATCTTTTCCCAGAATCTCAGTGTGGCTGCAGAAGGCTGCTCAGCTGCTTATTCTCTGAGAAAAATAGTTGGCTTTAACCAGTTGCTGGCAGGTGCTACTTTAATGCTCCCATATGCCAGAAACTTTCCAAGTCAACGTAAGAAAATTGGAATGCTTAAAAAATATAGATGGCATATGAAATATGATGTACATTTTTTCCCTTTTTAACATAGTGGACATTTCAAAATGCTAAGACAGCTTTAAATAGCCACTTATTTCAGGAGTTGGTCTGGATCTCAGTTCAGTCATTTTATCATCTGTAAAGCTGTAATAGTCTGAAGAATGTGTCATGCTGTTGCACCATTCACATAAATGAGCTGTGGTATGCAAAACTGACTACAGGAATTTTTTGTTCTGCCTTCAGCTTCTTTTTCACTTTGCATTGTAAGTAAGAGAATCACCTGAAACGCTCTTCATGTGAAGGCAGTGTTGGTCCAGCTGCGATGCTAAATCTATTTCACATCCCACCCTATTCAAGATTTACTGTGTTACTAGAAGTGATGCCTACCTTACAAATTCTTTTCTAAATTGCTATGCTGATGTTGCAAACAGATTATTTTATTACTCTGGCTTCCACACTAAATTAGAGAGATAGTTGGCAATCCTGACTGTAAATGTTAAGCAATTAACTAGGTTTCTTTTTAATGAAAGAAGCTTAGGTTTAACAGTAAAGATTTGATCTGTCCCTAAACTGAAAATATACAAGAGAAGCAGAGCCTTCTTTATAAGGCTAACCTCAGTACTATGAATCACCATTAAAAGATTATTAAGAAATAAGGAGCATAAATTATCCTTATGTTAACAGGCACATCTGTTGTTCTTGTTCAATATGCAAGTTTTAATCCTCCCCACCCCAAAATCTACAAACTTTGTTAATATGTCTTTCACATTTAAATTGCAAAGTGTGTACATGTGTGCACATTCCTCTACTGTACTGTTGGAAACAGGTTTCCTAATGAAGAATGAAAATTATTTGATTTTGAATAAGGACCGGTGGAAAACAGTTTAAGAGCTGTTTTGCTTTCTTACAGCACCACAAGGCTGGCTTAACATATATAAATGGAAAAAAGAATGATAACTTATTCTTCACTTGAGAAGGAAATCTTAATAAGTTAAATTAATAAAAATTAGCTTTTTAAGTTATATGCTATTGTAGGCTTACAAGATTTTGAAAGTTACACTTGGATAAAGAAATAGGGTCTTGCCCATAGATCCATAATTAGCATATAACTGAAAAAGCTAATTTTTATTAGACTTGTGTTCACAGCAATGCTTGATGCTGCTATCTGAATATATCCAGGTCAGAAGTTGCGTTTCTAAATTCCACTCTTCATATTGATATTTTAGAAAAGCAGAGAGTCCATTCCCAGTACAAATGGTGGTGTTTCTCCTGGCAACATTGCTGTGTGTTTGAATCATTGTAGAAAGCAGAAATGCAGGTGGTGAAACTTCCTATGATGCTTGTATTAGGAGTACATTGACTATTGAGTCTTGGCCTGGCCTACTCTTTTTGAAAAGGGAGGACCTTTGCTAAAAAAAAAAATAATAATCACCCACCAGCCTCTTGTGTTAAATGCAGGAGTAAAGATAGTCTTCAAACACATACGTTGGGCTTTGAAAAGTGGATTTTAATCATCATTAACAACAAGTCTTTATTATGGTGCAAGACCATGTGTCTTTAAACGGACATTTAAAATGCAGGAGAAGTATCATAAAAGTTTAATATCCATTTATGACAGAGAGAAGTTCCATTAGAATATCTCAATGGATTATATGAGCATCAACCCAAAATTTGCCTGCCTTGTAGAATGAAGCAAAACAAGCTTCTGAGTGCCAAGGAAGATGTAGTAGTAGAAGTAAAACAAATTGCATGTGGAGGTCCCTCTAAAAGGAGCAGCATAAAAGCATCCCCAATATTTCAACTGCCCCAAATCCACAAGACAAACATGTCCATTAAGTGTTACGTTACTGGATCTGAGCTCTAGCAGAGCAGATGAAAGGATGTTTGTATGAACCATAAAGAATGCTCTCCAGTATTTGGACAAAGCCAATATCTTAAGATAACAGGCTGGCTGGATTATTGATTTTAATAAATGTAGAGCAATTATAACTTAAGATCCTATAGCTGAAAAAGCTAATGGCAAGTGAAACTCACAGTGGGTGGGTTTTGCTAAAAAAAAAGTGATATTGAAAGCAGGGCCACAACTAGGGGGGGCAAACAGGACATGTGCCCCAGGCGCTGCACTGGTGGGGCACCAAAATGAGTGCAGGGGGGGGAGCCAAAATGGGCATGGAATCCATGTTTGCTCTGGATGACACAGACCCTAGTTGTGGCCCTGATTGAAAGTATAAGTGCAAACAATTCCCATGAGGAAAAAAATGCAGAAGAGAAGGAGCCAAAGTAACTACATGAAACACTTAGTGAAGATCAGAAAGCAAGTCAAATAGAAAAGGTGGAAAGACAGGCAAGACAACTAGAAGGAATACATAAAGAAAGCTGGAACGGTAGCGATGATGTCAGGACAGTTAAAGCTCAGAAGGAGCCAAAGTGGACAATGGATGCTAAGAACAAGTTAGAGACTTTTTTTTCTTTGTTTTTTATGGCTTCTGGAATTCTTTCCAATCCCTTAATAGCAGCTCTGCACTAACCAGAAGGGTAGATGAAGGGGGCTTAAGAATGAGGCATCTGGCAGGCTTCTGAGCCACTGCCTAATTATTTCTCCCATAGGGATGGCTTTTGGTTTTTTTCTGCATTTATTTCTCTGCAGCCCCTAGCTGGATCTGGCCCATTTTCAAACTCAGTACTACTTTTTTGGCTACACCAGTTTTGGCTCTGTTCTGTTTTGCTCTCCAATGAAGATGGCAACAATTTGATTAAGCAATGAAGAAAAGGGACTGTTACCCAACTCTGGAGCACAGGTAAAGTTCCTGATGACTAGTGGAGGGCAAATGTCCCATCTTCAATTTAAAAAAAAAGAGTGAAAAGAGGATTCTGGGAACTGCATCAGTTTGATATCAATCACTAGGAATATTCTAGAGAACATCAACAAGACATTGAAATATAAGCTCTTCCAAAAAAAAATCAATAATTTCCAGAACGGATTTGTCAAGACCAAGTCTTGCAGACTAGACTTTTTAAAAAAATTAGGTAACCTCTATTCTTTATAGATCATGGGAATTCTGCAGATGTAACATATCTTGATTTTGGCAAAGAATTTGCCATAGTACCTGTGACATTCTGATTAGCATGCCAGTTAAGTGTGAGCTAGATAGCATGACAAATAAGTGAATGCATAGCTGGCTTGAAAATCATCATGAAAAAGAACTCATTAATGGTTCCATATCAAAGAAGTATCAAGTGTGGTGCCCCAAATTTCAGTCCTGGATTCCAAACTGTTCAACATTTGTATTTTGTTACTTGGATAAGGAAGTGGAGGGAATGATTATGAAATTTGCAGATGACAGAAAATTGGGTGGGATACCTAATAACCTGGAATGATGTATACCCTGCCAATCTTGGCAACTTCCAGCTGCGTGGACTTTAACTCCCAGCTTTCTTAGCAATGGTCATGCTGGCTGGGGAATTCTGGGAGTTGAAGTCTCCCAGTTGCTAGGTTGGAAAACACTGCCCTAGAGAACAGAAATGTACTACAAGATATTATTGATAGATTAGAAAAATGGATTGAAAATTACAAGATGAAATTTAATACAGAGAAATGCAAAGTTATGTACTTAGGAAACAAGAATAAAACACGGGTATACAATAGGACACACTTGAGTTGATAATCTTTGTGGGAAAAGATCTTAGAACAGTAGTTGATTATAAACTGAATCAGTGTGATGTAACAATTAAGGTTTGGATTAGGAGTGGTGAGATGTTGGTTCAAATCTACTCCCAGCCACAGAAGCTCACTGGGTGACTGGGCCAGTCACACAGTCTCAGCTCAGCATACCTCACAGAGTTGTTGTGGGGAAAAATAGAAGGAGGGAGTGGTGCGTGCTTTGTCTTGAGCTCCTGAAACAAAGACGGGATATAGGCCCAATAAATAAATACTGCATGCATAGGAAAAGTAGTGTGACATGATTGAAAAAAGGCAAATATAACTTTAGACTGCATTGACAGAAACATTGTTTCTGAACTGGGATATGTTGCCATGCTTTATTCAGACCCCACTTTGAGCACTGTGTCCAGTTCTGGTCATCACACTTTAAGAAGGATTCCGAAAATCTGGAACAGTTTCACAGAAGGATAAAGAGGATGACCACTTAGAAACTTACGTCCTGTGAGGAACTGGGAGTTTTCAGCCTTGAGAAGACTGAAGGAGAATAAGACACCACCCTTCACATATGGAGGTGAGGATGGGGAATGCCTGGTAGAAGATCCAGACCTTTTCTTCATTGTTCCAGGGTGCAGAAATAGGAATGCTTCTAACAAAAAGAGCAGTTGGACACCAGAATCAATTCCCCAGAGAGATGGTTGTTGTTTGTTGTTGTTTATTCATTTAGTCCCTTCCGACTCTTCGTGACTTCATGGACCAGCCCACGCCAGAGCTTCCTGTCGGTCATCAACACCCCCAGCTCCCCCAGGGACGAGTCCGTCACCTCTAGAATATCATCCATCCATCTTGCCCTTGGTCGGCCCCTCTTCCTTTTGCCTTCCACTCTCCCTAGCATCAGCATCTTCTCCAAGGTGTCCTGTCTTCTCATGATGTGGCCAAAGTATTTCAGTTTTGCCTTTAATATCATTCCCTCAAGTGAGCAGTCTGGCTTTATTTCCTGGAGGATGGACTGGTTGGATCTTCTTGCAGTCCAAGGCACTCTCAGAATTTTCCTCCAACACCACAGTTCAAAAGCATCGATCTTCCTTCTTTCTCTCAGCCTTCCTTATGGTCCAGCTCTCGCAGCCATATGTTACTACGGGGAACACCATTGCTTTAACTATGCGGGCCTTTGTTGTCAGTGTGATGTCTCTGCTCTTAACTATTTTATCGAGATTTGTCATTGCTCTTCTCCCAAGGATTAAGTGTCTTCTGATTTCCTGACTGCAGTCAGCATCTGCAGTAATCTTCGCACCTAGAAATACAAAGTCTTTCACTGCTTCTACATGTTCTCCCTCTATGTGCCAGTTATCAATCAAGCTGGTTGCCATAATCTTGGTTTTTTTGAGGTTTAGCTGCAAGCCAGCTTTTGCACTTTCTTCTTTCACCTTCATCATAAGGCTCCTCAGTTCCTGTTCACTTTCAGCCATCAAAGGTGCAGAAATAGGAATGCTTCTAACAAAAAGAGCAGTTGGACACCAGAATCAATTCCCCAGAGAGATGGTGGCTCTACTTTATTGGCTGTATTCCAGCCAAGGGGAGACCCACATCTCTTTGGGATGCTTCAGTTTGGATTCCACACTAAGCAGGGAGTTGGATTCAATTGGCTAAATGGTCTCTATTTGTGAAACCACATGCACACACACCCCTTTCCTCTTACAGAATTATAGTACTGGAAGGAACCTCAGTGATATTTAACCCAAACCCCTCACAAAGTGGGAAAGTGGCTCATGAGTCTGCACAACTGGAGCACTTTTCCAGCCACAAAAGTACTGCCTCTTGGGGCCATATTTTCCACTGCCCATGGGGAACCCCCTCTGGGTTTTAGCTGCAGCCTTTTACCAAATTTCCATGGCCAAGGGGGTTAATCTTAACCTATGAATTAAATGTCCATACTGAGTTTTAAAATCCAGAATAGATTTCTGAGGTTTTTAGTATAATCTTTTTAAAATAATCTTTTTAAAAGCTGCAGCTCTCTGCCTAATTTCTTAGGCTCAAACACTCCTGAACTCAAATGGAGTTACTTTCCAGGAAACATAAAGATGACTGCACTCTGTTATATAACTGTTTGATTACATTTCTGATTGCTTAAATTTCTTGCAACCCTTCTTTGGTGCTCTGTACTGAAGTAATAAGTTGCAGCAGAGGAAGATCAGTATTATAAATAAAAACAAATTTGGAACAGGAATGGCAACTAAAAACAAAGGAGTGGAGAATAGGAACTAGCAAGTAGAACCACATCAAAAAGTTTCTAACCTGCTTATTTTGATGTGAAATACTTTCAGGATTCAGCTATAATTCTCTTAACATATATGTTGTTTTTCACAGATTGCTTGAAGTAAAGCCCTGATGCCTAGCACTTATTCAGTATGCCACTGAAAGAATATCTACTTCTTCAGGTGAGTTTCGCTGCTGTCTGGTCCAAGAGTCACTCGCTTTGGCTCCCGTTGATCAAGCACTGTCATCTAGGAGACCCAGGAAATGAACCTTCTCAGTCGTTGCACCAGCCATCCGGAACAGCATCTCCCTGGAGATTTGGAAAGGTCTACAGGTCCTACCTACTGGCCCTTAAATGAGCATTAAACACTTGGTTCTTTCCCCAAGCCTTGCTTTAGTGTGTGGCCAGGCCCCTTTAATTTGGGTGGGATGGGGTGAGTGTTTCGGATTTGTTCCCTCTGAGTGATTAAAAAAAAAAGAGCATGATATTGTTTTGACCTGTTCTTACATTGTGAAGCCACCCGGAGTCATTCTGGAGTTGGGCTGCCTAGAAATCAGATAGATAGATGGATGGATGGATGGATGGATGGATGGATGGATGGATGGATGGATGGATGGATGATAGATAGATAGATAGATAGATAGATAGATAGATAGATAGATAGATAGATAGAGATAAATCCCCAAAGCTGCCACCTTCAGATCCCTATGTAACTTTTGGTTCTTCGAGAAAATCTGTCAAGCAGGAATCATTTGGAGCTTTCGACATTTATTTCCACCTTGATCCGGAGGAGCGTTGCCTATCTCCTCCCTGTGGTGTGAGTTTCTGATGGGCTGCTTCATTCCCCTCCCCCTCTACCCCCCTTTAACTGCTACATTGGGATTTATTAGCCAGACTTCCCCTCCAATTCTTTCTCCTAGCTTCAGCTTTCCTACTTAACTTTGCCCTGGGTCTTTGATCTGCAAATTTTCTTGGGCCCTAATTCCTCCCTGCTTTCTAGTCCCTTAAGTTAAAAGGAAAAACAAAACAAAACCCTGAACATGCAAAATTACAGCAAAGTTGTAATTTTGCGTGTGCGTTTCACGTATGGTAATTTTGCCACGAACATTTCTGGCATCGTCGGGCGTGGGGGGGGGGGGGGAGAACGGCTTGCTACTTGTTTGTCTACCTTAAGGGAAACCGAGGGAATGGGAGGCAGCGGGAGGAGAGAGCAGCGCGCCAGAGACTGCAGGGAGAGAGGTCTTTTTCTAAAAGCACTTTGGCTCTGTCCATGGTCAAAGTAATTCAGCCGTAATCCCCCTTTCTCTTCCTCTCCTGAAGCTCTATTCATATTCTAATCACAGCTTTCCCTTCCCTAAACCAGCCACTTTATCAGAGCCCCGGCTTTGCTCGGCTCCTCCGCTCCCTGCGTAGCTCACAGAGGCGCCTTCGGAACAGACGCCCCACTTTCGCCCGGCTTTGCCGGCGTCCTCCTCGGTGCGCCCCTCGCCCTTCCGCCCAGCCCCACACGGTTCCCGAGCACCTCGCCAGCGCCCGCGGCTCGGCGGCGGGCCTAACTTGGGCGCGCTTTCCAGGGCGGCAGCGCTTCCCCTCCTCGGTCCACGCCGCCCTCCGAGCCCCCTTTCTTCAACTAGTTGCGACCCAGGGGGAATGCAACACGCACAGGCATATCGCGTATGCCTGTGTGGGGATCCATCCCTGCATCTAGGCTATCTCTAATGAGTCCCTTCGCGCATTACGCAGCGCCCAGGACAGGGCGCCACAGCCCAAGCCCGGCTCTGTTCTCGCTCGCTCGCTCGCTCTCCCGCTTTCTCTCTCTCTCTCTCTTTTTTGGGGCGGGGAGGGTGATAGGCGGTGGAAACGTTAGGGAACGGTGGGGGCCACCTTTGAATGTTGTGGTGGGCATATTTTAGGCAAGAGCCAACCCCCGTCGGGGGGAAACTGAGAGGTCCCGGCGTGTGAAGCCCCCGGAACACCCAGAGAGAGGAAGGGGGGAGGCGAAGGGGCTCTTTTCCTCGGAGCAAACTCTCTGGAAGAGGGGGAGGGGCGGGGGGCAGTCGGGCCGGAGGAGGAGTGCGAAGTCCGGGTCGATCCCAGGCTGTCCTGAGCCAAACGCAGGGTGGGGAGGGAAAGGGGGCGAAGGGGGTCCGGCTGTGTGTGGAACTTTCAGCAAGACAAGCCTTCCCGAAGGGCGAGCGGGGAGGGGGAAGCCGCCCAAAGAAGTGTGGGGCTCACTCGCCGAAGAGCTCCGAAGTCTCTCTCGCTCTCTCATTCTCCCCCCCCCCCTCTGCCGGAGGAGCTCTTTTCTTATTCAAAACAGTGGCACAATGGGGTTCACATTGAGCCTTGCCACATCCCCATCTGACTAGCAGCCATTCATCAGGCTGGCCGGCCTATCAATGACATTTCTCCCATCAGGGCTCCTATAAAATCACGCTTTTTCCCATGAAACATCCGCAAACATTTTGACGGCTCCGACGTTGCCCTGCTGGATTTACTGAGGGTCTCTCTCTCTCTCTTTTTCCCCCACCCCCCCTTCTGGCCTCCCCGCATCTCTCTTTCTCTCTCTCTGACACACACACACACACACACACACACCCGCTTCCTCCCCCTCGCTCTCGCCTGCCCCTCTGAGCCAAGGGGAACCCCCCAAAACGCAGTTCGGACGTTGGGGCTCCTGTACTGTCCATGGGATCAGCATGCATTGTGGGTTGCTGCAGGAACCTGACATGGATTCCACAGGTCAGTCCAAGCCGTCGGGCGGCCCGCAACAGTCCAAGCCCGGGGCCGGACGTGGCCGGGAGCGGAGAGGAGGGTGGCGGGGATCCGGCCTGTCAGCCCTTCTGCTAAGAGATGGGGCGGGCGGCCCGATCCAAGGCGCCATCGTGGGGACTTGGACGGAACCGAGGCCCCAAAGGCCCGGGCCCCAGGCGTTTAGCCTCATTCTCCAAGCCTGGGTGGGAAGGACTGGGGCCACCTGCCCTTCAACTTCCTTTGTAGGCTTCCAGCAGCCCACGTCCTTTTAGAGGGGAGGCTTCTCGGGTGGAGCTGACTTTGGGGCACCACCAGAATGGAACTAGCCAGAAGGAGAGGCATAAAGGTTTGGAGCTGGTGTGTGAGACTCCTGTTTGGGGCTCTCTTGCAATTCCAGGGTGGTGAAGAGAATCTGGCTGAGTTTTGCTCGGGGGGGGGGGGGGGACTTTCATTCTCACGACCACTTGCACCAATGACCTCTGCCTGGCTTAACAGTTGAGCGGTTCCCTTCTTGGGCCCAGGAGGGGAAATGGGGGGGGGGGAGGTAGCCTTAGGAGTTCTTAGGATTAGGAGGCTAGAAAGCTTGGCCATTGCCTTCTACCAGGTTTTGATACTCCTGCTCTTGAAAATGAGGAGGAGGAGGAAAGTGGTTGTAGGAGCACTAGTTAATTCTTGGGGCAAATCTTCACTTAAGACCATAGACCGATACTGGACCGCTGTGAAGCAACTCTCATTATCTCAAAGCAAAACTCTACTTGGAATTAATCCTATTAATTGCTGTGGCTCTTAACTATGTTCAGAATATCAGCTTTAATCCCCCTCACTTTCATTCGTGTATTTGAGATCCCCAGTTCCCCCAGCCCTTCCTTTACTCCTACTGTCGCCTCTGCTCACACCAGATATATCTGTACAGGTTGCTTAACCTCACCCTTGCTACCCAGCGGCGGCTGATCCGTTCTCACATCTGGAGCCTCTCCTGGAGGCACCAGTGAAGCGGCCAGAAGTGATTGCTGCTTTGTTCCCACGGGGATACCCCAAATGAGGTCCAGGTGGGCAGTTAGCTTGCACGAGGCGCTGGAAAGGACTCTGGGTGCAGAAACTATAAAATCTCGGCAGGTGCTGAGCAGAGGCAGAAGGTGGCGGGAGCTTAAATCTGAAGATGCAGTGAGGGCAACTTTTTCTCTATTTAATGTAGAGTCGTCGTTCAGTCTTAAACTGTTACTCCTTGGCTTGTCGACTTTTCGGACCTATCGCATGGAAGTCAGTGGGGATGTTCTACAAGGAGGGATTTGAGGGATTATAGCGTGTCAGTTGCACTGAAATTTGGAAGTTTCAATGGGCCTTTCGAAAAACGTATAGGGCGGGGGATGGGGAAGCGCTTGCCATAGTTGGATAGAGGTCTAAGAAACGTGTCTGGTTGGGAAATCCACAGGATGCCGAAGCTGCTGGCAGGGAGATCAAGTGACACGGGTTGAGGGTTGAAGGATCGGGCCGCCTGCCATTACCCCAAAACCTCCAAAAGCTTTTCCTTCCTACTCCCCAGCTCGAGATTTTAAGGTGGAAGTTTTAACGAACCGCGCGGCGCTCTCCTTTTTGGCGACCCCCCCCCCCCAAGAAAACAGCGAAAAAAATGCAGGTTTAAAAAGGGAGCCCAATGGCGCCCTGGACATCTCGATGAGGAATATTTGCAAGAATATTTCGGGGGTGGGGGGGAATGATAAAAGCATCAACCGGCCTGTTTTTGGAAAGTGACGTTAGGATCTGGCAGCTTAAGGATCGAAAGGAAAGGAATACCAAAATAATGAAAATCAAAATGAAAATCAAAACAAATAAAAACAAAAATATCACGAACGAGGAATCCGAAACCCGAACACGGCCAGATACGTTTCCTATCAAAATTGGAATTTTGAAAACTAAATGGTGGGGGGGGGGGGCAGGAGTGAGAGATCTGTGTAGGGCTTTCCCCCTTTAAAATGGAAGCTTTCTTAGGGCGCCTTTGCTGCAACAAATAGAGCGAACCGGGCGGTCCAACAGCGCGATGTCCCGGAAAAGGGGCGATGAGAGCAGGATAAAACTTAACCAGGGCTGCAGTGACGGTGGGGGGGTTGACAAAGCTCGGGACCGCCTCAGCAGAAGGACCAGGATGCCTACACCCCCCGAAAGGGCAACCTGGCTTCTTGCTATAAACCCCCAAAGTGGGCTTAGCCCCAACGCCTTCGTGGTGATCAATAGCGAGACGAGTTGTGGGCCGCCGCTGAAGCTCCTGGCCCTCCGAGCCAATCCCTGGGCGATTCCCCCCGCGCCAGGGCGCCCGCGCCTAGCCGCCTTCCAGCTTCTTCCCGACCGGATGAACTGATGGACGTTCCTCGCCGAGCCGGCCTGGGGCAAGCCTTCAAAGGCGCGGGGACAGTTCCCGGCTGGCTGGCAGCGGGATTGATTAAGATAATATTAATCAGGAATCACTTTCCCGACCTTGCTCAACAGATGGCACGGAAAGTGGAGCTTTTGGCGTTGCCCCATTCAGGAACTTTCGCCTCCTTTTCAGAGGACTTAATCCAATTAGGCTTTCTTCGGAGTTTCAGTTGTTATGTAAAGAAAGAACCCTTTTGCATTGGTGGCGAAATATAGCTTCATCGGAGGCGGGGGTGGGAAGGCAGTCTCATTTTAATGTTTTCTGGACGTTCACCTCTCTTCTCCAACCTATCCAGGCCTTTAAATCTCTCATTGGGGAAATCAATTGGCATCTGAAGTCGCAATCGCAGCCTGCTTCTAACTACTCTGGGGCACCTCTAGAGCAGTTATAACGCGGGCAAGTATGGGTTAAAATAATAGTAATTATACACCTGTACAATTAATAAAAATAACTCTGGCTAAGCCGTTTTGAGCAAACTCTAATCTCTTTCTGCCTTTAGTATAAGTTTCGAACATTGTTGATTCAGTCAAATGTTGCTAAATCCATTTAAAGCCATGCAACAGGTTGATCTACTGTATAAAGAAAATTTGCCTAATTCAGCTACAGCACAAATCTCCGTTGGATTATGATGCATTTGGTGCTAAAATCTGATTTGATCTGACTTTTCATTCTTATATTAGGGGTGCTTAAGGCAACTTTCTCCAGCTAGTGCTGCTGGCAGGGACATCTGGAATTCCAAGAACTGTAGTCCAAGGTATCTAGAGTATATCATATTAAGAAAGGTAGTTTGCAGGGGAGCGGGCTGTATTTATGTTTTTGTTTTATTTTATAAATTTGAAATGATGGAAGGCAGGAAACTTAATCCAGATAGCCAGGCAGATCCCTAAATTTAATCTCTACCAAAGAAATTGTGAAAGGAAAAGAAAGTCCTTTCTGTTGAACAGTGACAAGATTAATTAATGTATTAATTGAAACCGAGAAGTGGCAGAATTGATAGCAGCCAAACTGGAGGTCCTGACCTATGATGATTCCAAAGTCTGTTCTCAGGATCCAGAAGCCCAAGAAAAGTGGTGGAACCTTCCTTTTCTCTACATCTCCCCCGCTTCAAGAAATTGATTTGCTTCAGAACCTATTTTTAATGCGCTACTCTAGAATATGTGGTGTAGAAGCCAAGGCAAATATTTCTATACATGTAGGTGACAAATGCAATGTCTAAACATCTGCAATTAGGGTCTACAATATGAGTAGCATTAGGCAATGTTAGAATCTGAAATTAATATAATCACCCTTCAGTGCTTTAGATTTGATTTGTTTCCTTCAAAATATAGTAAACCACGGACCTGATTGTCTTTAGGAGACCTCCTGCTTATCTTCTTCTGCAGAGGGCACTGAGTGTCTGCCCCTAAATCCTGTCCCAGTGGCACCTTAGTTCCAGGAGGGGTTCTTGAACCCCAGGACCAGACTTTTAAAAGCACTGGCTACTGCTGTCCCTTATGATGCATGCTGGATTAGAATTTGGTAAACTGAGGTTTACTTCATTGTTTTTAGCTGCTGACCCCTTTTTGCTTCCTTGTCCTCACCCAAGCCCCCCACTGTTCTTGCTAAGGAAAGATGCTTGCTGAACCAAGCCATCAGCTACTTTGGCAGTGATCGTTATTGACCGACTTTTTCAATGAGAATTAAATGAAGGCATTACACACAATTTGGAAACACATCCCTTGGACCCTCTTTGTTATAATTGGATAACGAGAGAAGTGGAAAGTGAGCAGTATGTGAGAGGGTTATTTATAATCCAAAATTTGGGAGCTGGATCCTTAAAGAGGGAGCCATGCTCATTACAAAGGGTCTTAACTAGCTCTCCAGCCCAGCACAGACACTCAAAGGCTGTTTTCACATGTTCTAGACCTACTTCCACCCCAGTAGATGTCTCATCTATGCTTATGGCAGACTCTGTAATCTTTTGAACAAATTCAGAACTTCATGCTTTTTATTGTGGCCAATTTCTGCTTTCCCTCTTTTAGGAAAGTATGTTCATTTAGTGATATCTGGGGGGTATACTTCCTTATCAAGCATTACAGAGGCTGTTTTACAATGACTGAAAGAAAAGGAGATGTTGGCTGTCTGGTGGATAGGGAATCAGACATTCCAGAGGTGCTAGAATTGACTGTTTAACAGTTCTATACTTGGTGAATGAAACAGAAGATTTAACAAATCAGTGTTGCTTTACAACATAGGAAGTTATTTTATAACTTCCCCAATACACATTTTATTCACCAATTATGCTTGTAGTTTTAAAACATGGCTTGGCAACTGCAAATGGCTATGCTTCAGATATGCCGGAATGGGCAACTCAGAAGGGTTTTGTTTAAATGTTTGCAAGCTGGGCAACCCAAGCTATGTTTCTACAACTTTCTCTTAATGGTATCCATGAAGATCATATTTGTATCTTTTTCTTATAGCAGCATTTTCCCCCTAGCATAGTCTGTTAAGGCAAGGTTATCCAAATTGTGCTTTTTAAAATCACCATTTCTTATTTGCCCTTTCCTCATTGTATATTAGTAAATTTGCCAATTTTATCTGAGAAGAGATAGTAAACATTTCTAATCTGTGAGATGTTTAAATCATTGAATACAATAAGATGCTAGCATAGATGATGTTTCTCCATCATCTTCTATCCTGCAAGATATTAGTTGTAAGAGAAAAATACATTGAATCCATGTCTATAAAACTGCTGAATTTACAGACATATATGCAAAATTGGTTCTGTTTTGTCTTTTGATTTCAGATGAATTAAGAAAGATATGTGTTATTTTAAAAATTAGTTTGTTATGAAGTTCAACAATTTTAAGATCCATAATAAGGCAAAGCATGTGATTAAAGAAGCTGCAGCTAAGCACATATAGTAACATCATGAAAGGTAATCATGATCACAAATTCGGTTTTGCTTCAGATAGCATTTGGCATCATGCAATTACATTTTGGTACCATAGAGCTCATGCATGGAGAATGGAGAATGAGGAAATGGATAAACTGTAACTAGTAAGTCATATAAGGTTTACTGTTTGCTTGAAGACAGTACGGTGGTTTTTCACCAGTCTCACTAAAGACAAGTTCCTTATTTGTGCAGGCCATCCTAAATCACACTGAATGTTTCCCATTCATTTTGCTACCTTGAAATACCCTCAGTAGGACTCCAGGACTATGTGTTGGGGAAGGAGGGATATAGATTCTTGTCTATGTTTATAGAAGTGTTATCAAAAGAAGAAGGAGGGAGGGAGGCACCACAGTGTTCTTTGCTTTCTTTCACTTTGAGACCTTTACTCTTTTTTGGTAAAGTTATTACTTGTATTGTACAGATTTAACTGCACGGGTATCAAAGAGTAGAGGGAGAAGTAAATAAGATATAATTGAGAGAAGCATCTGACTCATAAATCATGGGCAATCCTGATCCTTTTTCACAATATGCAATAGCGATTTTGTTTCTCGCAGCTCTGCAGTTGGGTAGAATGAAGCAGCCGCCACAAACAACTGACTTTGAGTGCTAGGAAATAGCAGCATGTTGTTAGTTTAATTGATCAGGACTGCATTCTTACCAGCAAGGTTAGACAGAAGTGGGATTTTTGGATTTAGGCATACTTAGAAGTGTGGCTGGGTGTGAGTACTATATGACTTGACTTGGGTCATGGATATCATTTGTTGCTCTAGGCTAGGGGAAAAAAATTGACCAACCTTTTTGTTGTTGTTGTTGTTGTTGTTGTTGTTCTAGGCAGAATTGAAATGAAGACTGACTTGATGGTCTGGTTCAGCTTAAGCGGCTTCCTGGTATCTGGAGTGGTATTTAGAATCAATGTATTTTTGGTATCATAATCAATGAGAAGTGTTTATAATTAGTCTCAGCAGGGGCAGCATCTGGCTGACCAGAGCAGAATCAAACCTGGTTAATATTGGGATGAGACCACTTGGGATTGACTGAGCAGTTGAAAGCATCTTGGAAGAAAGCAATGGCATGCATCATTTCCACAGCGATATTAAAAAAAAAAAATTAATTGACTCAACAGATGTCAAACTCAGCTTGAGGGTGTTGCTACCTTTATTTATAATTAACTTATAAATATTATAAATAACTTATAAACTTTATTTATAATTAACTTATAATAGATATAATATATCAATACTATAACCCTTACAATATAATTAATTTATAATTAACTGTGTCCTGGGAACACAAAACAAGTTCAAACAATTTATTGTATGCAATGGTATTATTATATACAATAATACAGTAAAAATCACAAGAAAATAAAACATTATTTTAAACCATTTTACAGTTCTTGTAGAATAAGGTGGGGTTTTGAGGTGATAGAATTTGGGGCCATAACACTAGTAGCTACAGGTATGTAAGCCCTTGCAAATGAGCATGTTTTTTGGCATGTAATAAATCATATGCAAAAAATGTAGCCTACTTTGTGTAATTAACTGCTACCTCAGAGAGAAAGATGACTCATAGTCTTCTCATCAATATAGTATTCCAGGTTGCTTTTTTATGTGTCAAAATCATTTTTTTTCAATGCTGTTTGAAGAGATACCCTTCAAAGTTCTACCTTCTTGTTCTACTACATAATATACAGAGAGGTGCCAAATAGGGCTTGTGCAGCGCTTTGGATCCAATTCCAAAGAAGTGTTTCAGAGTGTGAAACGGGCATAAATATAGCACCCATGTCATGTGCGCCGTTTCAATGTATTTGATGCATCGTAACGTTTCGCATGTCATTAATTGGATGCGTGTTGCATTTGTCTAGGGAGGATGAGAACGATTATATTTTGGCTTTGCTTTGGAATGTATGTGTGTTATCTACTGCGCTCAAGGTTACTTTCCCAGGCTAGCAACTCTGACGATTGCTTGCACCTGTGCCGGGCGGGGCTGTTATGAGGGAGGCGGGATACGTTTGAAG
The DNA here is from genome assembly GCF_035149785.1 of Candoia aspera. Lineage (NCBI taxonomy): Eukaryota > Metazoa > Chordata > Lepidosauria > Squamata > Candoiidae > Candoia > Candoia aspera. The sequence goes on from NC_086159.1 coordinate 24,083,767, forward strand.
CAAGGGTTTAAGTTTGTATTTGGCGCGCTTTTGCTCATTCTCAGCTTTCTCTGTATTTGCTTCTAGTACTCTAATAAATCAGATTTCATTTAGCATCCTCTTGTGAGTCTGAGTATTTGGGGCTGGGGCAATCATTACATAAAGCTGAGAATCTCAGTTCCTAACTCCGCTGGCCCCTGTCCAAGGAAGACAAGCGTCTAACTTGTGAGGGAGAGAGCCCGCGATGACCGAGCCCGAAATCGTGATGATGGAGGAAGGGGAACCGGACTCGACCGTGAGGCCGTCCGGCCGACCGTCCCAAGGAGGGGAGCTGTCCGCCATCAGAGAGGAGGCGAGCTCCGGGTCGGAGAGCGAAGCCGGGGGGCTGAAAACGGCCCCGGAGACCACCGTGAATTCTCCGGGTGAGCTGCTCACCTGGGATGAGACCCGAGGAGATGCCACAGCAGCGGGGGGCCCATCCTGGAGGCAGAGATACCCTTTATCCCCCAACGTGGTGCAGGTGCAGCCAACGGAGGGCTCACCCACTCCGGATCGAATCAGAGTGCTGGAGTCGAAAATGGATTCGTTGGAGGCTATTCTGAAACAGCTGAGCTTGGATGTAACCTCGATGCGAGAGCTCCGGGAAGAATCCAGCCAGAGGCATTCCACCCCTTCCTCCCAGGGGCTGACCCCGGAACGGCGACGGGTGGTGCGGAGGCGCGAAGGGGACCAGTCGGTCCAGATGGAAATCGCAGCAGCGCCCGGGCGATCGCCCCGGGGCCCCGTGCCGCTCCGAGTCAGGGAAGCACCAGCCGCGGCAGCCCCGGTGGTGGGGCGCAGCCCGGCGGGAGGCGGTATGCGAGACTTCCCTGTCAAGTTTGATGGGGACCCGACCAAACTCTCGTTCTTCCTGACTAATGCGAAAGCTTATATGGAAGAATGGGGGGGGGGTTTCCAATCGGAGAAGGCAAGAATCATCACCATTGCCACCAAACTGAAGGGGAGGGCGGCAGACTGGTATGTCCAGATGTGCCAGTCGGAAGCGCCCGAACTGGAAAATCTCGAGGAGTTCCTCTGGGCGTTGAAGCAACACTTCGAGGACCCCTTAGCAAAGGAGAGAGCAAAGCGAGCCCTGAAGGAACTCAAGCAGGGGTTCCGATCAGTGGCCGATTATGCTTTGGAGTTTAAAGCGCTAGCTGGGAAGGTGGATGACTGGTCCCAAGCAACCATTATCGAGCTCTTCAAAGATGGTTTGAATACCGAGGTGCTGCGCTGGTCCCTGGGGAGGGACGACCCATACACGCTGTATGAGTGGATCCTGCTAGCAGGAAGGGCTGAACATGCCCAAGAGGTCTTTGCCCAGCGGAAGACCGTCAAGTCGGGGCGGGAGATGAAGCCCAGCCGCACATCGACCACCGGAGGAAAACCGGGACAGCGACCCTGGGACGAGGAGCGTGAGAAGCGGTATGCCAAAGGATTGTGCCTCAGATGCGGTAAGGAGGGGCATCGAGTGGCAGCATGCCCGAAGGCAAAGGTGGAGGAACGGCCCGGAAAACCGCCGGCGAAGTCCCCTGCGTTGCCGAGGAAACAGAAAGCTGCGGTGGCTGAGACCGAGGGAGACGATGTGATGTTCTACGAAATTGAAGGGGAGACCGAAATCCCGCAACCGGCGGGAAACGCCAGCCACCTGCTCTAAAGGGCGCCGCTGGGCAGGTGGTAGAAGACGGGCGCGAGCCTCCAGCGGTGAGTGGCACTTACCGCATACTCATGGTGAAATTGAAATTGGGTTCACAAGTCAAGACGGTGGAAGTATGGGCCATGATTGATTCGGGGTGTTCCCGGTGTCTGATGCACCCCGATGTGGTGGCGGCTTTGGAGCTCCCCACTTTTCCCCTACAAAGACCCATCGCATTTACTCAATTGGATGGGTCCATGGCAGGGGGCAAACCGGTCACCCACTTTACAGGGCGGGTAGCCTTGCAACTGGGCAGTCACCAGGAAGGGTTGTCTTTTGTCGTGGCTCCCGTAGGGGGCCCATTGGTGGTGTTGGGGGTACCATGGTTGGTGCAGCAAAACCCCCAAATAAACTGGGTCTACCGGACCATCACATTTAGGGATGGGTTTTATCAAGCGGCAGAGGGGAAGGGTGCCCCAGAGGAGATGGTGGGGGTTGCGGCAGCTGCGACTCCGCCCTACCCGGCCTCTCCTCTGGAGGGCTTGCCGGCCGAGTACAGGATGTTTGCTGATGTATTCGGTGAAAAGGAAGCTGACCAGTTGCCCCCCCATCGAAAGACGGACTGTGCCATAGAACTGCTGCCCAACACTCAATTGCCTAAACCAAAAATTTATTCCATGACGCAAAAGGAACTGACTTTGTTGAGGGAATTTGTGGACAAAAATTTGGCGCGCGGATTCATTGAGCCGGCGAATTCACCCGTGGGGGCGCCGGTTCTTTTCCGCCCAAAAAAGGATGGGACATTGAGACTTTGTACGGATTTCCGCGGATTAAATGCCGTCTCAATTTCCAACAAATATCCCTTGCCATTGATAAAGGACATGTTGTCACATCTGGCCAAAGGCAAGATTTTCTCTAAACTGGATTTAAGAGAAGCCTACTATCGTGTACGAATCAAGGAGGGTGATGAGTGGAAAACTGCATTCAATGCAGTCATATAAATAACTGTTTGCATCAGCCAAGGATCAGTCATTCTGGACTGGAAGAATGTGCCTGGGTTGTGCCTGGGTTGACATACGGGCTAAGCTGTAATGTAGTTTGTTTGGTTTGTCTTAAAACTGTGTATAAGTTTAGTCACTGGAGACTGAAAAGCATGGATTTGGCTTAATTCAACCAAGTCAATCTATCTTAGCCAATAAAATATTACTAAAACAATGACTTTATACAAGGAATACAATCAACCAATATTTGTGGTCTCTGCTCCTGCCAGAAACACAACAAAACTGTTTTTTTTAAATCTAAGTGGCTGTGGTACTGAATAAAAAAAAAATCCCTTCTCACTCCTATGGGTGGTATGTGTCTTCCTCAATCTCGTGTCCTCTACCAGAGGCCTGGGAGTTTGAGGTTTCTGCACAGTATCTTAGCTGTTCCCAGCACTGCACTCTTCTGGGCAGAGAGCTCTGATGTTGCTCCTGGGGTCTGTTGGAGCCACTGTCCCAGCTTGGGAGTCACAGTCCCAAGTGCCCCTACCACCACTGGGACCACTTTGGCCTTTACTTTCCACATCCTTTCTGGTTCCTCCTTCAGGGCCTGGTACTTCTCCAGATTCTGATGCTCCTTCTTCCTGATATTGCTGTCACTTGGCACTGCTACATCTATCACCACTGCTGTCTTCTGGTCCTTGTCTATTACCAAGATGTCTGGTTGATTGGCCAATACCTGCCCATCTATCTGGATCTGGAAGTCCCACAGAATCTTAGCTCTGTTATTCTCCACGACTGCGTATATGTATATGCATATATTACTTTCTATATATAAATATATATATATATATATCAGAAGTGGTTTGCCATTACCTCCTTCCTAGGCTGATAGAAAGTGACTGGCCCAAGGCCACCCAGCTGGCTTCGTGCCTCAGGCAGGACTAGAACTCATGGTCTCCTGGTTTCTGGCCCAATGCCTTAACCACTACACCAAACTGGCTCTCACATATATGCATATATATGCATATATATTTATCTGTATTTGTGACTGTGTGTATATACATATACATACAGATCCCAGGAACAACATCAGAGCATTCTGCCCAAAATAGTGCAATGCTAGGAACAGCGAAGATACTCTGCAGAACCCTCAAACTCCCAGGCCTCTGGTAGAGGACATGAGGTTGAGGAAGACACACACACACATTCCCAAGACCCCCCTACACAAATCAAAATATTATGTCTGAATCTTACATACATCTGGTATTCACCGTGCTTACTGCTTGTTCACATTCCCTCACTTACAGAGAAAACTTTACAAGGTAGAGTAAGTACTACCAGGTTTCCATAGCCACAGCCGTGCTCCTGCTAGTGACATCTCCATGGTGATTGCCGAGAGTTGGATTTGGGGAGGGGGTGGTATTGTAGAGGGAAACAGCTGCTTGTAATTGTGGGAGGGAAGAAAGCAAAATATTATGAGTTTGCAGTTCTGCTTTAAACAGGGATTGGAAGCAGGGGGCACCAGAAGAGTGACTGTGGACACACAACAAAGGAGGAAGGAGGGAGTGAAAGGAGCAAAGATCCAATGGAGTGCACGCTTTCCTCCCTCCGCAGACAATACAGGAGCCCCCGCCACTGGCTGTGAAATAAAACCATCCAAAAGAGAAGAGAAGAAACCCTGCTGAAGCAGAGCTCAACAAACAATTCTTAATCACTCATTAAGCATCCTGTCCAAACATGCTTGGGAGAAAGTAGGCTCCATCTTTCTCTTAGCCACCTCAAAGTGCAAGATTCACTTCTGCCAAATTGTAACTGGTGAAACTCCCTTCCTTCCTTCCTTCCTTCCTTCCTTCCTTCCTTCCTTCCTTCCTTCCTTCCTTCCTTCCTTCCTTCCTTCCTTCCTTCCTTCCTTCCTTCTCATGGCTCAGGGGTTATGTTTCAAAGCTCCTTTGATGGAAGCCCATTGATTTCTCTGCAATGCTTGCTGAGAGTCTGTTAGAGAACACTGAAAGTGGTTGAAAAGAAGGACAGTTTCATATGGGGCAAAATAGACACTTAGGTTGTCATCCTATAGAATTTATCTGAGAATTGAGCAAACTTTCTTGTTTTCTAAAGATTAATCTGTTGTGTGCTTTTCTTTGTCAGAGTTGTGTGGCATGCCTCTCAAGTCATAATTGCTAATGCACTCATGTTCTGGCTCTTCATAAGTATCTGTCTAGCTTATGTGGAAACATAATGTTGCACTAGATTGGCTTGGGGACTGTGCTTAAGAGAAGGCTTAAGCATCCTCCCATAGGTAAAAGGGCAATCAACGTGTGTTAAATAAATGTGTTGCTGGTGCTGCTGTTGTTATTCTGAGTTAAGTTCATTCCCAGATGATCTTCACAGGACAAGTGTAAGCTTATTGATATTAAGATGTCTATTTCTTAAAGTCCATTCAACTATCATGGACAGATCATGGGTTTACAGTTGATTCAGTACTTAGGACCCAGATTCTGAACTGAAATAAAATTTCTGGAATGTTAAAAGTATTGTACTTAGCAATCAAGAATTGCTAAGACTTGATTCTTTAAAGGTATTAGGATTTGTTTGTATTGAACAAGGAAGGTAATCCATAATACACGTGCACAGAAATATAGTGACTTGTTTGGTTTTGGTTTAATGTTCAGCTAATGTTGTTTGTAAATGAAGGTTCCTGCTTTTGCATGCATTCGTTTAAGGAACCATGCTTGGACAAAATATGATTTAGAGGAATATGTGAACCTGATCACATTCCTTTAGCTTGCCCAGCTGCAATAATGGGTGAAACTAATGCAGATTCAGTATTAGTGAAACCACAGAATACTCCTAACAAATCAGTGATAATTTCAAAATGTGATAATTTCATAGCTTGCATCACAGGTTCTATGACTTTTGAACCCAGAATAGTTTAGAAATCACTTCTTTTTCATCTTAATATAAATAGGACTTTTTGCTACCACCTTTTTGCCTTGAACATTTTAACCTTTGTGGTTAAACTAGTAACAAATAGTAATAAAATAGTGTTTGATAGTGATGAAACTTACTTGAACAGATGTTAGAGAGCACAGTTAAAGACACACAGAAGCAGTGGCACAATGTGTGCATGACATGGACTTGAATTGTACGGAGCCATAACCCAGCCCTGCTGGCCTTTCATTAAGCCTTGAAGACCTGGATGTGTTCCTGGGCATGGAGGTTGGGAGGCCAGCTGGGGCATTTTTAGTTTATTAGACTTGTTTTACCTTGATGATCAGAATAGGTTTTATATATTGGTTGTTTGGGGTCCTATTTTGTATGGTGTTTTATTATTATTTATTTATTTATTATCCCACCTTTATTATTTTTATAAATAACCCAAGGCGACGAACATACCTTTTCCTATTTTCTCCACAACAACAGCCCTGTGAGGTGAGTTGGGCTGAGAGAGAGTGACTAGCCCAAGGTCACCCAGCTGGCTTTCATGCCTAAGGCAGGACTAGAATTCTCTGTCTCCTGGTTTCTAGCCCATCGCCTTAACCACTAGACCAAACTGGCTCTTTATCATTGTTAGCTTTCCAGGGTTGTTATGGCAAGATAGACAGCCATATAAATCTAATAAAATGGAATTCATAATCTTTCATTATCTCACTTTTATAAGCATCAATCCACACCAGGTGCTATGAAGAATGAACACAATCTGATAAAAGAATTTTGTCAGAAATGTTAGCATCAGTAATTTCTTTTAGCTAAGGATTTTAGCAAATAGTTATTCCTGGTGCTGTTTTTATAGGACGTACCATAAACCTTGTTTTATGGATAAAGCTGCCATTACCATGAGCAACATCTGCAAAAGAAGGGAAGACTAGTGTGTGGCTGGTGGTTTCATGTGACTCACACCACAAAATGTAATCTGTTTGTCTCTGCTGATGCAGGTTGAGCTTCACATAGAGCCTTAGAACAATACGTAGCTTATCTGGTGTTGTTTGAATGCCACAGTAGCTTATGGCTTAGCATATTGTATAAATCCAGGAAACTGTGGTTTTGTCACCAGATCATGGCTTAGTGTGATGTCTGAAGTTAGTTGCAGACACTTATAGTTCGGCAGCTTTATTTATCCCAATGGCAATTAGAGGGTTATTCTGTCCAGACTTGTGATAAATATTTTAATGCATTTTAAATGATTTAACTTCTTGACTACCTAGACCCTAACAATAAATTTTACAAAACCAGCATCATCAATAAATTATGCTTTCTTCACTCCACTCCATTCTATCTTATTAGTGGGCTGCTGGCAATGAGAATATAACTTGTGGTTAAGGCAATGGGCTAGAAACCAGGAGACAGAGAGTTCCAGTCCCACCTTAGACCTGAAAGCCAGCTGGGTGACCTTGGGCCAGTCACACTCTCTCAGCCCAACTCACCTCACAGGATTGTTGTTGTTGTGGGGAAAATAGGAGGAAGAAGGAGTATTAGGTATGTTCGCCTCCTTGAGTTATTTATAAAAATAATAAAGGCAGGATAGAAAATAAATAAATAAATAAATAAATAAATAAATAAATAGTAATAATAAACCTCAAAACCTGACAACACTATCATATGGATGTGTGCCTTGTGATAAACCAATGACTAGAGAGATGGCTTATCTTGACCTGAAAGATAGCAAAGTAGAAGCAGAACTTCCTGGAAGTTTTCAGTAGCTTCTGTATCAAAGGCATAAAAGAATGAAATATTCATAGGCAAGTAGATTAATTAATCCAAGTTAATTCAATGATACTTACTTTTAAGTAAGGCTGCTGAATAAGTTTGCATTGTAAGAGTTTTATTCATGTTATAATTCTTGAGATTGCACAAAGTTGTGAAATTTCATTTGCATAAGTCATCAAAATTCTTTACAGCATTATAGATATGGCATATATAGCATTATAGACTGAGCCAACTTTATTTTAGCCTAATGCATTGCAGGAACCTTCAGCAAAGGATCGTTACCTTGTGGTGGTGCTGGAGCTTGAGCACCTCAATGATGCCATGAGCTAAACCGTGAAGGGCCACCCAAGACGGGAAGGTCATGACAGAGAGGTCAGACTAAATGCGATCCCTGGGGAAGGTAATGGCAACCCACCCCAGTATTCTTGCCGTGAAAACTAAATGGATCAGTACAACCAGAGATATGTCGGTATACCATCGGAAGATGAGACCCCCAGGTCGGAAGATGGTCAAAATGCTACTGGGGAGGAACAGAGGATGAGTTCAACTAGCCCCAGACGTGATGACGCAGCTACCTCAAAGCCAAAAGGACGGCTAGCGGCCGACGGTGCTGGTGGCGAACGGCGAATCCGATGTTCTAAGGATCAACACACCATTGGAACTTGGAATGTAAGATCTATGAGCCAGGGCAAATTGGATGTGGTTATTGGTGAGATGTCAAGATTAAAGATAGACATTTTGGGCGTCAGTGAACTGAAATGGACTGGAATGGGCCACTTCACATCAACCAGATCTACTACTGTGGACAAGAGGACCACAGAAGAAATGGAGTAGCCTTCATAATTAATAGTAAAGTGGCTAAAGCAGTGCTTGGATACAATCCAAAAAATGATAGAATGATCTCAGTTAGAATTCAGGGCAAGCCATTTAACATCACAGTGATCCAAATATACGCCCCAACCACAGATGCTGAAGAAGCTGAAGTAGAGCAGTTCTATGAGGATCTGCAGCACCTACTGGACAACACGCCTAAAAGAGATGTTATTTTCATCATAGGAGACTGGAATGCTAAGGTGGACAGTCAAATGACACCTGGAATTACAGGTAAGCATGGCCTGGGAGAACAAAACAAAGCAGGACATAGGCTGATAGAATTTTGCCAAGACAACTCACTCTGCATAACAAACACTCTCTTCCAACAACCTAAGAGACGGCTTTATACATGGACTTCACCAGATGGACAACACCGAAATCAGATTGACTACATCCTTTGCAGCCAAAGGTGGCAGACATCTATACAGTCGGTAAGAACAAGACCTGGAGCTGACTGTAGTTCAGATCACGAACTTCTTATTGCACAATTTAGGATCAGACTAAAGAGATTAGGGAAGACCCACAGATCAGCTAGATATGAGCTCACTAATATTCCTAAGGAATATGCAGTGGAGGTGAAGAATCGATTTAAGGGACTGGACTTAGTAGATAGGGTCCCAGAAGAACTCTGGACAGAAGTTCGCAACATTGTTCACGAGGCGGCAACAAACATCCCAAAGAAAGACAAAACCAAGAAGGCAAAATTGCTGTCTGCTGAAACATTAGAAGTAGTCCAAGAAAGAAGGAAAGCAAAAGGCAACAGTGATAGGGGGAGATATGCCCAATTAAATGCAAAATTCCAGAGGTTAGCCAGAAGAGATAAGGAATTATTTTTAAACAAGCAATGCATGGAAGTGGAAGAAGACAATAGAATAGGAAGGACAAGAGACCTCTTCCAGAAAATCAGAAACATTGGAGGTAAATTCCAGGCAAAAATGGGTATGATCAAAAACAAAGATGGCAAGGACCTAACAGAAGAAGAAGAGATCAAGAAGAGGTGGCAAGAATATACAGAAGACCTGTATAGGAAGGATAATAATATTGGGGATAGCTTTGACGGTGTGGTCAGTGAGCTAGAGCCAGACATCCTGAAGAGTGAGGTTGAATGGGCCTTAGGAAGCATTGCTATTAACAAGGCAGCAGGAGACAATGGCATCCCAGCTGAACTGTTCAAAATCTTGCAAGATGATGCTGTCAAGGTAATGCATGCTATATGCCAGCAAATTTGGAAAACACAAGAATAGCCATCAGACTGGAAAAAATCAACTTATATCCCCATACCAAAAAAGGGAAACACTAAAGAATGTCCAAACTATCGAACAGTGGCACTCATTTCACATGCCAGTAAGGTAATGCTCAAGATCCTGCAAGGTAGACTTCAGCAATTCATGGAGCGAGAATTGCCAGATGTACAAGCTGGGTTTAGAAAAGGCAGAGGAACTAGAGACCAAATTGCCAATATCCGCTGGATAATGGAAAAAGCCAGGGAGTTTCAGAAAAACATCTATTTCTGTTTTATTGACTATTCTAAAGCCTTTGACTGTGTGGACCATAACAAATTGTGGCAAGTTCTTAGTGGTATGGGGATACCAAGTCATCTTGTATGCCTCCTGAAGAATCTGTATAATGACCAAGTAGCAACAGTAAGAACAGACCACGGAACAACGGACTTGTTTAAGATTCGAAAAGGAGTATGGCAGGGCTGTATACTCTCACCCTACCTATTCAACTTGTACGCAGAACACATCATGCGACATGCTGGGCTTGAGGAATCTAAGGCTGGAGTTAAAATCACTGGAGGAAACATTAACAATCTCAGATATGCAGATGATACCATTTTGATGGCTGAAAGCGAAGAGGAACTGAGGAGCCTTATGATGAAGGTGAAAGAAGAAAGTGCAAAAGTTGGCTTGCAGCTAAACCTCAAAAAAACCAAGATTATGGCAACCAGCTTGATTGATAACTGGCAAATAGAGGGAGAAAATGTAGAAGCAGTGAAAGACTTTGTATTTCTAGGTGCGAAGATTACTACAGATGCTGACTGCAGTCAGGAAATCAGAAGATGCTTAATCCTTGGGAGAAGGGCAATGACAAATCTCGATAAAATAGTTAAGAGCAGAGACATCACACTGACAACAAAGGCCCGCATAGTTAAAGCAATGGTGTTCCCCGTAGTAAGATATGGCTGCGAGAGCTGGACCATAAGGAAGGCTGAGAGAAGGAAGATCGATGCTTTGGAACTGTGGTGTTGGAGGAAAACGCTGAGAGTGCCTTGGACTGCAAGAAGATCAAACCAGTCCATCCTCCAGGAAATAAAGCCAGACTGCTCACTTGAGGGAATGGTATTAAAGGCAAAACTGAAATACTTTGGCCACATCATGAGAAGACAGGACACCCTGGAGAAGATGCTGATGCTAGGGAGAGTGGAAGGCAAAAGGAAGAGGGGCCGACCAAGGGCAAGGTGGATGGGTGATATTCTAGAGGTGACGGACCCGTCCCTGGGGGAGCTGGGGGTGTTGACGACTGACAGGAAGCTCTGGTGTGGGCTGGTCCATGAAGTCACGAAGAGTCAGAAGCGACTAAACGAATAAACAACAATTGCAGGAACATAGCTCATGCGGTTACTTTATGGTCAGTGTGCTATAAACCCAGAAAATAGGGCTAACTGAAGAAACAATAGTAAAATTAAGGGTTGTGCAACATAGAATGCTTCTCATGTCTCTCCAAAAGTGGGGAAACATGTAAAGGGTCTGTGTTCTCCAGCCTGATGCCCCCAGATGTGCTGGGATTAAAGTTTCCACAATTCCCACAGATCATGTTGGCTAAGCATATGGCCTTTCCTTACAGTCTAGGGTATACTAAGTTGTGAAATGATAAGAATAACTGCATTTTATTTAAAAGGACTGTTTGAAGTGATATCCTGATTTTCTTGAAACTAAGCCAGTCCTGGGGTGGGAAAGATACTGGAAAGGAATTACCATGGCCCAGTGGTGTAGCATGTGTTTTGTGCATAGAGGATCTTGGATTCAATCCATGGCAGCTTCACTCTGGGCTATGTGTGTTTGTATGTAAGCTGAGGGAGATGATGGTTTGCCTAAGGCCATCAAGGAATTGATGGCTGAGGCAAACAACTCATACTTTCTTAGCTCATACATTTACACCATTATGTTATACCAGAACTTGGGCTTATACCAAATAGGCTTGTTTATGCAATACACTTAATGCTGAACTCAGTTTGACAAATTACAGTTGATATATTCATGTAAGGTATTATTCTCCACACAAAAGATAATGACTCCTTTAAGTTCAGCTCAACTCCTGATGACTTCACAGACATCAGCAATAATAAAGAATTTTTTTCCCATTGGCTTTTTCAAGGATGTTTAAAATAAATATTCTTAGTCTAGCAAATGGTCATGGTATTTCCCATGGCCTCCACCAAAATACAAATCAAATCCAGTTCTACTTAATTTTTTTCCAGAACATCCTAGGTACTGCAACTTGAACTGGACAAATTATTGTATGGCTAAATTCATGGTCTGGTTCATAGAACATACTAAGACAATGACTAGATTCCCACAACAATCTGAACTACAAGCTATCCAGCTCCTTTTAGCCTAGCCTAGCTTGTTGTATACACTTGGCCACCTTTCTTTCAACTCTAGTTTGACCTTCAGCTACATACTACTTTTTACTGTATTTCTTTTAGCCATCCAAAAGCTTATAGAGAGCATTCCCCAATGTGGTGCCATCAAGCATATTAATACTACAATGCTCAAAAATTTTCAGGCAGCTTTGGCTCCAATACCTCTAAAGCATACCATGGTGGGGAAGATTGACTTAAAATAATCTCAGTCATCTGAGTGTCATATCCTATGTAGTAAAAAATACACACCCCAGAACAAAAGAAAGACAACAGTAGGCTGAGGAAAATCTCAAGAAGAATCAAAAAATTGTAAGGAAAATACATCCAAGGAGATACATTGCCCTTCCTCCAATATGAAAAAAAAAAGTGAAAAGTCCCCTGTGCAAGCACCGAGTCATGTCTGACCCTTTGGGGGGACGCCAGTTTCACGACATTTTCTTGGCAGACTATAGCGGGGTGGTTTGTCATTGCCTTCCCCAGTCGTCACCTTCCCCAGCAAGCCAGGTACTCATTTTACTGACCTCGGAAGGATGGAAGGCTGAGGCAACCTGAGCTGGCTACCCAGGAACCCAGCTTCTGCTGGGATCAAACTCAGGTCATGGGGAGAGTTTGGGTTGCAATGCTGCCGCCTACCCCTCTGTGCCACACTAGGTTGTTTCCTCCAATATAGCTCTATGAAAACTGAACACTTCAGTAGCTCTGGTGTGGCTGTGGAGAGGAAAAAAATGGAAAAACCAGATGGGAGGGAGGAGTATCACAAACAAGAGGACTCTGCGCTCCAATATTTCTTGCAGGCCACACTCATCAGAACCATTTCCTGTTTTCATAATGTTGCACAATAGCATTTAATTGCAAATAACTTCACCACCATCTCTCCACATGTCTGGATAGAAAAATGGCTCCAACACATTAGTCAGTCAATGCTTTGGCTGACCTATCTGTCAATTCCAGTTCCACATCATGGTGGGGGTGGAGGGAAGCACAGGAGATCCAGATATGAAGGACATGAACCTTTTGTTCATGATTCTCTTCCATGAAGTCAAACCTGGTCACAAAGCTATTGCAATACTCCTTTAAGAGAAGCACTTATGAGTTATTACTGAATGAATGGATGAGTAAGATCAGTACTTAATGCAATATATTGCATTTATTTTAACAAAAAAATCCCTCACATTCATACGAACAACAAAGTATTGTTCATTGTCTGACCATTTTCCGCTTGTCTTTCCATTTGCCTGTATCTAATTGTAACTGAAATAGACTACACCATTGCATTTGACCCTAAAATTTAGAGCAGCTGAGTAAACTGTCTATTGGAACTGGAGTTGGGCTGAAAGCTGGTATAATGGATGTTTTGTGACTGAGCTGAAGAATAAGGGCAGAGGCAGTACAACTGGGATAACTGCAGCAATTGAGGATTGCAATCAGTTTTTCAATATTTGGGAGGATCTGTGGGTGCATGAGGGCATTATATTTTGTTTGCCAAAAATTGCTGTAGTGAGGATCTCACTATTATATCAGTATTTTCTGCTTACTTCTCTTCCAAGTGGGGCAAAATAACGGATGATGTAATGTGTTCCCAGAATGCATTGCCAGCATGACAGTTAAAGCAAAAATAGCTTTGTACATTGTACAAATAATCTTTAAAAAAAAGGTGGTGATTGATAGGATTTTGTTACAGAGGACAATAATTATTTTTAAGAAAACTTTAATAAATATATATTACATAGTATGTGTGAAATGCTCTAATCCTGTTTTTTGAAAGTACTGTTTTGTTGAAGACAAAATAGAAAATGAAGAGGATGTAGTCACATCCCTCCCAAAAATGTTGCTTTTTTCCATTTAACCATTAAAATATCTAAAATAGGCCACTGAGCAAGGGCACCCACAAGGAGGATTAAAAAAATCGAGTTGCTGGCTGCAACCATGTGAGTGAAGCCCTCCCCCTTTTTACACACACCTCCCTGTGGAACCCCCAGCTCAGCTTTCCTAAAATAAATGCCCACCCCTTCTTCCCAAGCCGGAGCCTGTATTTTGCAGGAAAGTATAATAGATCTGGAACTTAGTGATGTTCCTTTTGGACAAAGTTTAATTTCTGTTTAGGATTATAAATTCAGTGGTATTTATTTAACTTTACATAACCTTAAATACCTCTTCATCTGAAAATACAGAAAGTGGCTAATCACAATAAAAAGTAAAAATACAAACACAACTTAATAAAAACACAATTAAGAACCTAATTAAAATAGATAAAATTAAATATAATAAACCCATCAAATTTATGAGAGTACTACTGTTGCTCAAAACTGGTAGTTCAAAGTCAGCTATGGTTCCAAAACATACATTTTGTGCTGTAGCCAAAGTCTGCATTCACAACTTGGAATGATTAGACTTACAGCTCTTCCACACAGTCACTGGCTCTGTCTGTGTCCTGCAGGTTTGCAGCACTGGGCAAGTGTCCCCATTTTTCACCTCCTCCTTCCCACATTCTGTACAGCCTCTCCTTTAACTAGCCAAAGATAGGGACAGAAATCAAAAGAAATCTAGTTATCTACTCTGTTCTTCTCTTGGAGCAGTTTCATTTCATGTGTGAAAAAAAAGACACCTGAGCAATTGCTGTGTAAGAGAAACAGCAAACTATACCCTGGCTGTACTGGTGTGACTGTGAAGTTGCTAAGAGGAAGAAAATACCAGGAGGTGGGAATGAGACAGGTGTTCCTGTCAATGGGAGACTACACATCCTACAGTTCCAGAGGAAAAGCTGCCAAACTCTCTTGCAGTGTTTAATTCTGGAAAAGGATCTGAACCCCATTTCAGTGTGGGAACACAGGAGGACAACCCAGATCTCCATGAGTTGAAGCAGACGTAGATTACTGTCCTGGGGCAATCACAAAAGTTGCTTGAACTTGTTTGAAACATTCACTATAATGTAGAAAACTAAGGTCATGTGATAATTCACTGTTGCTGGAGGAGGCAAGGAAAACAATTCTTCCTTTGATAATATATCACCAGCACGGAGAAAGAGGTCTCCACTGGATGAGGTTCTGGGAAGTCAACTCTGCACTTGTTCAGAACTGATTTTCATTTGTTCGCTGTGCTTGGTTCAGTGTTGTACCTGGTTCAGACCATTTTAAAAACTCAAAGGGAGGTTGGTTGGAGTGCTTTGTGTGAAAACTATTCTTACAATAGATAGTTGTTCACACCTTCTGAATAAGCTGCTAGTTTTATCTAGAATCAGCTACATCCATCTAAACATGAATAATTACTATGATTTATCTCCAAAAGCAATATGAATAGATCCATATATTTGGCCAGATTACCTTATTTCATTATTTTTCATCAAGGTGTCTTTACGTGGATGGGCAGCTTGCTTCAGGATTGTCCATTCAAAATTGCTTAAAAAAACAACAATAATAAAGGGCTCTGAATAACAAAAGAGAGAAATGGGAGTTCCATTCATGGCAAAGTTTTGGCTGATGGTTGTGTGTCCAGGCTCTGCAAACACTGTTTTGGAATACCTATCTTCAGTGTGACCAAAACAATACATAGGCCTCTCATAATCAAAATTTGAAAATAAAAATGGCAGGGCATAAAAAGCAGCAAAATTCCTTTGGTGCTGGGTGGCAATTTAGGGAGCTGAATTTTAATCAGATGAGTGGCACAGTCTGGTCACCTCTTGCACTCTCTCTTTGTTGGATCATTTCCACTCTGAGCTCAGTACACAAACCATCTATTGAGCGACTTGTATTCAGTGGCAAGGATTATTCAAGACTAGATGCTTGTTTTGTTAAGTCTAAAGGAAAAGCGTAAGAAGATTCTCTTCTTTCCTTTTTATGTTTTCTAGGCTGTCTTGCACTTCCCTCAGAGAAAAACTGAGCTCCACCATTAAAGAAACGTTCATGCAGGATCTTTCCAAAGGGGACTGAAAGTTGGAGGGGGAGGGGGAGTTTGGACAGAAGACAGGTGGTTTGGACTTGAGTTCTTAATATTTATATATAAGAAAGGTGGAGAAAGTGGAGGTTTTCTGAAAAAGATGGAACTCATCCACATGACATGCTTTGTATGATAAGTCATTGTACAGCTGTAGGACCCCAACAGTAATGCATTTTTTCCCCTTCTTCCTCAAGTCACTGGTGCAGGAAAATATACAGTGATGCCCCAAGGCCCCAGTCAGTCAGATTGCTTTGGTACCTGAGATAGAAATTCCTATAAGTGGTTTCCTCTCCCTGGCAGTAAAAACGTAACAGATTAACTAATCACTTGTTGTCCTTTCATGACAAAATTTGCTGTCTGGCACAACCATCCCTCTGGGCCTAGAGACAAGCACAAGAATAGGTGTGTTGATGTGTTGAATACAAGCTGGGCTAAACTGCCTTCAGTTGGGCTGAGTTTAGAATGCCTAGTAACTTCATTCAGATCTTCTGATTCTCACATCTGTGGCCCATTTTGTTTGTTTGTTGCATTAGAGGCAGATAGGATGATAGATCATCTCTACAAATAAGAGAAGGAGGCATCTCAGTTAGGGTGTCACAAAAGGGCAGATGATTAAAAGTTATTAAAAGTTTCATTTATTATTCCTATATTTTGATCCCCATAGTGTTAGGGGATTGTTTGGTTTTTTGCTTCAGGTGCCACATAGCCTGTTTTGGGTGGAGGTCTGGGAAAGGAATGTTCTCTTTCTCCAGCAACAGCAGCAAAATGTTTTGGGTGTTGTGTAATGACTACAGCACCTTGTCACAAATGGTTTCTGTGCAACTTTCCAGAAAAGAATTTGCAATTTGTGATGTTGGAACTCTAAAATGTATTGAGTAATTAGCAAATGCATTAATGTATTATTCCATAAAATACTGGATACAGACCTGCAGAAATCTTACTTGGTTGTTAATAAGTTTTCAAATATATTATTTTAGTATTTTTGCACCTTCTCTTGGGCCAGACCTGAAGTATTTGCTGTTAACAGGAGACCCTTTTAAAGGGATTCAATAAGGAACAAAAATGTGGAAAAATTGTAAGAGGTCTTTTTATGATTATAAAAACATATGTCTTTAAATTCCATGACCAGTCACATTTAGATACTTTAAACGTATTATATACTTTGTTTATTGAGGGTTAATCAGCAAGCATTGAGCAGAATCTAGGATCCTAAGACAGAAAACTATAAAACTGTATTGCTGTCAGTTTCATACCCTTAAAGTTTAAGTCATTCTTTTTTAGGCTTGCAATTTATTTTTTAAAAGTTTCTCAACAACCTGTATACATTTTGTGTACACTTCTTTTAATATACCCATTTTGTATCCACTTTTTCTCAAATATGCATCTGGTAAGCAAATTTCTCTGTAATGCTTGTTTCTATGTATTTTTTTCATGGATATACAGATTTTTGTGTGCCCTTCTCTAATATATACATATTTTCCACAGCTTTTGATTGGCAAAGTGCATTGCAAAAATCAGAAAAATTCAGTTAAAACCTCACAGTGTTTCAGTTTACATATTTCTAATTAGACAAGCATGCATTAACATGTGAACTGAATTAACTTCTTTCACATCCTTCCCAAGGAAGCATTGCCAACTGGCCACTTGGGCTGACCATTATTTTCTGCTATTAATGCAGCAGTTGGCTTTGTCATCAGGATCTGTTAGACTGAGAAATAAATCAATAGCAACCACAATCACATAAACCATTTGCTTTGTTTACTGACCCCTGACTCAATACCAAGGTATTTCAATTTTCATGTCCTAAGGATAAGGATCTGGAGTGAGCCTATCTTGTGATGAAGAGATCAGTGAAGCTTCAGAATATCATCTAGTAGCCCTGTTTAAATAGCTTGTCCCCAGTGAGGATGGATAAGCAGGATAATCTTTCTTCAGGCTCTGTGATACGTTTGCAAAACTTTTTTTTCTTTTTCTTTTTTACAAACATTACTCCTTTTTTGTCCTGATTTAGATTCCAGATTGGTGGGAACAAGTAGGGTAGCTAGGACAATGTCTCACAGAGTTATCTGGGATTCTTTTGATATTGTGGATTCCAAAGGTCTGGGCTGCAGGCTGGACTCATGTTCCTTCTGGCTGCTTTGGTCAGCTTCTTTGAGGAAGGAAGCTGTATCTCAAGCCTTGAAGGAGATGTTGATGCATCCCTGAAGAAGCCATCTCTCCATCCAGATAGGTTGTATAATTTCCACCTACTGGGGAAAGTGATAGGACTGCAACTATAAAGGACCTTGGATAAAGCAAGTTATCAAGATTCTTTTCAGTCAGGTTTCAGATCTGGGCATGTGACTGAAACAGTCTTGGTTGCTCTTGTGGATGACTGCCATCTGCACCTGGATAGGCAGAATTTGGCCCTCCTGGTTCTGTTGGATTTCTTAGTAGTGTGCAATATCATTGTCTGGTGCAACTTTCTGGATTGCCTGCAAAGGTTGAGAATCTGGGTCATAGTTTTGTAGTGATTCTGCTCCCTGAGCCAGTGTTTGCAGTCAATTGTAATGGGGGGATGAGAAACTGGGCCCACTGGCCACTGTGAATGTGGTCCCACAGGGTCTAGCTTTTTTGCTCATGTTGTTTAACATCTACATGAAACTACAACATGCAACAAGATCATTCATTGGTTTGAGCTTGGGAGGTTGGTGATTCCCAGTCACGTATTGCCACCCTAGACTGAACAAGAGATGTTCTGACTGGATGAGGTGAAACAAGTTGAAGTTGAATCCTAGCAAGATGGGGTTGGTGTTTGTCCAGAAGCAATCAAGGTTGCCAGTAACCTCGCCATTGGCACTGGACAGGGTTGCATTCCCTATAAAGGAGAAAGCTATGACTTGGGATTCAGGACTTCTGCCTGATCAGCAGCTGGAAGTTGTGGCTGGGGGGGTGGGGGATGTTGAGATTATTGCAGCACACTTTACTTGGGGCTGCTTTTGAAGACAACTCAAGAACTTCAGTTGGTGCAGAATGCAACAGCCCATATGCTGGTGGATGAAAGCCATTTCAAAACGTTACATTTATATTGATTTCCGGGAAAGAAATGTCACACTGAGGACAGCCCCATGAAAAGAGGAGCTGACGACTGTGGCAAAATGCTGGCAAGTAGACCGGCTCTTCGTAATTCCTCTCCAGACAAGGAGAGGACTTGAGATCACCTACAAGTGCTTCAGACAGTTGCTCCTTGCAGGGAGACTGTGAGACTGTAGTCTCTGGCAGGTTTAGCACTCTGGGAGATGAGGGAATAGCCATAGCTTGAATGCTCAAACTATGGTCAGCACCTTTAAAAGGACCCTGGGTTTGCATATTTCCTTTTCTAATCACTTTTGGAAATTGCTTGTTAACTGCTTTTCGGCTATTAGGAACCCTTGGGTTGACAAGTTTTACTGCACCAGGTGAGTTACCTTCAATGCTTAGTGAAAGAAGTTTTAAATACAAGTTTAAGGACTTAAAACTCTTTTTGGGGGAGGGGGAATAAACAGAGAAAAGGTGATTAAAAACTTTGATTTTAGAAAGTTACAAATGGACCAAGGGTCCAGATAAACTTGAAATAAGATTTTGGAATTAATTATAAATATCCTTCTTATGGGAAAATGCTTTTGCTTTGAATTCTTAAAAATAATAATAATAATAAGACTTTAAAAATTGGACACTAGAGGGAACTAGAAGGAACTAAAGATTACAATTAAAGGAGAAGAACACTTAAATTCAACTTACAAATACAGAATATTTGTAAAAGCAAAATATTTTAACATTGGATATATTGAAGGATATTTTTGAACAATGGCCCCAGAAGTTAGGTTTAATAGCGTCTGTCCCTATAGATAGACTGTGTTTAAAAGATGTTATGGAAGAGGAACAAATTTTATCTGACAGGACTGAGACTGATTTGAAAGTAGATTTAAAAATGCCAGGCTACAAGAATGACATGGAAAAAGACGTTACACTGGACATACAAAAGAAACCAGCTGATGTCTTAATAATTAAAAGGGATATACAGATAACAAACCAAGAGAGTGACCTGGATAGTTTTCCTATAGTGGATTTACAGAAGAGGTTTGTTAAAGCTTTGAAGGATTTTGTGAGAAGAGATAAATAAAAAATGAAGAGATCAAGTTCTATGACATCATTTGAAAGGACTAAAGATCAAGATAAGGTAAAGGTAAAGGTTTCCCTTGACGTAAAGTCCAGTCGTGTCCGACTCTAGGGGGCGGTGCTCATCTCCGTTTCAAAGCCTTGGAGCCGGCGTTGTCCATAGGACACTTCCGGGTCATGTGGCCAGTATGACTCACGGAACGCCGTTACCTTCCCGCCGAAGCGGTACCAATTAATCTACTCACATTTGCATGTTTTCGAACTGCTTGGTGTGCAGAAGCTGGGACGAGCAACGGGAGCTCACCCCGCCGCGCGGTTTCGAACCGCCGACCTTCCGATCGACAGCTCAGCGGTTTAACCCGCAGCGCCACCGCGTCCCGCAAAGATCAAGATAGTTAGAAGTAAAAGGAAGGAATATAAAGTTGGTTTATTTGATCAAGGTTAAAATAGATATGATGTTATCTCTGGTAACCCTTACTGGACTTTTGCTGACATCAGGACTGAAATGACAAGGTTTTAAGGATTTGTTTATAGATAAGAGATGGGATATGGGAAGAAGAGATCATTTGCTACATTTTAAGAGAAGGTGATAAGCTACTAAAATTGTTTATTCTTGTTGTGATGAAGGGGGAAGTCCCTTCTTTATATATTTCTTTTCTTTTTTCTTTACCATATTCTTATTTTTTTTCTTTCTTTCCTATTTTTCTTTCTGTTTTTTTCTTTTCTGCACCTTCTATTTTTTTCTTTTTTTCTTTTTAGCTTGTATTAGTTTTTACTGTTGTAACTGTAATTTTTAATAAAATTACTATTAAAAAAAACAATGTTACACCTATACTGCAGATGCTGTGCTGGTTGCCAGTGTGTTTTCAAATACAATTCTAAGTGTTGGTTTTGACCTATGTGGCTTGGATCCATATTATCTATGGGAATGACTTCTCCAAATAGAGCTTGCCAGCTCTGTGTGGTCAACCCAGGAAACAATGCTTCAGGTCCCTTTCCTTGAAATGCGAGAGAGGAGGGGAATTGGAAGTGGGGTATCACTCTGGAATACTCTGTCACCCAAAGTTGAGATGTCCCCCTTACTTTTAGAATTTAGAAGAGCAATCAAGATGTTTTTTCACTGAGCTTTGGGGCTAGTGGTGCTGATCACATAATGCTGCCTTTATAACATTTGATAATTGTTTTATTATTTTTATTATAATTTATATGAGCTACCCAGAGTTTTATGGAATTGATTGAGATATTTAGTATAAATAAATACATGTTGTTTGACCACAAAATGAACTTTGAATTCTTTTATTTTTGTTATCTTTATTCAGGATTGGTGTTTTTTGGTTCATTTATTTGATCTAACTGAGGATTGTTTTTACTTGTTGTTGTTGTTGAACAGTACTAAGTAGCAATGTGCAGAAATTGGATCCAAAATGGAAAATGGTGCTTTGGACCCTGGTGTGGACACTTTTGCTATTGTAATGGTATGTGGGAGTGACCTTGGGAGACAGGAGGAAGAGGTGCAGACTAGGCAAAGGTCAGATAAGAGGCAGCTGAGCCGGCAGAAGGAATGGGGGCATGGCAAACATCTCAGAAGGAATCCTCCCTAGTTTCTTGGACTATAAAGGTGAGGGAGGAGAGGTACTTTCAGACTTGCAAGATTCTGTTAATGTAACCTTACAAAAAGTTGGAGCTAGTACTTCTGGGTGTGCTTCTTGTCAGGACATGAAAAGGTGAAAGGTCCCCTGCGCAAGCACCAAGTCATGTCTGACCCTTTGGGGGGATGCCACTTTTGTGACGTTTTCTTGGCAGACTATAATGGGGTGGTTTGCCATTGCCTTCCTCAGTCATCACCTTCCCCAGCAAGCTGGGTACTCATTTTACCATTTTACTCATTTTTAAGGATGGAAGGCTGAGTCAACTGAGTTGGTCACCTGAGAATCCAGCTTCTGCTGGGATCGAACTCAGGTTGTGGGGAGAGTTTTCAGTTGCAATACTGCCGCCTATCACTCTGCACAGTAGCTCAGGAAAATAAGTATTTGTATCAATGTAGTCTTATAACGGCGTTCCGAGTCGTCATGCTGGCCACATGACCCGGAAGTGTCTATGACAACGCCGGCTCCAAGGCTTAGAAACGGAGATGAGCACCGCCCCCTAGAGTCGGATTCAACTGGACTTTACGTCAAGGGAAACCTTTACCTTTACTAGTCTTATAGAGGAGGTGACAGGTTGCAATCATGTCTTGCCATCCTGTTGTCACCGTCTTAACAGCTCATCTCTTAATTAAAATGCATACTTTCCTGAGCCAATGTTGCTCCCATGGAAACTCAGGAAAAGGTATAGTAACTTTAAGAAGCCACCAAGTGCAGCAAGGATGTCCATGCTAGAATTAGAAGCACTTTTGTTCATTTCAGCGATGAATATTTAACATCTCTAAAGAGTGTAATAAATAACAGTAAGTTCAACATTTAATTTCTCTCCTTTCATTGACTAAAAGTCACAGGTTCCTGCAGGATCTAATGCATTCATCAAAATACGGAGTAATAGAGCATTGTCATGCTCCACACTTTTCATTCACATGTGCACCATCATGATACGTACATGTACAAAAGGGTCAGAGCTTGCACACTGATAGTACAATGCTGCTTTCATCATTCCCCCCTTGACCACCACTGCAGACATCTCTGTGAGAAATAGCAAATATTTAGGGATGATAAAGGCAAATGGACAGCATTATCTAGGCAGTATGGCAAGGGAAAGACATAGAGACTGGCTAACTTTGCTCACTTTATATAAAGCGTTGCCTTCCAAAGTGGCTGTATTTCTAGCAAGCAGGCCAGTTAATCACAACCTGTTTGCATAAACTAAATCACAAGATTTTGATTATTTGGATTGTGAAAACTAACTTGCTATGATTCAGTGAACATAATTGGGATTTTAAAAATTAAATATATGTTTATATACTTTCAAACTTAGTTTGCAAAGCAATTCATTCACATAATAAAGCTCTAAAGTTTGTTCTGGATGTGTTGAGATGTGTTGTGTTTGGGGCACTGGGGAAGGTTTTTTTGTTGATTTGTGTGTGTGTGTGTGTGTATATTTTTTAACTATTTTTTTACAGTTTTATTATTGTTTATGAACTGCCCAGGGTTATGCTACATAAGATGGGCAGCTATACAAACCAAATAAATAAATACCATATTTTGATGGTTTGTGAGAGTTACTGTAACAAAGTTAGGGGACCTGGGATTAAAACAAGTCCATAGGAGTCACATTTTTTTCACTAGCCTGGCTAATTGCTGCATTGCAGTGTTGAATGAGTCAGTACTACAATCTTGCACATATTTATCTGGGAATAGATCTCGGTGGCAAGTTAGCAAGGATGCATAGGTTTGCTACATCCCATTCCATCTGCAATGGATGGAGCAGACTGGGCAGGAACATTGCAAGGTTAGGTGATAGATACTCAGGACCATGGACAGCTCACTGTGAAACTAGTTATGGTTACCAGACTTGGTAAACAGCAAACAAAAAATCAAGAATTTATCCATTTTTCCAAAGGAAGATAATCCTGGATTTAAGATGACCCCTCTCCCCAAAAGTATGAACACACCCACAAATCCTGTGCATAGCCCAGCCCAGCTCCCCCAGTTTGTCATTCTAAACTTTCAAACCCATCTGAAAGAATCCTAGATATTTTTCCTGCATGTGTGTTTGTGTGTGTGTGAGTTTGTGTGTGTGTGTGTGTGAGAGAGAGAGAGAGAGAGAGAGAGAGAGGTGGTTTTCGCATATATGCACACTGTCAGAAGCCACATTTAAAAGAAAAGAGAAAAATGAGCAGGGCTTGGATTTAAAAAAGAATGAATAACAACTGGTTGAAATTAATTTCCTGTAAAATAAGGCACCCTGCTTATAAAATTAATTGATCCTATATTTGCATATTCAAACCATTCTCAAACAAAACATACTTTTCAACACCTACAAACTCACAAGTTCAGATTTCCACACACATGGGAGGGAGGGAGGGAGGGAGGGAGGGAGGGAGGGAGGGAGAGGGAGGAAAACATAACTTGGAGATTTTAATGAGAAGCCCTATAGAAATGACATATGATAGTCTGCCATATGGAGCACAGTGAGGCAGGAGAGGGAGGCACTACTGCCATTACTTTTGCTTCCCTGAGACTGAGGATGTAGAAGGTATGTTTGGAGTCCCAGAATACATAAGGATCTCCATCCACAGCCTCCTGAAGAATTTCTCTAGAGTCCTCTGTTGCAGTGAGGCAGAAGCAGCTTCCTTCCTTTAAACAATGTCTCCTCTTTTTAAACAATACCTACTCTATCCTGGAAATATGGACACATGGACACCTTCCCATTACATAGATATTTGGGGGAAAGGGTAACAATCCTCATCTTCCTTTTGATATACACTAAGATTTTAAATCTCCCATCTTCATCCCCCCTTTTTCAGATGACCAATTCCCATAGTCCCCTTTAAGCATGGATGGTTCGGGAATCTGTCACTGGAGTCAACCAGTCCTGAAGGGTTGGGTTAGGGTCAGATTTTACAGAGCTCTGGGAAAGGTTCCCACCAGGGAATCCCAGTTCCATCCAGATAACTGTAAAGCCAAGCCTATGAAGTAAAGGGATGGGCATTTGCAAGGATACATGAAGACAGACTGTGCTGCTCAACTCAGTATAGAATGAATGGCTACAGCAATGACTTTAATCTTCCCAACTGTGAGCCTATGTCAGGAACCATTCTGGATGATGGCTGCAGCTGCTTCTTTGGAACTTTTACTAGAGTAATAGGTGAGATCTGCCAGGTGAATTACAGAGATTTTAAGAGACACTACTTGGAATAATAAAAACTGGATCCTGTTTTGGAACTTCTGGCTATGGTAGAACTGGAGAACCTCCTACTGTTCTTAAATGCAGCCTTCATACTTTTCAAGTTGTTCTAGGAGGGAAATGCCTACTCGTTCAAGGAGAATTGAGAGGGTCCTCATCCTACAGCTCCACATGTACAGAACTAATAGGATCCCACATCTTCTCCATTCTTTGTGCTCTTAGAACCTTCATCTATGAGAAGCTTAGGAAATGTTGTGGATGTATAGGGAGTTTTCTACTGAGCTAAGGGTTAAAAGGGATGTGTGTAGGAAATGGAAGAGGTGTATCATCAAGAAGCTAATCTTGTCAGAAAGACAGGCTAAAATGCATAAGGAACTTAGACTAACAGGCTTGCAAGGGAAACCAAAAACAGCATAAAAGGATGACTGTGTTAGTAGTAAAAAGAAGAAAAGAAAAAGGAAAGGCTGGGTATGCTGCTAGGACAAGATGGTAAGACATAACAGGTATTGGGGAGAGGGCAGAGGGCAACTCGTACTTTGCTCAATCTTCTCCCTAAAGGAAACTGTTCAAATGGATCTAAGCAGAACAACAAACAAAAGGAAGTGACAATCCAAAATAAGTAGAGGTGGTCAGAGAGCACTTGACTATCATGAAGAAGTATAAACTCTGGACTTAGTTAGGTTTCTTGTAAGTCCTGCGAAATACTAAATATGAGAGGAAAGTTCTGCATTTTGATCAACTGTAAGTTTTTTATCTGCTACTTTCTACATTGCAAGTTTTTGTTTTTTGGGAAGTTGGTTTTGACTGCTTGGATATATCCCAAAAGTTACTGATTGAAGGCCAAAGCTATTTACATATTGAGGCAGAGATGGGTAAATGAAGCATGTGTTCTGCAAACATAAAGACACATATGTCTGCTTGCTTCTTTGTACCACTTACCATCCCATTAAAGCCTGACTGAAGAGTTGGATTGGCAAAGGGAATTCCCACTGCCCAACATTCTGTCCCATGCAGAATATAGACCCTTCTCTTAGCTGGAAGATTTTATTCTATTGTGAGATAAACATCAGGTATTTTCTCTCTCATTGGCCTTCTTTCAAGGCTTGGACAGCAGGCTTCCAAAAGGTGGTGATGGTGGGGATTTTCCTCTATTTGTGGAGTCTCCTCAATGATTTAGAATTCTATGGGCGACAGAGCAGCCTTTTCCAACCTTCCCTTCATAATTATTAGAGTGTAACTCCCAGTAGTTCTTTTTCTTTTTCTTTGTTTTTAAATGTACAGGATTTTTTCCCCCCAGTCCAGTCTGATCCTCTAAACCAGTGGTCCTCAGACTGCAAGGTGAGAGGTTGAGGAAGGTTGGCTTAGAACACCAGACTGGGACAAATTCTGGCTTGGCTATAAGATTGATGTCAGCCCTTCAAGGTAGGCTGAGTCAGGAAACAGGCATGGCAGAGATTCCAGGAATGCTTTTTTTTAAATAAGGCAGAATAACAGAATGTTGAGTGTTTTCAAGTTTCTCTCTGTCCCATCTTATTCTAAACAAAATCAAGACAGGGTTATTTTGAGTTTCTTTCTTATGCTTTCCTCATTCTTAGGACTGAGTAATCTTATTTTCAGGTCTCCCCTTAATGGCTCACTCGTTTCTTCTCTATGCCCAAGATCAGCTCAATGTGCCTTAAAGTATTGGATTAGGAGTGGGGAGACCCAGGTTCTAGTTCACCCTCAGCTGTGAAAATTCTCTTAGTGACTTTGAGCCAGTTTCTCACAGCTAAACCTACCTCATGTAGTTGTTGATGTGGGAGAAAAAACGAAGAAGCATTATGCATTCTGTTAATGCTCCTGAATAAAAGTCAGGATAGAAACCTAACAAAAAATATATCAAATGGGGGCAGGGAGATCCATATTCACTCTCTTGAGCTTGTTAGAAGAATGGTAGCATGCAAGAATAATAAGTAAATGGTATCAGACAACAACCTCAGACTTAAAAATTTCTCAAGGAAGTTCTGATTTCAGAAGTTTGGTTTCCAGCACATGAAGATGTGCAAATGAAAGGTAAATGATGTACAAGAGATGTTGTCATGTGACCAAAACAACACCTGAAGGAATGAACCATTTACACAGGCAGAAGTACAAATATTTTACTTAGTAACTATGGAATCTGTATACAACTACCAAATCTCATAGCCAGTCCTAACATTTGGACAACTGTCTTAGACAGCTGGTAATGAGCATTAGTAAAGAGTAACATACTGTTATTTATTTTTGTTTTTATTTTTACTGTTAAGACATAGGGAAAACAAAGAACTTATACAATTGTTTTGCCTTGGTTGGATACATGAATTTTGTCGCGGGGAGTGGAGACAGCCTTACAAAGCCAAACACTTTGGGATGGCTCTGCTATTATCCTTTAGAAAACAAGATAAATATGATACAAAGGCCGTCCCAGCTATATTTTACATTGGTCTTAGAATGCATTGGCTCACGGCATCCTTTAGTGTAAAGCACATATATTCTATTTTTCCCAAAATTGGAAAAATATTTGGTATAGTTTTATTTATTTGTTATTTATTATTTATTATTATTTATTTATTATATAAAGTAATCTTATATCTTTATGTGAGCATCTTAAAATGTGTTTGTGGTGCTCTTCACCAATTTGTAGTGACGAAGCAGAGGCTCAGAGCAAGTGATGAGCTTAAGCAGAGTAAAATCTGAATCTGGCTTCTTCTCTGAACCTTTTACATAGACATGTGGTAAAATAGTCTAATACAGATTTACTATATTTTTAAACATGTTTTGCAGAGAGTTGGATTGAAAGATGCCTCAGTGAAAGTGAAAACAAACGTTATTCCAGTCACACATCTTTGGCAAATGTTTCTAATGATGAAAGTAAGTATGCTTTTCTGTAGAAATAAATAGATGCTCATTTGCTAGAAAAGACTTAAAGTTTATAATGTCTATACAGATCTGGAAAGCCACGTGGCACCCACCCACATCTTCCAGCAGGGAAAAAGCTAGAGTTAAATGACAAGTGAATCAGCCAGTAAAACAGCTTTTTGTATTTATAATATTGGACAGCTGAGTATATATGGGGAGAAGGACCTAAAGATAAGCCATTAGATCAGTGTATTTCAACCTTGGCAACTTTCAGATATGTGGACTTCAACTCCCAGAATTCCCTGCCAGAATGCTGGTGAGGAATTGTGGGAGTTGAAGTCCATACATCTGAAAGTTGCCAAGGTTGAAATACACTGCATTAGATATTAGCTTTGTAGATGAAGCTGAATCTCCCTTCTGGAACCAAAACAATGCCCATTGGAATGAAGGTTCTTCACTATCAGTCAACAGGAAATAATTGCCAAGGGAATGGTGCATCTTCCTGAGAAGAGCTGCTATAAAGAGAATTCCTTGCTGAATGTTCTGATCATCTATAAATCTATAGTTGATTCTCAGCTCAGCATGCTGAGAATGCTGGCTCCAGCTCAGATTTTAAATGATGTCATTGTTTTCTTGAAACTCTTTGCTAATGACCAATATAAAGGCTGGCTGCTTAAGAGGAGATTCTCTGTGGGGTCTCTTTCCATATGGAATAGTCTGATAGAGAATGGTCTTGAGTAACCTGGCCAGAGGTTGGAGTACAATGTTTCTGAAAGCATAGTAGTAGTTGGTGAGGGAGTGTGACAGAAGAGGCAGTCCTCTACCAGAATACCAATACTTGTGCCTCCATTTCCTATTTGTGTGGAGAACAACCACACTGGTGGTTGTGACTCTGTTAACCACTTTCTTTCTGGAGTCTGCAAAAGCATATTGATCTATTCATGCATGCAGAGGACATGGTTATAGCAAATGTGAACATTGCCTTAAGAAGCAGTAATGCTTCAGGGGTAAGAGGGGAATGCCTGGTTTTAGATTGTTACTTGCCTGTGGGATGCATCATTGGGAATGGGAGGGAGAGTATTAGAGCAATATGGCTAAAGCAAGAAAGAGTGTTCAAATATGCCAGTGGGAGAGATAAGCGTCCGTGCCTCCCTTCCCTTCTTTACTTGTATAGGGTGTTCTGTCCTGGTACTCCTTATTACTGGAATGGAACGAAGCCTATTCATTAAACATCTAGGAGCAGGGCTGGGCAGATGCTTAAATTCCTGCACAGGCCCAGATAACAATCTTTTGAAAAAAAAATGCTTTCTTTAAAGAGTCCTTCCCCTTCTTTCTTACAATTAGAGATCTTCTAGTATGCTGGAAATGGGTGTAAAATAAATTCAGGGAGCTTTTAACCTTGTATCATGCATTCTGGCATCCTTGTCTTGGGACTGTTGTCTACCCATAATTTAGCCCTGACTCCTCAAAGCAGTTCTATCTAGAAAGTTCTGGTGATGATTCTGTGCAGCTGGGGTAGCATCTGGAGTTCTGTCTTTACAGTGGATTCAGTGGATTTACAGTGGCCTTTGGGCTCCATCAAAGCCTGAAGGCCCATCAGCCTGTATAATTCCAGCACAGGATTGTGCTTTCAGATATTAATGAACATTTTCCTGCTCTGAAAAGCCTGAAGAATTACAAGACTGTAACAGCAATGATCTTGATGTATGATTTATTTTCTTATTTATTTTGGTACTACATTAAGTATGAAATCTTTAGTGAGCATGATATAAATGTAATAATATGAACCTTAACCAAGTTGATTAGGATTCTAAAATGGACGTTTGGAGTTGCAGAAATAACATAACAAGGTCCTATTTTAGCCTCTGTAATATAATGATGAGTATGAATTTCCCAAGCAGTAACATGCAGTGTGGAAGAAGTTTGCTTTCATTTGGAGATTTGTTCAGTGTCAACATTGTGCATGTTTACTGAGAACCAAATCCAACTGAGTTCATTTGGGCAGACCCCCCAAATTGTATATGTAGGACTGTAGCCTTACAGATGTGGAATTTAAGCTAAGCTTAAAGGACAAAATGTAACAAATTAAAAGAAAACTTCTCAAGAGCCAATCATAAAAACTACTCAAGAGCCAATCCATAAAAAGTATATTTTAGGTGATTTGAAAAAGAGATGTTTTTGTCATGTTTTCTTTGTGGTGACTCATTTATACATAAGACAGTCAACAAGTAGGATGCATGAAATTTGTACGCTTAGCTAAGGCTATGCGTTATCTTTCCTATGAGAAAAGCTAGGCTTGAGGCTTTAAAAATGTAAGCATAGAAATATAATAGAGTTTATAAAATGGTATAATAATACTAGTAGTATAAAAACTTAAATCTCTTACCCATGTGAATAAGTAATGTTCCACAGAAAATGGTAATAGCCAAAAGCTTAGAAGGATTTATAGAGAGATTAGACTGATTCAACTGTCAAGCTTGAATGGCAGTTTGTCTTAAATGTTTTCTCATTGTTTATTTGCTTGTTTCAGTGCCTATAGCCACACTGGCCATAAATAGCCAGTGGATTCAGTTTACTGGCTAACATAGGTGATGTCAAAACTACCTCTGAGGTAGTCCAGTGCACTTTAACTCATGTTTGTTAAAGTGATGTCAATCTCCTAGCCTTTGTGATATCACTGGCTTCATAGCAATCTTAGTTCAGGGAGCCAAGTTTAAGATCCTGGCCTCTGTAAAGTTTTGCATCTGGATAGTTCCCACTGAAACAGATTAATGTGAAAGCCTCAAGCAATGGAGACTGCTCTTGTCTCCTCAATGTCTGTGAATGGGAAAGAAAAACTAGCTTTGAAGGAAGGGGATCAGATACATCAATCAGTACCAGGTAACACCATTGTCCTACTTCAATGCCATGTCTCTCACCATAGAATTGCCCTGAGGAAGGACTACTTATTGTTCATCAAGGTGCATCCTCAGCATTGGTAAGTCTCAGGAGGAGGACAGGTACATCCCCATCAACCCAGTCCACCTGACCTACACACTATTTGCCAGCTAGGGCTGCTCACCTCACTCTTAATCTTCCAAAAAGTGGTTAAACCCATAGGATCAGACTATCAGTCTGTCATCTACCCTTTGCTTAATTATATTCCTCATTGTTCAACTGTTTATAAGCTAATCCATTGCAGACAATAGTAAAACTTGAAAACATTGTCCTAAGTACATTTTCTTGCTAGGCAAAGACAACCTGACAAATACCCCTGCACTCTAGAAATAGCATCATTGCACCTGCTCTGAAAAAAATGTCTTGGGTCAATGCTCCCCTGCATTTAACCTCCACAATGCCACCCCTAACAGAAAAGGGCTTTCCTCGCTAGCTAGATCAAGTTTTAATGGGAACCTCAACACTGAACGTACAAATGGCTGTCCTTTCTCAGAACAAAGAAATGTTCAGAAATATCTTTAAAGGGAGCAAGTTCTTCCACAATTTCTTCCACTGTCTCTAAGAATGGTGTTAACATTTAATGTTAACAACATTAAAATCCCAGAAACCCTGAGATCGTTGTGATTTTTTTCTGGGGCAGCAAGAGATGCGAAGAATGAAGTTGGGTGGAAGGAAATGTCCATTCTAATGACTGATCTTTAATAGAAGCTTTAGACTCTAATGTCATTTTCAGCCAGTGTTTGGGTTTAAATAATCACAACTGCAATAAAGAAAGAGAATGCGAGAGAGGTGCTATGTCTCTGTGGAGCTTGTAAGAGGTCCATTTTCCTATTTGTAGGAAGTCCTGTCATAACTTATCTCCAGGCTGAAATCTCTAAACAGGAAAGGTTGCTTGATGACACCATATGGATGTCATAGGATGAGATGTAAGCATTTATTTCCATTAGGGCCCAAAGAAGGTATTCCCAGGAACACTGGTGCCCATAGGCATCAGATTGTACAGCCTGGCATTCATTTAAGCAATCATTCTGATTCTCTTTATCTTCAAGTATATTTGCATATTTCAAGGTTTCTTCTGGGGAATTTGAAAATATTCCTAACAGTGGAATTTCCTCATGCCCCTGTCAAGTGCTTCAGGATCTCAGCTGAAAGAATGTCCCCTGATAGTGTTTTCTCTCAACAGATGAAGAGAAAGAGAATAATAGAGCATCCAAACCACACTCTACCCCAGCAACTCTGCAATGGTAAGATCTGTTTCTTGAAAAGAGCAAATTTATTCTGAAGCAACTATTTTCAGGCAAACTAGAAATATTCAAGAGTATGATAAATATGTAGGAATTATTTTGACACTGTTGCATTGTTCTAGATTGCTGAATACATCAGGATTCTATCTTATGTTCATTAAATATGGTTCTGTGTTCAGAATTCAGTGTCTAATATATATATATTGCTTGCTTGCTTGCTTGCTTGCTTGCTTGCTTGCTTGCTTGCTTGCTAGAATTTCAGAAGACAAGTAAATAGCTCTAGTCTGGAGTTAGCTTAGCTCTAGAAAAGGCACTATAAATAACATATCAATAAATGTACAGACATAAAAGTGTTCAGTTATATCTCTGCTGGTCACCCATCTAATCACTGAAGACAGAGGAAAGCAGAGAAGGGCCTCTGGAAACTGATTCACTGAGCACATTCATATTCTTTTCTGAACTCCTCCTCCCCTGTGCAAGCAAATGGTTAATCTTCCTCAAATATTTAAATAGTAATTTGTTTTTTATTGGGATGTTGTTTTTGTCTGGC
Organism: Candoia aspera; assembly: GCF_035149785.1. Classification (NCBI taxonomy): domain Eukaryota; kingdom Metazoa; phylum Chordata; class Lepidosauria; order Squamata; family Candoiidae; genus Candoia; species Candoia aspera. Next base: position 24,116,144 of record NC_086159.1, read on the forward strand.
AACTAATACTTCGGATTACTCCATGCCTCCTCAGAAGGCGATTGCTTAGTCTTTCCTATAATTTGATGGACTTGTTTTAGCCAAGTTGCCCCAGCTAATTATCTCATAAAGCTCTTCTCCCAGAAGGAAGCAAGCCAATAATGGTAACATCCTTAATCATGGAGGTTAATAAATCCCTCAACTCCTGGGATATTCAGCTTGTTGGAATGCAGCCATTATTTGCCACTGTGTCCCAATTGCCTGAGAGAGGCAATGAGCCATTTTATATCATCCAGTCTACCGGCCTTAGCTGCACAGCTGCCCTCGCTGTTTGTTTGTCCCTGCACTTATATCTGCCCTAACTGTCCTCCTTTGGGCTCACTGCAAAAGAACATCATGTTCTCCAGAGGACAATATGTTGAGAATAACCATCACCTCTTTTGTTCTTCTGCATGTTGTTCTAAGCTGCTGTATGCAATCCAGATAAACTATACATGTCTGAGCATATCTTCAGCTTGTAAATGCTTGCATTTCTATGGTTGTAAACTAGAGGCACCAATATTTAGGAAAGAAATGACACATGATTCCACCTCCTAATATACCAGCAGCAATTCACCTCTTCCTCTTTTAGGCAATGTGAGGACTGCAATTGGTCTGGTGAGGGGAATTTGGAGTGGCATGGACAGCATTTGAAAAGAGACCAGGAGGAGGCAAAATAGTTACAGCAGTGCGCCAGCCAGTCTAAACTATGTTTGGGCTAGCTAACATAATTTGACTTGGTCCATATATCATGCTTATTCATAATATGGATTGCTTATTTGTGCTTAGTGTGATATGTGAACTCAACCTATTGTGGCTTATTCAGCAAATGATGGTTAAGCAAACTACAGCTTAGCATTGTGTATGAACCTAGCTGGTGTCAGCTCTAGCTTCAGCAGCAATGTTCATCTCTGGCCAACATTTTGAGAGGACCAATAAATGGTGGTGGCAACAACCTGAGTGAGCTACATCCTCTGTATCTCATTTCAGATTGTTTGGCCCATGCAATCAAGGCTGAGGAGAGGTGATGGAGCCCAACCTAACCAGCTGAGTGAGAATGGAAGCTGCAGGGGTTGAGTATGTGTTGGTGGGGAGGAGATAGCAAATAGAAAGGAGAATTTAGAGAAAACAAAAGAGAAAGAAATGGCTGTGAGCATGGGAAGGTGTATTTCTGTGCATCTGGTTCTTTACTTTGCATATTAATTAGTTATATATGAGTTTTCAACGGGCTACCATGGATTTTATTCATTTTGTTCTCTTAAATAGTCTGCCTTTTGTCCATGGATTCATTGATTATTCCACAGCAAGTGAGTCAGTGTCATGTTCATTTTATTAAGCTTTACCTTATGAGTCTGAGAATATTTATGGAATAGGCATTCATTACAGTCAGACACTTTTAATACTCTCTATATCGGACACAGAACCTGGAATGTCTTAAGTTGATCTATGGTGGTCTGGCATCAGGTATGTAGGGATTAATGCTAAGAATCTTGTAGGAATTTGGAATAGGGTAAATATTGTCATTGGCATCTGGTACACTATAAGGAGAGATTTATACATCCATACATACGTTTTATTTATTTCTCAGATTTATACTACCACCCATCTCCCCACAAAGAGGGACTCCCAACAACTCTGAGCAGCTTATAATTAAAAAAATATTTTAAAGTATAAAACACAAAAAAGACTCATGAATGGCCTCAGAAGCAACATAAAAGAATGAAAGTTCATCCAACAGAGGCTTAACTTTCACTCTGCTCTAGAGCCTGGGAGAATAACCATGATTTAATAGCTTCCTGAATATCATCAGGGTGGGAGCCTCCCAGATCTCTGGGAGTATATCATTCCAGAAGGCAAGGGCTGCAACAGAGAAGACACACTTCCTGGGCTCCAGAAGATGGCACTACTTAAGTGATGGGACCTGGAGCCACCCCCTCTGCCTGATTGCACCAGATGGACAGAAACAACTGGAAACAAGCAATCCTTCAAATAACCATGCCTTGTGCCATGAAAGACTTTATTGGTGATAACTAGCATCTTGAATTGCACCTGGAACTCCAGTGGTAACCAGTCCAGCATGAGGAACAATGGGGTGACATGGACATAATGAAGCATACCTAACACTGCCTGAACCATTGCATTCTAGACCACTTGTAGCTTCTGAATAGTCTTCAAGGGCAGCTTCGTGTACAGCACATTACTATAATCCATTTGTGAGATGTCTAGGGCATGAGTGACTCTCTAAAGGGCCTCCTGGTTCAAAAAAGAGTGCAACTGGCACACTAGGTATACCTGAGCAAAGCCCTCTTGGCCATAGCTACCACCAGTGTCCTAGCAGAATAGGACAGTAGTTGTGCACCAGTCTTGAACAGGGAAATGCAACCCCATCAAAATGGAAGACTGTCAGAGCCAGGGGCCCCAAATATCTTCAGCCACTCAGTCTTACCAGGATTGACCCTGAGTCTGTTCCTCCCCATCCAGACCTGCACAGCCTCCAGATACTGAGACAGGACTTCAGTAGTATCACTTGGTCACCCCAGGACCGAGATGTATAATTGGGTATCACCAGTATACTGATGATACTGACCCTGAACAGATGGATGACCTCATCCATGATCCGTTTTCATGGGGGGGGGGGGGAGGCAAAAGCAGCTACCTTAAGAATATTTGCTTAAGAGTAGATTTCAACCTTTAAAGGACAGCTGTGTTATCCACAGGCCATTTTAATCAGACAGGTGTGGGAAAGGAGAAAGCAAAGATAACAGTAGATATTAGGGCACCATAATCAATTTGATCCAAAAGGGAAAGAAGTCAAGTGCTGTCAATTTATTTATTTTTTTAATTATGCTTTTGAAAATACCAAACTAGAATTTATATTATGCTACTTGAACCTTCTCAGACTTAATAGTAGGTTTCCTAATTGCAGGGAAGAAAATGAACCGACTGAGATCAGTCACTTGGTATCTGGAAACCAAGGCAGGGTGTCCACAGGGTATGGTAAAAAAAAGTCAGGATGGTGGCCATGATGGTGCAGTCTAAGCCCCACCTGTTTTTTTATGTGTGATGCACATAAAAACAGGTAGACCTTTAATCACACTGCCATGGCTACCAACTTGACTTATTTGAACACACCCTGAGGATACTCCTGGACCAAGGCATTGATAGACAGCTGGCCCCAAATGCAGTGTGCTTTCTCCCCCAGCATTTGTCAAATTTACCCCTTATTCTATCCCTCTTGGTTTTATTAGTATGTGGAAGAGATGCAATACTTCAGAAATCAGAAAGAAAATTGATGGGAAGGATTATGGGGTACTAACACTCCAAAGACCATACTGTTTGTAGATCTTACAGCTGTTTATGGAACTGAGATAAGGCTGAACTACAATGAAATGTACAGTTGCTGAAAGCATTCTTTAGTCAGATATGTTGCTTTTTAATCCAGATCAGATCTGGGCAGCATAGCTCCATTAAGTTCTACAACTCTCTGTATTGTGCCTTCTGAGTGACAGATGAGTACTTTATGACAGTAGTAGTGCAAATCAGAATAACAGGAGGTTCTGAAGAATTATACCTGCTGCTTAACCCAGTCCATTTAACTACAATTTATTTAATAAACTACAATTGGGTGATGTCTTTCAACATGCTAAGCATAACCAAGGATTATGGACCATAATGATTGTAACCACACAACATACTAAGTGAATTCCCAACAAAACAAATTATGGCTGTGTTTGATGTGTGAATCCAGTCTTCATTCTAATGAAACACCAGTTCTATAACCCTGATGTACATGGATATCTAATGGAATGCAAATGAATTTGTTTAGCACATTCTATGAAATATGCTGCAATGCTGTACCTAATTTTAAAGATAATATTTTAAGGACATTGCTGGTAAAATAAATAGTCCAAATGCATTATACCAATATAGGGTAGTCCAGAATTTAAAATATGACAAAGTCTTAAACAAGACAAAAAATATGTAAAGCCAGGCAATGACCAAGATGGCTTTTGATCATTAAAGAAAAGTTCAGATATAATAGAAGATTGTTTAGCATGGACTAATGGCTCCCACGAAAGAATGGAGAAAAAAGGGAGAAAATCATTAGATATTATGAAGAGAAATAATTGAGAGTCTTTCTTCCTATCCTGTCTTGGTCAGAGAAATTGATGTGCCAATTAGCACCTATGGCATACAAGCAAAGTCTGCATGCCTTGAAAAGAGGTTTTGTTCAGGGTCTGGATATTTGTGGGGAAATGCAGCAATGATATTGTGGTAGCCAGAAAATAAGAATAGATGCTGCCCTTAGAAACCAATTCTATTCAACCCCTCCAATATCTTATTGAAATAGTTTGCAGAAATAAAAAAAAATATCATTGTAACGCTAATATAGTATTAGGGAGGAAAATCTCCAAACCGTATAGCAAGACATATAGCAAGAAAACAGTTTCTCTAAGATAAGTCACTGCTAATTGGCTCACATGTTACTTTAAGTTATTATTTTCAAATCCATATTTTTCTGAATTAGTGTTAATTGTAGCTTATTTTTAAGTCTCTTATACATAACTGTACAGCAGGGATGGAAAGCTTCATTCAACCTATTAGACACCCAATATTCTCCCTAGGCCATGTCCCCACTAACTAGTTTGTTCTTCACTGACCCAAGCATGCGCCTTCCACAATTTGACCTTCCAATGTCATTGAACGTTATCAAACTTATTCTTAACAGTGTTAACAGCAGAGAGGAGAATTAGGGGAATGCTTTTCTAGAAGTCACAGCCACTTCTGGAATGTCCAGCTCTCTAGTGATGCTTCAAAAGATCTATGCACTTCCAAAAATAGATGCAAGCAGCCAAAGATTTGCAAGAAGAGTTCTGGGTACTGCATGACATAATCAAAGTTGCTACTTTTAGTTCATGCCTAGGGTAATGATCCATATGTGGGCAACCTAGGGAAGAATCAAGGCTGCCTAGGACTGACAGTTTTACCAAGGGAGTTGTTGGGCTCTTCTTTGCTAAACGTATTCAAGCAGAGGCTGGACAGCCATCTGCTGGCAATGTTTTAATTTGGATTCCTGCACTGAGCAGGAGGCTGGACTCAGTGGCCTAAATTAGTTTTCCAACTATGATTCTGTCTTGGCTGGAATTACTACAGCATGAAGGATAGATGCTGTGAATGGGATACAGTGAGAATGGGAAGGAAGGGAGGAAGGATAACAGAAGATCAGACTGAAGAGATATAGTAAGTGAGCAGGGGTAAACAGTGTATGAATGTAACTGTGACTCCATTTGTATATGGGTCCCCTGAAGATAATCCCATCCTTAGGTCTTTGCTCCTCAGGTCCAAAATAGTTTTAAACTCTGAATTGAGGCAGAAGATGTGCTGTCGAGGCTTACCTTTGATATCTGCTTAGAGTGGCTTAGATGAATTATATTACAAATGAAGTGCATGTTTTGCTTTCCCCATAAACAGTGAAATAGAACATTGGAAACAAATTCCAGAGTGGTAACCATGTATGTAATTTTGCTGTAATAGGCTGTAGCCCTGCAGCACCTTGAACTACCAGCAGAATTACTATGCCATAAGCTTTTACAGGAAGGGTACATAAGGAGCGCATTGGAGCAAGCACTGATACCTGGCTGTCTTGAAAAGCATTTGGGGACTGATGGTATGGCAGGCCCCCTACATGCAGCACACAACTGTTGATGCCAGGACTGTTGCCCTTGGTGGTTACTGGCTAGGAAATGGATTGTTACTGGTTTGGAGGAGATTGGTGATTTTTTTCCCCTTTTAATTCTTTATATATTACTTTAGTATCATAAATGATATTACAGAGTCATTTTGGAATTGAGTTACATATAATTGCATAAATAAATAATTATACGTTATTAGCTAATGCATCTCAAATTGCATTCCTTTTATTCATTGGTTGGATTCACACTAACACCATAAATGATAATTTGTAAATAGAGTGACTAGGTTCATACCTTACAAAAAATTAAACAAATGCCATTATAATTTAACAAGTGCAGCTTATCAGAAAATAGTAAACTGCTAAGAATATGTCTGCTTATGACTCTCTTTAAACATGAGCAAATTCAGCCTTTGGATGATTTACCACGTGCTGTTCATTTCTGAGTAGACTCATGTAAGTGTATGCTTGCTCTTCTCAGTGAGCAAGTATCTTTAAGATCGAAAGTGCTACATAATATGCTGTAGTATTTCTGAGGCTGATTTTCATCTACCTGTATATAAGAACATCCAGTGTAAAGAATAAGAGGTGATTGAAATAAAGGATTGAGTATTGTCAGAAGACATTAGAGACTGTAGGGAGACATGACAGCCTTCTTCAAGTATCTGGAAGGCTGCCATGTAACAGACAGGGCAGAGTTGTTCCAAGTTGTTCCAGAAGGCAAGACAAGAAATGATGGGTTTAAATTACAAAAAAGCAGATTTCAGTTGGACATCAGGAAGCACTTCCTAATGGTAAGATCTGTTCAACAATGGAACAGACTTCCTCAGGAGGTGATAGACTATCATTCACTGGAGGTATTTAAACAGAAGATGGATGGCTATCTTGTCAAGAACACTGTGGCAGTGGAGTCCTGCACTGAGCAGGGGTTAGATTAGATCAGTGTTTCTCAACCTTAGCAACCCCCAGCCAGCCGTTCCAATTCTGGGAGTTGAAGTCCACATGTCTTAAAGTTGCCAAGATTGAGAAACAGTGGACTAGATCAAGGAGCTTCCAACCTTTACATTCCATGATTCTATAGGGAAAGGAAAACAAAATCAAAATAAAATTGCCAGAACTTAAAATTTCAGAACTTGTAATGCAAGCCTATATATACATATGCAAGCCTATGCAGTTATGGATGTGCATGGAAGCCAATATGTTTGTCTTCTGTATTTTGTCATTATTTTTAAGGCTGGAAGAGAATTATGAGATTGCAGAAGGTGTCTGTATTCCTCGAAGCGCCCTCTACATGCACTATTTGGATTTCTGTGAGAAAAATGATACCCAGCCTGTTAATGCTGCTAGTTTTGGAAAGGTGCGTATAAACCTTTTCAGCAACTTATTTCAGGAATTTAAAAGATAATAGCTCTGTGATATAATAATAATAATAATAATAATAATATAAACTTTAATGCCTCCTGTCTCCCAACAACTGTGGTGGCTCACAACAATCAAACAAAGAAATTACAATAGAATCAATATAAGATCAAAGCTGGCAAGTGCAGCAGACCAGATGGAATGAAGTGAGGGGTCTCGCTGTCCCTTGCCAAAGGCCTGGCTGAAGAGCCAGGTCTTCACCACTCTTCTGAACAACAGCAGAATGGGGGCCTCATTCCTGGGGAGACCTGGATTGTGCACATGAAGATTTCTTTTGAGGTTGCAGTGAGAGGAAAGTTTTTGCTGGATGAGTTTCACAAATTCCCTTGGTAAATATTGAACTTTTCAAAATCAATCCAGATAGATTAGTCTGAGGGTTGATTCTGATATTAATATCAGAGTAAGAGATAAGAACACAGCTGAAAAGGGTACCCAATATTATACATCTTCAGAGGCCATTGCAGGAAACATGACACCAGACTACACAATGGGTGTATAGCTCCTGGGGAAAGGGTTGCATGCAGCCCACCAAAATGCCACTTACCTCCCCCAGCCCTCTATATCCACACCTACCTATCACAGGCCCTGGCCCCCTGCCTTGTTTGCCAGAGCTACCACTAAAACCCTGGACTAGATCATCCTCACTGTCTATCCCACTAGATCATTTGGCAGACTCAAGATAGCTGTTCTTAAGGAAGTCTTGTTTTGGGGTTGGGGAGGGCTCTCCCTTTTTCTGCCAAAAAACTGGTAGTTCTTGGAAGGTTGATTCCTCCTTTCCTGTCCAAAAATAAAAATAACCATCCCCTATTACAATATGCATTTCCCATCCATTACAAGGGGGCAATGTATTGCTACTGCTAGTGGATCACAGGTAGCAAAGCAATAAAAGGGATTCAGGCTTGATCCTCATTTGGGAGTCCCCAGTGTGATGCCCAGCTAAGTTCTGCTTTTTAACGTCCCATTGTCAGGGGCTCCAGACCTTTAATTCTTAAAGAATAAATAGAAGCGTTTTGTTTTGCAAGCTCTGAGAGACAATAAGAATAAACCAGAATGTTTTATTTGGCTTTAGGGTGGTTGAAGAAAAATCCTATTTGAGGAGCAGTTGTCATACCTTCCAAATGACAACAGACACCCTGCTCCCCTCTGAAAGCCCAGAAAATGCCTTTTTTTCCCCATAGGCCCTGGGTGCCCCCATCTCTGTCTGCACAAACTGAAAGAGAGAGGGGTGGGATTAATGTGTAATTAAAGAGAATTTGGAAGGCTGAGATGTTGCGGAATGTTAGATCAGTAGCTGGAACAGCATGTGGTGTTCTTTAGGTAGGCTTCATTGAATCCGTACAAAAAGAAGGAGCTAAAGAAAGAGGCTGCCTGCCTGTCTGCTCATTTATCAAATAGCTAGCCTGAACTTTCACAGCTCCACAAAAGTGTTTTTCTGGTTGCTGACTTTCTTCCCCCCTTTACTTCAGAATTAGACCGGCACTAAACCAGTAAAATTCATGCTTCTGTGACATTTTCCCCTTTCTCAGACAGGCTCGTGAAGCAAGTGTTGGTTCCCTATTACTTCATAAATAAATACATAAATAAGCAACTGTGGTAAAAATGGAAAATAAATAATCATGGCATGTTGGTACTTATGTGACGCTTTTCTTTTTAACCCAGCAGCTTTGACTCAGATGCTTTTACAGACTGTTCTGACATTGCCTTAGATCAGTGTTTTTCAACCTTAGCAACTTTAAGATGTGTGGACTTCAACTCCCAGAATTCCCCAGCCAGCATGCTCTAGCCATATACATCATGGCTGGCTGGGAAATTCTGGGAGTTGAAGTCCACACATCTTAAAGTCACTAAGGTTGAGAAACACTGCCTTAGGCTATGCTGAGGGATCCATTTGTAACAAAAAGCAAAAAAATAAAATAAAATTGCATAGTATTGTTACCTGCGGTAGAACTTCAATTGCGAAGCAGTTCCTGTAAATTATTGTTTGCAGTACATTAACAGTATATTCTGCCAATAATCTGTTTTATTTATAGATGCTCATTTATTGAATATAAGGATATTTCAAAATATATAAACTGGTACAGCTGCAGACAAAATAACAACCATGTATCATAATGACTGCAATTTTACCCATGCTTTTCCACGTGTGCACATTTTTTGCAAGTAATTTCCCCACATATGAGGCCTTTTGTGTATATTTTTCTTTAGTATATGCATTTGGAACAATTTTTAAATTATACTATAACTGCAAGTTCTTGAAATATATTCATGCTTCTGAATAGGCTGTAAAATAAGTAACTCTAAAACAGCTTTTTGTAAATGAATTGTTTCCTTTCTAGTCAATTTTAATTCCTTCTCTTACTTTCTCCTCAAACAAGCCATTGCTAAATATACATGATTGGCATGGGATTTTGTTTCTTAACATATGAATATTATTTACAGATAATAAGACAACAGTTTCCACAGTTAACGACACGAAGATTAGGAACCAGAGGCCAGTCAAAGTAAGCAATAATGTGTGTTTCATAATCACAAAAAGGCTAAGTATGTTATAGAAATGTCATTATGGAAGACTTGTGTGTAACATGGCTATGGTGAACACCTTTGTGTGGAGAGGGGAAACCCCATCACTAAGCAAAGCTGGTCCAATAAATTGTATTGCTTCTTTTGTCCTACCTCTTCTGTTCTGTAGGATCTACAGCAGGGTTTCCCAACCTTGGCAACTTTAAGACGGGTGGACTTCAACTCCCAGAATTCCCCAGCCAGCCATGCTGGCTGGGGAATTCTGGGAGTTGAAGTCCACCCGTCTTAAAGTTGCCAAGGTTGGGAAACACTGATCTACAGGCTTCCTACACTCTGATATAGCATGGTCAGTTGTAATGGAGGGCTGGGCTCCCATACCTGTCATAGTTGCATAGAAGAGGTTGCCTCAGCAGGTGCCAACATCCTCTTTTCCTCACAGCAATTCAAGCTACAGAAGCACAGTCTTCTACTGAATCCAGGTAACCATATGAATCCAGGTAACCTTAGACTCTGATCTGTATGCCACGGCTTTACACTTCTCCAGAGCTGAAGAAGAGTGGCAGTGGCCACTTCACATAGCAAGAGTAGTGGCTATATTGTCAGTTTGCACATGGGGGTGTATATTACAAACTGGAAGTATATTCTCTGCTTGGTCCCATGACAATCTTCTCTTACCTGCTCTTTAGCTGTCCTGGAATTCTGACAGATATAGCCTGCCAGAGAGGTGATGGTCATATTCCAGATCTGGAGGAGTAACAGACCAGAGAATCTGTGGTTCCCAGTGCACTGAAAAAAATATAAAACTAAACGCATATTTTCTAAATACAAATAGGCTGATGAATAATAGAATATACAGTAGGTCCCCCTTATTATAAATGCTTATCAAAAGCTGACAAGTAAGTTTTCCTTCCCCTCCTAGTCTGGTGAGCTATGGATTTGTTGGTTGTCCTTGGCTGTGCCCTGCCAGTTATGTCTGTGTAATGCAGTATTTTTTATTCTCCGACGATGGTGTTTGGGCTTGGTGTGGAAGTATATTGGCATCATATCAACTTATCTTTTCTGTAATGTATTCTTGTGCCTTGACATATAAAGGTCCAATGCTCCTAACCTTTTATCACCCGGCCATTCTGGTGCACTGGAGCTGTTTCACAGAGTGTGGAAATCTAGATTTGCTGTTATAGATGTTCTGTGGAATAGGGAGATCCTATCACAGCTCCCTAAGGGATGTAATATCTTTCATGTGAGGTTCAGCAGTGCTTGAGCAAAGGGGTGTAGGCAGAATGAATGAGCGAGAACTTGGTGCCATTTAGTGCAGTTGGTGCACTGGACGAGTATTATTTCAGCACTGCTGGCTGAATAGATAGCAGCATCTCTTATGAATGATGATAACAGACCAGCCAGTGCTGTTTCTTTAGGAGCCATGCACCTGCCTCATGTCGAGGGACCAATATCACTGTCATCTCTTCCTAATGCTTTCTCATAAGCTGTTGAATCACCAGTCCCAGGGCAAGTGTGTTTTTTAATCAGAGGCTACACTTTAAAAAAAGAAGAAGAAGACCACTGCAGGGGCATGACAGAAACAATATGACATCACAGAGGGACTGAAGCTAACATTTTCAGCCCTTTGATAGATTTTGGGGAAGTTATATGAAACATGCAGGGAAAAAAACTACTTGAGGCTTAATACACTTATTTTATGGATTACTTTATTTAAAAAAATTAAAAAATGCATTATTAAAGTTTGTTAACATATCACCAAATGTTGGCAGCATGAACCTAGCGGCACAGCAAAAGTATGTCTGGGAGGCCACAAATGACCCACAGGTTGTGATTTATCCAACCCTCCCAATTCCATGGGACTTAGTAATAAAAACAGCTAAAAGCTCTGCCGGCAAAGTGTAGAAGGAATAGCTGCCAGTCTACAGTTAGAACATGCACTAAAAATTGTAACTCCATGGCTGTTCTTAAAAGGGGGTATGTATACAGAGCCTTAAGGGGAAAAAAATAAAGTAATATCCTGAATTATATACTATGCATTACCCACAAAAGAAAAGAAGGTATAGGGTTATCCCTGGCTTTGCTTCTACTGAACATCTGGGTAGGACAGAGGCAAAAGCACCAGGCCCTGCCAATCTGGAACCTCCCTGGGTGCTCCTGTGGATGGAAACTGCAGCTTGTTAACCGCTCGAAACATCACACTTATGTTCTGATGGTGAATTTGCACTCGTGCATTAACTTGCAAATTGGCATGAAGTCTGTTTTGTTAGCAATTTTCCTTTTTAACCATACTTGAGTGAACAAGTCCTCTCTCTTTAAAAAAAAGTGTTTATTCAACATTTCAGGTACCATTACTATGGCATTGCAGTGAAAGAAAGCTCCCAGTATTATGACGTGATGTATTCTAAGAAAGGAGCAGCCTGGGTCAATGAAACGGGAAAAAAAGAAGTAATCAAACAGACAGTGGCATATTCACCACGATCCAAACTTGGGACGTTGCTGCCAGAATTTCCAAATGTCAAAGATCTAAATCTGCCAGCCAGCTTGCCAGAAGAGAAGGTGACTCTAGTAAAATATTCATTGGCTTGCTTTGCTCTCTGCTTTTTCTCTGTTGAGGAAAGGCTAACTTAAGTATGAAAAAGTGCCTCTTCAAAAGATTGAGTTTAAAAAGGCTGTGACTTGATTTATGAAGGACTTGATTGCTCACAGTGCTTGAAACAAATAATTTCTCCCTGATCTATGGTATTTGTCCTGTAATCTATATGTGAAAGAGGCTGAACCTTCTGCATTGGTTCAGAGGAGACATGCTGTCAGAGATCCATAATTGAATTTCCCAATATTTCTTTAGTAAAAAAAACACCAGCTTAGGGGAAAGTAGATTAGTGCTACAGGGCAGAGGGCCAATTCTTTCTCCTGGTATCATATCCTCACTTAACTGTAATCGAAAGCTGCTACTAGCCACTCTGAGGAGGGAATCAGATGCAATTAATATGTGTGTGGGGGGGGAGAATAATTTAATTTGGGCAAATGGCTCAAGCCCACCCCCAATTATTGTGCTCCCAATCTCCCTCCTCCTTTAAATGCTTTTAACTGACCAAAAAAAAAATTGAACAGAGAAATTGGATGGACAGTTTCTCTGGATTTCTCCAGGAGAAGGAGAAATTCTTCAACAATTTCTCAAGCACAGGATTTGTCTCTCATGCTGGAGAATTCAGAATTTTGAAGGAATACTTTCTAACCAAGAATGCTTCTGGTGGGATACCCTACGTTTGGTGATAAGTGGACTTTCTGGAACATAAAGCTCTGAGGCAAAGATGACACCCCTTTAGTAGCTTGATGATTGCAGTATCTGGAAACCATGATACATGGGAATTAGGTTGGACTTTGTCTGGATTAAGGTCCATGGTTCCTGCTTGTGAGACTTGAACTTGGTGTTGTGTTTCCACTTAGCCTTTTTCACTTCTGTCCCTATTGCTAGGAATTTGTTAGGAGTTGGAGGTCATCCGAGATTATACTAGAAAAGTTATTGTTTTAAATAAGGTATCCTTAATAAGAAGTCTTCTTTTTTTATTCTTCCAGGTATCTACTTTTATAATGATGTACAGAACACACTGTCAAAGGATACTTGATACTGTAATAAGAGCCAACTTTGATGAGGTTTGTAGAGAAGTAAAAGGTTTTTCATGGGGAAAGGTAATAGTCTTCATACAGTTATGCTTATGGATGGTGGTGAAAACTTTTATATTGACTGGCTACACTGCTCTAAAGGTTCAAAGTGTTTGCCACTCAGGATTGGAACTCTTGGAGGGAGTGGAATGTGTTAGTTCTGTTGGGAAAAAGTGATTCCGAGAAGAAAAAAAGCTAACGAACAAGATGCCTCAAGGCAAGGCAGCTGAAAAAATGGTGCAATCAGGCAAAGTACTGAAAAATAAATTAGGAAGAATAGCAGTACAAGAAAGAGGTTTATGTAAAAGGACAGAGGAAATAAGCAATTGAGAGCAGAACTATTAGTGAGACAGAAAGCTGTGAAAAAAACTCCATACTACTCAAGATAACTAAGATAATACGTATATAAAATGGAATAAAATAAACTGTTGCCTGTAAACCAAGCACCTGATGATGTAAACATGGAGTTGAAGAAAAAAGGAACCAGGAAGCACTGTGGAACTGTGATTGGCACAAAGCTAGGGCTGAACAGTAGAACATCACCTTTGTATGGAGAAAATTCCAAATCCACTTACATTCATTTCCAAGTTGGGATGCAAATACTTTTGACTGAAATCTGAACAGCCTCTTTCTGTCAGTATTGACAATATTTGCTGAGCATAGGGCAACTCATGGACTGAGCAAACGGCAATTCAAGCTAGATGGGGCTATGAAGAAAGCACTCAGTCAATAAAAGGGCCCAAGGGAGCATAAGGTTGTTAGATCTTGAATCTTGGTCCTAACAAGACAATTCTGCCCATTGTGGCTTGTACCCTAAGAGAAAAAAGGCCAAGAATCAATGTGGGATTGAGAAGCTGAATGTCATATATGGATCTGAGCACATCAGCTAACACTTTCACCTAGAATTTTGGATTCTTTTTATCTGAGTAGTTTATTTAGTCTTGCGAGTGTTACAAGGAACAGGGTACCTGTTGGGTAAATTAGAAAAAATGATTTCCCTAGTTAGAGTTAACTGTGGACAAGCAGGATCCTTACCTCTTAGGTTTGCATAGCTAACAATGTGGATGGTGTTATGTGCCAACTAAAAATTCAGCCTTGCATTTTGCCTAATACTGAAAGAGAGAGTGACTAACTATATCTATGCCTATACCTTCATCTATAGCAAAGCTAGGCAATCTTTTATGAACCAAGGGCACATTTTGAATTTGAGATCATGTGGTTAATTCATTCACAAAATAATTATCACTGGGCAATTGTTGCCACAGTGTCACAAAGTATTTACCAGTAAGCCAATGAGCCTTCTCCCCCGATGATTTCTATCAATCCAGTGGGACTTTGGTGAGGTCCTGAAACATTCCATAATGCTAATGGATGGTATTTTGCTTCACACCATGCCAGCTTCTGACCAAAGATATGTCATGCAGGAAACAGAACCAGAAGAGATGCCCAGCACAACTCACGTCCATTGGCATCACATTGCCTACCCAAAACATATACCTATCAGAGAGCCCATGTGGTGTAGTGGTTCAGGTGTTGGACTAGGAGTGGAGTGACCCTGATTCTAGTATACCCTCGGTCATGGAAGCCTACCGGGTGATTTTGGGCCAATCTCTCCCAGCTCAAGCTACCTCACAGAGATGGGGAAAAATAGGAAGAAATGCAGTGCACACTGCCATGAGCTCCTGAATTAAAGGCAGGATGGAAATCTATTAAATACATATACATATGTGTGTGAGTGTGTGTGTGTGTGTACCTATAGTTTATAAGGATAAGAATATCTATGGCTTAGTTTTTTATCCAATAATATTTGAAAGAAGTCATGTAATGAATAGTTCTGCAACATTAATTTGGTGAATGTGTCTTAGGGAAACTGGATGCCATTTCTCAAGTATCAAGACCCACCAGACTAGTGGAGAATACTGATTTCTAACGTTCATGCTACCTTGCCATATTAAACCCCGATATCAAAACCTCATCCTAGAATTCTCTGTGCTTTTTGTTTCTCTTTCAGTTCATCCTCTCATCTTTTTTTTCATGTAGTCAGTCCAGACAACCAATACCTGTATAACGGCATAAGTATCTTGTTCAGGGCAAGGCTATTTTTAAAAAATATTTGCAATGAATGGTAGTCTGAAGTTGGTAGCAGTCCATATAGGATGATCTAACCTTTCCCTACCCCTCAATGTAATGCCTGTTTCCTGATTTTGACTGCATCCATATTGGATATGAAATCTCTCTTGTTATCATGGAGGGGAACTAATTGCTGTCAACAGTCATGTATTTTCAGAGATTTATTAGGGCTCCATGTTAGTGAATGGTATGTGGGAATGACCTTGGGAGACAGGAGGAAGAGCCACAGGCTAGGGAATGGTCTGGTAAGAGGCAGCTGAGTCCGCAGAAGGAAGGGGGCATGGCAATCATCTCAGAAGAGACCCTCCCTAGTTTCTTTGGCTGTAAAGGTGACAGGGGAGAAATGTACTTTCAGACTTGCAAGATTCTGTTAATGTAACCTTACAATAAAGTAGAAATAGTTCATCTGGGTGTGCTTCTTGTCTGGACTACTTCACAAGGCTGACAGTGATGAGCAGAGATTAAACCCAGGGGTGGATGGACATGAAGGAAAGAAGGCAGAACTACCTCTTTCTCACTCTCTCCACCTCTTATTTGCAACTCCCTTTTCTTTCTTTCTGGTCAGCAAGCTGCCATGGGTGGAACATATCGTTTGACAATGTTTTGCAAAAAGGAAAGCAGAAGTGTCTTTCCCCCACTTTATAAGATAGACAAATAACAATAACAACAACATTACAATTTCCATTTATTCCTTCTGTTTGGGTGCACTTCTAGGTTCAAAGTTTTCTTCTGCACTTTTGGCAAGGGATGCCACCTCACATGCTTCCTGTACTGGGTTCTTCCACTGTAGTAAATATAGTTGGAGTTTGTGATTCAATATTGTATAAAGCTATTTCTGGAGTTTTGATGCCAACGGTCTTGCAAGCATTACCTGATAGGTGAGTATGTTTTACTAGGCTTGCATTTGGGTGAGTGTACATGTGTGGGTTCACTTGCAATATATGCCCCTTATGTAGTTTAAACAAAGAATCTTTCTTGCACAAGACCAAGTGACATTTATGAATAATATAACCAAATGGGTTTGACAGAATACTGCAGATTGAGATCAAAGGTCAAGGAAGGAATGATGGAATTTCTCCATTTAGGAATAAAGGAAAAAGAAGTGGATTTAAAATATTTTGTGCTTGCATGCTTCAGTTTTCTCCCTTTCCCTGTATTCCCAGTATTTTACCATTTTGGCAGTCTATTTAATGCAAGTGCAGTCAACTACATTTTTTGTCTGTCAGGTTTTCTTCCTTGAAATTCCATCTTAGATAATGATTTTTGTGAGTGTTACAGAGCTTCACTTCTACACTGTTTCCTTCTAAGTAACACACATTCTGCTCCAGCCTTCCCTAAACTAGTAGCCTACCAGTGAGTTCAACCTCTACTTCATATTTCCCAACCAGGGTATCTTAAGGACTAGATCTTCTTGTACATACTTTCTTGAACCCTAAGACTTCAAGATGGCCTCATGGCTGATAGTTGCCTGAGAACAGTCTTTATCAGTGATGGCCCCCTATTCTGAAATGCCCTCAGCAGTACAGTATGTCTTGTGCCTGCTTTATTACCATTTGGGGAGCTGGCAAGAATTTTTGTCCTAAGCTTTTAAAAATTAATTTTCTTAGATTACAATGGAATAATTTAATTCAACTTCTTTTAGTTATTGTTGCTAACTAAAGTAACTCACTGTAGCTGCTTTAGTAGTAGTGATGATGTTTGTTTTTCTATGTTTTAAACATCTGGTTTTCACTGAATATTAGTGTTACAATTAAGGATCATAATTTTGAAGAATGGCATATAACTGTTTAATTTATCTGTTAAGAACTGTGGGGGTGGTATCAGATCCAAGAACTTGTAGTTATTTAATTTAGAACTCTGTAGATGACTTTTTTGGTATACTTTAGTATACTTTTCAGATTCCTTATTATTAGGCTTCTGTAATGTAATATATATTTGCAAGGAAATCCTATGAATGTAACCAGGAAGCAGGTCTCACTAAGTTCTAGGAACTTATGCCAGACACATTAGCATAGGAAAATTTGCCAACTTTGAACCACAAGACTAAGAATGGGACAGCTGTGCAGCTGATTTTTTCCTGCCTTTCTTCTGCAAAGAGTCTCAAGATAAGCTTCTGAAGTGGTGCTTTTCTTCTCAGCTTAACACAGGTGATCCGCAAGTTTGCCAAGCAGCTGGATGAATGGCTAAAGGTAGCTCTCCATGACCTACCTGAAAACCTACGAAATATCAAGTTTGAATGTACGTGTTGCATATTCTCTTAATATGAGCAGAAAAATTGTGTGTGATCATGCAACGTTGTTATTAAAGTTAAAAATATAAATGGAAAGGTAGTATGACTGTTGGCACCACTAGAAGTTTTTTTTAAAAATGCAAAGGATTAAAAGCCTGAAAGAGCTCAGATAAAGGATTCAGTTCCCACCCCTACATATGCAGTATTGCAATACTCTTAATCAGATCAGTCCACTTTATGTTCTATGAGTAATTTTAAAAAATGAAAGGACAGCTATAGAACACATATTTTATATGGTGTGGCTAAGTCCTCAGTCACCTACCTCAGGCACATGCAGAAAATAGGGCAGAATCTACCAGGAGATTTCACAGTGCTTTGAAGGTGGCCAACAAACATTCCTGACTCCTTTTTTTAGAAAAAATCTATAGCAACAATTAAATCACTTTATTCTTCCAAAATTAGGATGCTAAAATGAAGACAGCTTGGAAGAACCAGTAGACTTTTATGTAAAAAAGCAAGTCAGATATTGAAAACAAATACTTAGATTCAGAATAAATTTGAAGGAACTCTTTAATTTTATGTAAGGAATAGGCAATACAGTGTCTTTTGATGTCAAAAGCATTTATAGTAATCCAAGAAAGCATCTGCAACCCCACCCCCAACAAATGTGAAAATGTCCCCAATCTTACATCCACCTAGGCTTTATTGCCAAAAACTTTTAGGACTTTTAGGAGATCTCCAAATATTTTGATAATTTTGATAATTTTTAAGAAGTCCTGGTATCTGCAAAATCATACATTGGTGCTCAGTGCCTGAAAAGGTGGTTGACCCTTGCTCTGTGTCTTTTGAACTTGGCTCTGTTTAAAAGGGTTCCAATAAAAAAGAACAATTAAGTATTGCAACTTTAATTTACCAAAATTTTATCAATTCTTTCAGCAATGTGAGTGTGTATCTCTGACCGGTCATAGTGCTGAAGTCAGATTATTTACAATTAATTGATAAGTCTCCTGTCTTTGTGGAACAAATTGAACATTCTCTCATGAGATGGCCTACAAATGCAAGCCATCAAGCACCACTTCAAACTTTGGGCTGTTTGAATACAGCTTGAGGCTTTTGCTCAGAAAAGGTGTCAAAGTTTAAAAAATGGAGGTGATCAAATTACCCTATCTCCACAGGAAAGGGTACTACACTCTTTCAGGCATGCTTTGTAGATGCCTGCCTTGCACATCATCTCTTGAGAAAGCCTGCTTTATTTCATGGCTCTCAATCCTTCTCCTTTTATAAGTGCTAACTTCCACATCACAAAGTTTTTTAGAAGAGAAAGAATGTGGAGAAAGTTGAAAAGGGGAGGGAAAAATTCATTTAGGAGACGGATTAACCATTGATCAGCATGAATGATTAAAAGCTTTGTTGAGGAGACTCAGAAAATGACCCATTCAACATTTTTTGTAATTTAATAATTTATTCAAATAATCCAGGGCACATTCCTTTTCTCAAAATGAGTATGTTTTGGTATCGGTAAAGTAGAATTGCAAGCAGAGAGATCAATGTGGATTCTCTTCACTTTGGTGAAGTCATACAGTCCTGGAGCTATTTGAACATCTCTGGAAGCTGGATACTCGCTTTGTGCATACAAGCATTGTCATAGATTTCAGCATACTATTTATTTACCTGTTGCTGAAAAGACTAATAATATATCTACAGCATTAGGATTTGCCCAAGAAAATATGGATGTAAACTGTCACACTAGTGATAGATTAGAGAGAGAGAGAGAGAGAAGGGATTTTATTCTGTGCATGGTCTTGCCAATATGCTTACATAATGTATACTTAATTTTCATTTTGTTTGTGTACTGCAGTCACTAATCACAAGCCAGAGAAACTTAGTTCACTTAATAGCGATAATACAGTCCTAACAAAGAGAGGGGAAGTTTCTTTGGTGGATGATCTACCTCTTCAATTTTTATTGGAGCTGAAAGAGGAATTACCTATCCAGTCTCAGCCAGATGGAGTCTGTAGATCTAGGCTGTAACTGAGTCAGAAGTGAGGGGGCTTTGGATATCATGAATCTAAAGCTACCTTTGACACATCTTGGGAATAGCCCTATTGGGGCCTTCTGGCTATGAGAACCAGCAGATCAACACACATGGAACTTTCTGCAGGAGTATAGAACTAAAGATGGTTCTACTTCAGCTTAACCACCAATAGATATCTTTCAGTGGGACTTAACATTACTTTGCCAAGCTTAGTGATTTTAGTGTGTAATGATTTCTATCCTAAACATGCTTTTAAAAAAAATAATGGTTAAAAAAATCCTTCCCATATACTAAAACACATAAAATGCCTAAAATACGTATATTTACATAACAAACAAGTGTAACTATATATTTTTATCTTGTTGAAAAAAATATATATTAAAGTCCTAACAAAACAAAATCAGTTAAAGATGGGTGCTGTTAGCAGTATTAAAAGAAGATATGCTATATATTGTTTGGTGCCATTCTAGCTAACTGCATAAATCATCTCCCTCATTGTCAGTATCCAGAAGATTTTCTCAAATTCTTCGGAGGCAGACATCATTAAACCATCTGTGCCAGGTATTTTATCTTTCTTTCTTATAAGTTTATTTTGTTGCTCAGCAAGTATACATATGTTAGTTCTCAGATAAATTCTTTGCATGCATCTGAAAAGTCAGAGAAACCAAAACACTTTCATGGGATTTGTACACTGATTTAAAAAGGCATTCAGAGTTAAAATCGTTGGAAGCAGAAAAGCCATACAGGTTTGGAGATAATTTCTATGAAACTGCTGTTAGGAAGAATCTTCAAAAATGAGTTGCAGTGATGTGTCAGGCAAAGTCTCTACAAGTCCAGATAAGAAAAAGGTCATCTACAGGTTGTAGTAAAGAAACAGCAATAGCTTAAAGCTCCTTGCTCTTAACTTCTTCTCCTTCCTGTTCCTCTCATTTAGGTTAAGCACATAAAATGGAATTACCTCCATATTAGTTCACTTCTTTGCATGGATCTTAAGAAAGCAACCTTGATCAACTCAAATCAAGCCTACTCTTTTTTTGTCAGCATAGAGAAAAAGCCACAAAGTGGATGTGCAAAACATTTCTAATTCAAAATGGTTTGCATACCTCTGCTTCAGAACACATCAAAGCTCATGCCTCACTCCCACCCTTCCATCAGTGATCAAGGAGGACTTGGTCTGTCAACTGAGACCTCTCTGGGTTCAGGCATGGGGGAATCATGTGATTATTAAAGTCTGAAATAAAATGGTCAGAGAAATAAATTGGTCAGAGTTATCCTTTAGATCAACTTTCCTGGATTAAGTGGCCTCCAGATGTGTTAAATTTGCATAATTACCAGCCAGCATGAACATTGTAATCCAAGGAATCCAAAGACCATCAGATTGGAGAAGGTTGTAGTTGATTTTACAAGAGTCTGTAAATCTGCAGTACCAAACGGCATCTGCATGGATTAAGTGGAAATACCAACAGTTCTATTTAGTAGTTAATCCATTATCTCACATGAGGACCTTACCTCAGTCTTAAGCTACAAACAGTCTCTGATGTTCTAGTCCCATCTCCCTTTCCAGGTACATGAGACAGGTTTGTGGTCAAAATATTGAGAGAAATTCAATTTTAGTAGTATTTGACATGCTCTGGGATAGGGCCTAGTTCCAATATTGAAAAGATGCTTCAGGTGCTGTACTTATTGTAGGTGTGCAAGGATTTCAGATGCCTCTTTCAATTATCTTGAAGTGGTGAATGAATTTGCCATTTAAATAAATGTGATCATTTCAAAAGTGAAGGTCTAGATACAAATAATTTTTATTTAAGGTAAAGGATGCAGAGAATCCTTATTCTTCAAATGAATAAAATGCCTTTTTCCGAAATGAAAAAAGCTGAACTATAGAACTATCATAGGGAGAGACCTTAAATTTAGACCTTCCACATGAGATCTGTAATTTGTGAGGACTGGTAAAAGTTATATTCAAGGTGCCTGTTGCAGTCCGTGGCTTTTCCAGAACCCAAGGAGAAAATCAACTTAGCGGAACCCACCATAGAAGCGTATAAAGGGATAATGGGATATTATCTAAGGTAATAAACCCTAAGCTAATGAGTTGTTTGAATTGGATTATAGGCATCAAGAACTGTGATCCACAGTGCAGACATTACGTTCCAAATGCTGGAAGACTGGAGGAATGTGGACCTTAACAGTATCACCAAACAAACACTATACACCATGGAAGATTCGCAAGAGGAGCACAGGAAACTTATCATTCAATGTAAGGCTATAAAACTTTCAGCTAAGAGAAAGGTAGTTTCAAACATTAAGGCAAAACAGAATATGCCAGCATTCTTGCTTCCAAGATCAGCTCAGATGACAAAAGACTCCTATTCCCCCCTCTCCCAAATGTGATGATGGCAGAGATGACCTGGGAGAAATATTGGTTGCATAACCCTTTCTTTGCCTTGTGTTAAATCTCACTTTGGTCTCAACTTGTCCACCACAATAGGAAATATGGTGGAGGAGGACATTTCCATACAAGAGGTTAACTACGCATTCTTGGGTATATTTACTGAGAAGCAAATCCCTCAGTATTTAATTGTTACTCCTAAATAGGCATGCATAAAGTTGCCATCTAAATTGCTTGTACCAGTTCTGCCTCTTCAGATGCAGTTGCAAAACTTAACAGTATCTAGATTCATATTTCCTTAATACCACAGGAGAGTGGCTTACGTGCACTTTAAAATATCTTACTTAAAACATCCAAAAACCTGTTTCCCTCCACATGTGATGCAGTGAAAGGTCCCCTGTGCAAGCACCGAGTCATGTCTGACCCTTTGGAGGGATGCCACTTTCGCGACGTTTTCTTGGCAGACTACAGCGGGGTGGCTTGCCATTGCCTTCCCCAGTCGTCACTTTCCCCAGCAAGCTGGGTGCTCATTCTACCAACCTCAGAAGGATGGAAGGCTGATTCCCTCCACATACCACCTTATAATTCTTTTTAAGGAAACATGTTTTTCATGACTCAACTTTAGATGCACTTTAAGAAGTGATTTCATCTTCAAACATTCTTTCACAGAAATGTACAGTACATTGGAATGTACGCCCGATTAAAAGCAATGCAGATTAGACACAGAAAATGCAGTACTCTGATGCACATTCCAAGTATTCCAAGATTTGCACTGGGGGTTCCTTATACAGGTAATAATTTCTGTGAAGAAGCCTGCACACGATGACAAGGCCAGATGATTCCCTGACAAGGCCAGATGGTTCGGGATGCTTCTGTTTCGAGGTCACTTGCTGGATACCAGTTCAGCTCAATTTTCAGAGTGAAGGAACATCTAATGAATTTTTAACCAGTAAGGAGCTATTATAGGACTGTGGTTGCAACTAGTGAATATTTCACTGATATGCAATACAGTAAAGAATTATTTTCAGAAATATTTTACATTAAGGAAGAACATTTTCTAGGATGGTATCCTGACTGGTAAAGCTATTAAAGGAATATATCATTAGGATCAGTGAGACATCTGGCAACAAAGTATCTGATGCTTAGAAAGTAAAAAAAATGCAAATCCCAAATCCCAATAAGTATGCATTAGATAAATTAGGCTAATAATAAACAAGCTGTTCTTTGGGATGAAGTAACAGAAAGATGTCAGCTTTTCATGTTTGCTTTAAAAAATATAAAATAGAATCCTTATGTTCCATCAGTGTGTCCTATATTTATAAGTAAGTGTCTCTGAATAATTTAGGCAAAATAAAATTGCTTTTATTAACTATAACTTCTATTAACAGTACCACCCTTGGTTATCATCAGATGTGTACCTCTGAAGAGCACCAGGTTAGAGAAGGCTGACCTAGCACAATCGCTTCTATATATAGTAAAGGTTAAGATTGAAATGTCAGGATTTCTTAAGCTCTTTGTTAGACTATCATTCATTCCCCAAATGCAAAATAATAATGTAATGATTTAACTTGGACTGCCTGGAGACTAAAAGTATCAGTTAAAGCAGAGCAGGGTTTCTCAACCAGGTATCCATGGAACCCTAGGGTTCCGCCAGAGGACAGTAGGGGTTCCCTGGGAGAACAGAATTTATTTTAAAAAATTATTTCAAATTTGGGCAACTTCACATTAAAGAAGTAGGCTTCATTCTTTATTTTCAGTTTAAGAACACGGTTAATGCATATATACAAGCAGACACATGAAACAAATAATAATTGTGTAATTTCTGGCCTATATCTGAGGCTGAATGTGCAGGGGTTCTCCGAGGCTGAAAAATATTTCATGGATTCCTTCAGAGTCAAAAGGTTGAGAAAGGCTGAAGTAGAGAGTATGGATATAGTGCTTCTCAACCTTGACAACTTTAAGACAGTGGGCTTAAACTCCCAGAATGCCCCAGCCAGCACGACCTGTTCCATTTTCCAAACTTTACTGCAGAACATTTTAATTTCCTATTTGATTAAAAAAATAAAATAATTTAGGCAGTTCACCTTTCCTAGTTAGGCCCATAAAATAGCTAATAACATTGCTTATTTGACAAGATTATACATATATAAATTTAATGTTCTGAATATTTACTAACATATTGTCTGTTTTTTTAAAATGTAGCCTGCTAATTCTTAGAAATGCAATCCAGAGTAGTTTATATTATAATAAATTGGAGTGTGCATGCTATAAAATATAGTAGCAAAGCAACAGCAAATTCAAAACCAATAAGCACTTTTTTTCTCCTCCCCCCCTTTTTATGGTATCTCTAAATAACAAATAGTGGAGACCCTAGCCCTCAACTCAGAGATTGAGAAAGATCTTTAAAATCCTTTTCATTATTCTTAAAAATAATTTAATTTATTTTGTTTTTTAAGATTAATTTTTCATCTACTATATACTGAGCACTAACTGTTCAACTTCTTTGTAACTTTTTTGTCCACTTACTGATATTATGTCTTTTTCTTTTCTTTCTCTTTTTACTTGTTTGGTTTCTCTTTAAAAAAAATTTAAAACATTTTTTAAAAAAACCTTAAAAACATTTTTAAAAAACCAACAAGAACTCATGATGACCAAAAAAAACCCCAGTTCATGCATAGTTCAAAATAACTCCATTTGTTCATTGAAAGAACGTTTGGGGTTGCAACTTACTTATGCTATATTTTGCGTGGGACACCATTTGTATATATTATAAGACAATTGGGACAGTTGGGAAAAATAAAATATTTATAACAGTAAAAATAAAATAAAACTTACTTAGTGTTTATTTTCCTGATGTATCCCTGGAAGACAACCCATCTGCCCAAATAATATCTAAACATCTCATAGCAGTCTGAAAGGTTAACAATCACATTGACGGAACAATGTATTTTAGGTACTGCAAATAACTGTTGCTGCAATGCTGCAGAATGTTTCCTGATGGGAAGGTGTTCCTGTCCTGGATTTAAATAGCATCTTGATGCATTTCTAAATCGATTTCATGCATGACCTTTTTTTTCTAAAGGGTCAGAGCCTAGCTTTAGCCATGCAAGAATGACTCTCAGAATGGAGTCTGGGTTTTCTTTACAGATAACAATACTGGGAAATGTAGCAAAAAAATATGCAGAACTACTGATTACAAGGAAGATGACTAAGAAGGAATAGGAGGAAATGGCAAATAGTTTTAGTTTTTTCTTCTTAAATATAGCATTAATTTTCTGTTGTTTAATTTAGCTAAGCAATTTGTATAACTCTTCATTTGCCTTCCTTTTCTTCTATAAGAGACAATAGCAATTAATGATTTGGATTCCTGGGGTTTTATTTTGTCAGTATATCAGGAATTTGATCATCTTCTGGAAGAGCAGTCACCCATTGAATCATACATCGAATGGCTGGATTCCATGGTGGATAGATGTGTTGTGAAGGTCAGTAAAAAAAGCAAAGGATGAAAGAAGCTAATCATGATCTCATAAAACCTCAACATGTGGAGCCCTAAACCTAGTACTGGTTAATTTCTATTTAAGAACTGGAGCTGAAAGCAACTTCTTGAAGCATGTTCCATATTGAGGATCTTTTTCCTTCAGATCAGGAGACAATGGGTTGGTGATGTCAAGAGCCCATTGGCAAAAGTGGTGGTGAAGGTATATAGGAAGCTAAACATATTGAGTCAGATTACTGGTCCAACTACCTTATTACTGTCTATTTTGACAAGCAGCAGCCCTTCAGTCTTTCAAACAGGGATCTTTCTCAGCTCAATCAGGAGATGATGGGGACCTTTTGCATGCAAATCATGGTTTCTACCAATAAACTACAGCTGTTTCTGGCCAGAACTGGAAAGGAGCAGCAGCTCAGAGCCAGCTGGTAGCTGGAACAGGGGTGAAGAGTTTGTGGTAAACTCTTTTTTATTTGGAATACCAATACTGGCATGTGTTATGTTTCTTCCTGAAGTCCTACATGACTTGGACTGTTTTCACATCCATATTCCTTTGATGTGAGAGCTGTAACTGTTCTGTAACAATGAAACAAGTTTATCATTAGTCATATTTCCTTTGCTCCTGCTGCTAACATATTAATTTTCTTGACAACAAGAACCTTATCAGAGAATAATATTTTTAAAAAATGTTATGGATTGAAGACAATGACACACCTATTCAACACTTCAACCAATTTAAGCAACTTCTTAGCAAATCAAAACACTGTGCAATATAACCACTACATTTTTTCATACCATTTCATTTTTTTCTTGTATTTTTATAAGCAAGCTTTTTGTTTGCTTTCAGGGCTTGGTGTTTCTGTCTTCAGGACTTGCTCTACCTGATCTGCTTGCTGTAGGTCACAGTAATTTGAGTAAACTTTTTGTAGCACAGATTTAACTTGTAAATGATGGATTGTTTGAGAATATAATGGGGTCAGGGAAAGAGGGTATTGAGCTATCAATTGCTCTGCATGATTTGGAAGCTCCAACCTGGCCTATCTTGGCTAGATACGTTTGTTTACCTGGAGTTTATCTGTATTCATGGTGTTTTGTCTGGATTATCTGACACCATCTTGAGGTTGCTGGAGTACTGCTTTCACTGTACAAGTGTATCAGGGGAGTCCCAAAAGAGAAAACAAAAGGAAAAATTAGGAGACAACCCCAGGTGATTAATTTAATAAATGAATAAACTTGAAATATGATAATAAAAAAGTTAGTTTGATTCTTTTCATTGCATTTGTGAGGTTATAAATAATACTAAATGAGAAGTATCCACTTCCTGAGGATGCTAGTTGAGGGTTTTTGGACCCTGGTACTGAAATTTCTGGAAATACTTTGTATCTGAGATCAAAATCCTATATATCTTACTTTGCCCAATTTATCCAAAGAGGGCTTACTTCTGGGTAGAAGAATGTGTTGATGGATATTAAAGCAATGGGATAATTTAATAACAAGTGTTTTTGTGATTAAATTAATGAAGGTAGCATTCTTCTGCTGTTCCACGAATTACTGTCTTTGGTCCCATTGTAGGAAGGAAAAGAAAGAGGCAGAATAATATCAGATTGAGTAAATCAGACTTCCCCAACCTGAGGGCACTCCAGATGTGTGAGTATCGGAATTTTCAGCAGTTCTGTCTGAGGAATTAGGGAACTGAACTCCACACATCTGAAGAGGATCCAGACTGAGGAAGGCTGAATGAGATTTTATATCCAAAGGCTTTGTTTGGTAGGAATCAGTCTTTCCTACCAATCAGAGATCAATGTCATCAGAACTTGCTGCCTCAGTGTCAGCATGAGATAGCTCCTTATTTCCTTAAGGCTGTTCAGTCCCACATATTAAAATCCCATGTAGGCCACAGTACTTTACCCTTGCTGCTTTCACTGAGCTTTTGTGGTTTTACTTTTGTTTTCAATTTTAGCATAGCTACAGTAATTTTCTCTGTGTGTGTGTGTGTGTTTGTGTGTGTGTGTTTTTAAGTTGTGTGTGTGTTTTTTAAGTTTTAAAATGCGACAAACACAACATGCTGGGGGATCCTTGCACAGCTGGGGGTTTCAGAAACAGGTTGCGGTTGTGCTGCTGTCAACCTGACGATGGTTGTCAAACTGGCTCCATTCAAATGTTTCCTTGAATAAATTATTCAGGGTTGTAGTTTCAAGTTAGTTTCAGAGTCTTCTGCTAGAATGCAGCTTATTCAGTGATAAATGAGGAAGCTGGCAGGGACTGTACAGAAGAGATTACGTCCCTCATCTTTATATTCTAATAAATAATAATTCCATAAAATAGAGAAACTACATGTTTTAATGTTCATTAATGGCTGATTCTCAAGTTTTGAATTTCAGATATTATTAGTGTAACCTGTAGCAAATTGTGTGAATATATATGGAGCATTAATACCCACTGTTGTTTACTTCTGTAAGCATGTAACTGAGTTTTGTTCCTTGGCTTTGATTCTTGGCTTACATGGCAGGTTAAGCCTGGAAGTTTTCCCTTCCATAGTGTAAATATACATGTAAATACACATAGTCTTCTGGTGGAATACCTGTCACAAAGCAGTCATGGCATAACTTATTTCATGAAAATATGAAAAAATATAAATACTATACATTGTATATTCATATGTACATACATTACATACATACATACCCATCTATTTTGGATTAAGCAACATCATAAAGAGCACAGAAAATTAGTCATAAGTAGTAAGCTATGATATTAAAAAAAAAGGAAATGAAAGATAGCTAAATCTAGTTTATACCAACACTATAAACTATATATCTCCATATCTTTTAGCCCTGCATTTGCTTTCATTATGTCCATGTAACAAGTCATACATTACCTTTTGCTCTTTAAAATTCTCTGATTTCCCTTTTTGAGGATCTCATTATTTTCATAAAAATTCAGCTTTCTGAATTTCTCAGTCTTCCTTTTCTTCTCAACCCATTCACTCCTTCATATATTTGCTTTGCAGTTCAATCCTCATTCATTCTCTCTAAGTAATCAAATCACCTCAATGTACTTCTTTCATAATAGTCATTCACCCATTCACTCTTGACCCTATATCTTGTTTTTTCCCAGCCCCAAAGCATCTAACTTACTTTTAGGTTTCTCTTGACCCTAAGCAGTGTCTCCTGGCCCAGGAATGGTCACAGCTAGTACATAAGATGTAGTTACATAAAAGCCCTCTTGCCACAGATGCCAGGGAAGTATAGCCCTGTTCAAAGACAGAGATGAATTTCTCTGGAATTGTTAGGTTCATAAACCCAAGCTAATCAGTACTGGAGGGATTCAGTTAGAATCTGTTCCTCCCCATCCAGATTCTGACACTGGGTGAGCACTTCCACCACAGTGCCTGTTTGGCCTGGGGAAAAGATGTATAATTGGATATCATCCACATATTGAGATACCAAGGGCCATGCCGGTGAGTGATTTCCCCAGTGGTTTCATGCAGCTGCTGAAAAAGGATTGTTAAAAAGAGATGCATTTTTCACATCTACAACGTCTATCACTTCATCATTCCTTTTTCACATTTTTCATGCATTCATAATTCCACACACTTCTGTGACATTCTGTAACATAATTCTTTTCGCTTTGTTCTAAGCAGTTTCCATTTCCTCTTTTCTTTCATCTACCTTCGTCATTCTGTTGGGAGATTACTCTATCTTTTCCAACTTCTTACTTTTTATATTTATTTATTTACTGGATGTTGAGGCTGTCTAACTCCAAAAAGACTCTGGGTGATTTACAATTTTTAAAAGAATACATAATTCTTTAAAAAAGGAACATGATCACCCAGACAAAAGCATATGAATAAGAAAAAAATCACCAGGTGCTCCATAAACACACTAACCCCAGGGCTGGGAACAAAGACTGGTCATAAGAGGCTTTGGAACATTTGAAGTGTGGGAGCCATCCATATCTCTGAGGGGAGCAGAGGTCAGGCACCGTGTCCATTTTTCCTGAGATCTACCCTTGACACTATCCAAAAAAATAGTCTATTTTCCAAATTCCACATTCAGAATCTCTCATCACCCTTCTATCTTTCCACTAATTCTTTGTCGCTTTCCTCATACAACATTTGACCAATCATTTATATTTATATTCATTCATTTGCCAAACTTACATACAAATAGGCTTACACTTAAACCACATATTCAAAGCAAACAGGCCTTTTTCTAATCAGTTACCCACCACTGATGATAGTCAAATTCTCATTCATTCTTGGGTTTCAAAATGGCGTAATCACTTTTCTGGTACTCTCTCATCTTGCTCTCACCCATCCATTCATGTCAACTGAATGTTCCCTCCTGGATTCAAAATGTAGCACAATTTTGCCCAAAACTCATCTCTGGTTGTTCAGTTATCACTTTCATTGTAGTGTCCTTCAAGGTAGACCAGAGTAGAAAACCAAAGTCATGCAGGCCAATATTACTTTGTTTATAAGGTTATATTAACAGAACCTTATAAGCCTGACCTCACTGCCCCCTCCCTCCCACCCTTTATCTCAGGTTACAGTTCTGCCCCAGACTTAGGTTTCTTTTATCTGACTGTTCTCTTGGTAGCTGCTCTTCCTCCTGTACCTCAAGGTATTTCCTTCTTCCCACTACAGTAACATGCAGCTATAATCAGCCTATGGATTCCTATTGTCATATACACCAATAATATCCTAAGTGATAGCAATTGGTATGTATACATTTTAGTCCTTGAATTCATAATTAAAGCTACACTTTTAATTCCCTACTTCTATTAATCAGCTCTATTCCACAAGACTAGGCTACTTTCATTCACCTCTATGACATCCTTTCCCTTTCCCTTAGTTTCACAAAAACATTATTTCTCTCTCTCTTATCAAGTCTTCATTCTTTTTACCATTTACTTCTCTCACACTCCAAGTTGCAGTCTTTCATATGTCATCATCATCTTCAGATTGGCCTATATATATATGTTGACCTCTGCTATTTATCATGGCTTTATCAATTGAGACTTTCATATGACACTTTTTAAAATACCTTACTTTTTAGTAAGGTAGAGAAAATATAGAATAGGTTATCAGCCTTCATACTGTTGTGCCATATGCAACATTCCCTGCTAATATTAAGGACAGTATCAATCAGATTTGACACATTTTGGCCAACAATTGCAATTTTAGCTAAAGCATGCTCATGCCATTCTACGTTAGCAAAGATCTCTAATCTAGAGACTACCTTGCAAGCCAGCATACTACAGACTGCATCTCACCAGCTAGAATGCAGCATATGCAGAGTATCAACACACACTCAGGGTGATACCTTGTAAGCACATCTGGATCACACTTGTTTCTTTTTATTGACAGGTAGCTGTGAAAAGACCAGGTTTCTTGAAGAAAGTGGCTCCGCAGTTCCTCTTGATGTGGTCCTGTTTTGGCACAAGAGTAATTCGGGATATGACTTTGCATAGTGCCCCTAGCTTTGGTACTTTTTTTTTAGATTTGAGGAAGAGCAATTTTGCACCATAGCTTAAAAAAAAAAGAGGGGAGGGAGGCGCTTCATATTTTTCAATGTGCACAAGGTTGGGGATTGGCTGCTTCCAAGGAGGAAATGGGCCCCCGTGGAGGTGGAGGTAATAATAATGGTGATGATAGTTTCTGAGTTTTTCGAGAGAAGAAGAATGTTCTATTTTTTAATTCAACCCTAACACTTCATCCAGATCATCAGTTTTCTACTGAGGTGTAATATGAAAAGATAGTAGTTGAAGTTAACAGTAAGAGGAGTTTGATGGAAGAACTCCTTACCCAGAGAGTCTCCCCTTTACTGGATGTTTTCAGTCAGAGGCTAGACAGCCATCTGTCAGGGATCCTTTAACCTACAGGGGAAGGTGTGACCCATTCATTTTAGATGTGGGCATATAGGAAGGCAGAAAACAGTATCTGAATAATGTATCTTTTTTCACATTTAAAAAACATTGATGACTAATGTAGGCAACAGGGAAGCTCAAGGTAGCCCCAATTAATATAAAATAAACCAAATATATTGATTAGGGAATAATAAACATGTATAAAACCACAGTGTAAACAATTAACAATTTAATGCCCTTCAATATTATCTAAAATCTGCTTCCTAAAATAAGCTGGTACGGCTATTTTTGCATCTTGACACTGAATCTCTCCTTACATACCGTATGGCTATTTGGTGAGATATATAGCCATATAATATGTAAGGAGAGGTTAGAGAGGAGCAAAACAAAATCCATTTAGGCTTGACTTAAAGCCTATCATACTAGAACATAGTCCTGAAGCAGAGTCCAGCTTCTGACAGACTTCAAGTAAGATTGGCTGTTTTTGCATTTGCTTGAAATCTTTGGGAGCTGATATATAACAGAAGGTCTTAGATTATCGAATTATCAAATCAAATTGAAAAAGTACAGTCATTAACTCTGCCTGAAATTGATAATTATTATAAAGGTCATTCTAGTCATGGCAATTTTCTTAGGGATTACAGTCCAGAGATATAATGAATCAAAAATTAATTATTGTTATTTGAAATAAAGAAACAAAACAGGGAGGGGAATTCTATTTCCTCTGACCCAATCTTACATAATCTGATGTCTTGCATACCTGATAAATTTCAACTGCTGGTTAGAAAGGCCAAATCCAATACATCAGGAACCAGGCCTTTATAATTAGTATCTGAGTTAAAGATAAGATGCCATCCCTCCTCCACTGTGCATGTAGAACCAGTATGGCATAGTGGTTGAGAGAGCCTGTATGATGTCAGAGCTAAGGTGTTGAGTGAAGACCAGGAAGACCTCTCAGCTGTAGAAGCTCCTTGGGTGACTTTGGGCCACTCCCACTGTCCTTGTTGTGGAGAAAAACAGGAGGAGGAACTGCTGCCTATATCACCCTGAGCTCTTGGATGGATGATAGGATAGCAATCTAACAAACAAATAAATAAAATATAGAAACTAGTCAGCCTGCCAGCTGAATCTGTCAGCTTACCAGTTTGAGGAATCAGGACAGATAAGCAACATGCACTCATTTTCTTCATGTTCAGTTGCTATTAACTTGTCTGTTTTGTATTTTGATTTTTAAAGATGCCATTATTGTAATCTGCCCTGAGTTGTCAGATTCAGCGGTATGCAAACATAATAAATAAACGTGTTTCATCCAATAGAAGGCAATTGATGAAAAGCTGGGGAAGAACAGTAAAGGGGGCTGCTTCACGCTGCCCAATGGTAGGGCTGTGCCAGCACTATGGAAGGCACCAGACTGGGAACACACAAAGCAGATTTTCCTAATCATATTTATTGTGAAGCAAATTCCATGATTGCCATTTTCTTCAGTGGTGCACCTAGCATAATTGATACCCACAATGGTTCTTTTTCATAACACACCCCTCTATTGCTAATAACTAGTTTGGTGTAGTGGTTAAAGCATTAGGCAAGAAATCAAGCGACTCTTCATTCTAGTCCCACCTTGGCTAGTTAGATAAACTTGGCCCAGTCACTTCTTTTAGTCTTAGCAGTATGGAACGGGCAAACACTTTCAAAAAAAGCTGCCAAGAGAACTTCAGAGAACAGTTGCCAGAAGTCAGAACTGACTCAAAGACACAACTTTTTCCTTTGTCGTGGCTGCTCTGCCAAACAGCTGATCGGCGGGCAGGCAGGAGCGATGCAACTGCACATCCACTGCTAGCCCCTTTGTTTCTTTGGCAGCACCCCTCTTATTGTCTGCCACAAGAGTGAACCCCCCCCCCGGGCCCCCCTCGGGTGCCATGGTTTCTTTTACTTTGGGGCTCATAATTCAGTGACCAAGAGCAGGAATGTAAAAGCCAATGAGTTTCATGCACATGGTATTCATCCTTTTCCTCACGTTATTTTGTCACCAGGATCTTTTCACCTTATTCACCTGATGTTTGATGACTATGTGTTGTACTTGTTAGAATCACTCCATTGCCAGGAAAGAGCCAATGAACTGATGCGGGCGATGAAAGGTGGAGCTGGAATAGGTAAGGTGGTTCTCTTGAAATTACATCAATTCACCCCGAATGGTCCTATATTTGCTATATTTGTCATTATGGTAGAAAAAAATGTGGCAACGGGACATCTGCTTTTGTCAGTAGTACACATGACAAAATTGATTGGGTACTGACTGACACATTATGATAAGCCATCATGTAATTTGCCTGGCTTTGGCTTAGTTTGTTATATGATCCCAGTCATTTTGATTTCTATACCCTGGGTTATGGGTTAATGCTCAATGGTTAGGAAGATGCTCTGCAGGCAAAATCCTCTAGGTCTTTATTAGAGACTCTGGGGAGCTGTTGACAAAACTGGGCTAGATGAACCAGTTTCATAAATCAAAAACCTATACTGTATGAGCTTTCCCTGTAGCATGCATCTTGTCTAAATCAGGGCAAAGGAAAAGCTTGAGTTTGCAGAATATTAAACTTACTCTTATTGCAAAGAATGTGGTCAGGTCCACACTCAGAAAGCCTTAATTCCCAAGTAGACTAGTTGGCATCTTCCCTTCACTATATAAGCTCTGTAGGGCAGAAAGAACTCCAGTTTAGCATTTGCAGCGTTCTTCCAGCCTTGGATTAACCTTTAAGCAAAATAAGCGTGTGCTTAGGGCACCAAAGGGACGCGGTGGCGCTGCGGGTTAAACCGCTGAGCTGTCGATCGGAAGGTCGGCGGTTCGAAACCGCGCGGCGGGGTGAGCTCCCGTTGTTAATCCCAGCTCCTGCACACCAAGCAGTTCGAAAACATGCAAGTGTGAGTAGATTAATTGGTACCGCTTCGGCGGGAAGGTAACGGCGTTCCGTGAGTCATGCTGGCCACATGACCCGGAAGTGTCCTATGGACAACGCCGGCTCCAAGGCTTAGAAACGGAGATGAGCACCGCCCCCTAGAGTCGGACTCGACTGGACTTTACGTCAAGGGAAACCTTTACCTTTACCTTTTAGGGCACCAAGGGGGCACCACAGAGTTTTATCATGTCCTTAACTTTTTCACCACCACACTGACTTTAATTTTCAATAAATTTTTGTATTTGCATATTCCCTTATAACAATATTTTTAAATGTATTTAAATGTGTTGGAAATTTGCATTTTTCTATTGCCCTAGTTGTAAGTAAATCATTTACTTATATTGTGTACTGCTATTTAGTTTTAAATAAATAAACATTTTTTAAAGTTTATTTTTAATGTAGTTGTGGGGCCCAGCCTGGGGATGGCTTGGAGGAAAACTGAATTTTTAATTTCTTATTTCACCTTCAGCACTTATGAGTTCTTCATGTCTTGTCAGTTAAGCAATGGAGGGCCAAGCATTGTTGGGCTGTGCTTAGGGCATCAGTTGGCATTAATTCTTCTGTTTGATTGGTTTTCTGGGATAACTTTGTAGAATAACTAACACACACATACCCAAGCATACTAGCCCAAATCCCAAGCAATGGAGAAGAATGGACAAAGCAGTGGTTTTCAAACATTCTGCAGTGGCAGACTGTTAAACATTTGGAAAATGCAAACTATTCATTTAACAGATACCCCTTCCTTACATTTTCATATTTAAGGGTGAGGGAATTCATTTGGGGAAGGGGGGGTGAATAAGGTAATGATTATACTTGAATTTGTGAATGCCTTCCTCTCTCCTCCTTTTTAAAAGGCTCTTTTACACTAAATGTTGTACCCAAAATGAAAACCAAAAGTTAACATTTATTTACTGTTTGGAGCAGGAACTGAGATGGTAAGGGGGCTCTGGTCTGGTGCATATCCTGTGCAGCTGTAATTCCTACAAACTGCTTTACATTTGTTTAAACTCCCTTTGCCAAGGACAAAATGATTCCCAGAGGAGATTCTAATATGGTTCTCACCATAAACCTGATTGTGCTAATAATATATCCAAATTTTAAAAACACAGCATTCTCTTAAATTTCAAAAACTGATGAAAAATCATGGCTTGATTGATAATTGGAGAGTAAAGAATGTTAATTTTAAGGATTTTTCTTTTTCCCTTTTTCCTCTCATCATCATTAAAGCTGTTAAAAATTGGATTCTATTTTCTGTATAGGTAACTTGGTCTCTTCTAGACTGGGAAATATTTTAGGCTCAGAGCATGTACCACAGTTGAATTCATATCAATTTCTAAGATTTTTTGATAGCGTAAACAAAAGTTGAAGCAAAACAAAAAGGCATTAAGGGTTAATATGCTGGTGTAGAGGGCAAAGACTGATCAACAATGGCAACCAGATCTTCAAACTTTTCTTGAGACTGCTTTATATAAAGCCCTCTCTCCTCCTTTAGCAAAATAACAACAACATCCTTTCCTGCAGGATTAGAAAGGCACATTAAATCCTAGTTGCTTCCAATTACTCTCAAATGTAGCTGCTATTATGCAGTGGCATTCCCAGAAGATCATAATTCCTGTGCCTGACACCAGCCTTCTCCAATCTGGTGCTTTGCAGTTGTGTTGCACTTAAATTCCTGTTATATCCAGATAGCTTGGCCAGTTAGCTTCAACTCTCTAAACAGTGTTTCTCAACCTTAGCAACTTTAAGATATTTGGACTTCAGCTCCCAGAATTCCCCAGCCAGCTGAAGTCCATTCTGGGAGCTGAAGTCCATTCTGGGGGTTGAGTCCATTCTGCGAGTTGAAGTCCACAGGTTAAAGTTGCAGAGATTAAGAAACCCTGCTCTAAAGCCAGACTTCTTGTTCTAGACATTCGCAGTGCACGTGGACAGTTCGCACTTTATTATTTATTGATTGATTGACTAGGCACTCTGCTAAATTAATTTAATGTATTTGATTTAGGCTTACTTATTTTATTAGCATTTATTAATCAATATCAATATTAATTAATATTAATTTATTAGCAATAAATTATTGACAAATTGGTTTAAGCTTATGCTCAGAAGAGCTCCTCTTCATGCATGACAGATTTTTGGACTAAAGTGCCCTGCAATAAAATAAAAATCTGCTTTAGTCATTGAGAAACTCATTGAAAATGCGCATCCTGGAAACGAAATGATAAATACGGAAAAAAGGATGCCAGTCTATCATTCTGATGTTTATATTTTCTTCTGCTTTTTCTTCTCACTGCAGTTGAAGTACGAGAAGAGATCGTAGTGGCAGAACCTGTTCCAGCAAGTCCTTCCCCAGTTACTTTCTCTCCAGCAAAATCTGCCACCTCGGTGGATGTTCCATCCGTACCTTCTCCTATAAGCAGCCAGTCCCCAGAGTATGCTGGCATAGCAACCTCCACAGGTTGGTAAGGCTAAGAAGGACTGCTGGTTTATACGCTTTTGAAAGGATAATGCTAACCTAAAACTGGGAGGGAGAAGGGAGGAAGATGTTTTGGTTACACCCCAGATTTATACAGAATGAGACATATAGAATTCTTTAATACTATCCCACCATCAGTATAATCAGTGAATTATAAGGTGTAGGGTTGCAACGTTCATCTTTCTTTTTAAGACCACACCAAATATATGGATAAAACTGGAGGCAGGTCAGGGATGGGATTTGCTGATTTAGTTATTTACAAAATTTAGATTCTGCCCAACTCCAAGCAACTCTGTGTAGCTTTTGTTAAAAAGAGAAAACATTAGCAAGGAACCATTTGAAATTCCCATGCATTTAGACAGCATAATCCCTCAGGCAGAAAATATTGCCAATGAGGCTCCACAAATACCATAGCCCAAGGCTTGGAAGACCAGCCAATTTTTTAAAGACTTCTGGAACATCATCAGGGTGGGAGTTCTGGGGAGCTATACTATAATTCCAGAGGACAGGTGCTGCAACAGAGAAGGCACACTTCCTGGCTTACAATAGATGGTGCTATTTGATTGAAGGGACACAAAGCACACTGAATCTGTCCAATCTTACCAGATGGGCAAATAACCTCAATAACCAGGCCTTATGCCATGAAGGGCTTTATAGGTCATAACCAGCACCTAAATTGCACTCGGAAACTAACTGGCA
Organism: Candoia aspera; assembly: GCF_035149785.1. Lineage (NCBI taxonomy): Eukaryota > Metazoa > Chordata > Lepidosauria > Squamata > Candoiidae > Candoia > Candoia aspera. The sequence continues at coordinate 24,153,721 of NC_086159.1, forward strand.
ACCAGTATGGCTCTCAAGCAGCAATGTCACATAGACTTGCTGAGGCATGCCCAACATCGCCTATGCTGCTACATTCTGGATGAGCTGCAGCTTCTGAGTGGTCTTCAGGGACAGCTATATGCAAAGCACAGTACAGTAGTCCAACTATGAGGGGACTAGGGCATGATTGATCATTTGGAGAGCCTCCTGATCTAGGAATGGGCACAACTGGCCAACCAGATGTAACTGGGCAAAGGCCCTCTTGGCTGCAGCTGCCACATGCTCTTTGAGCTGGAGCTATGAGTCCAAGATGATCCCCCACCCCATATTGTGCACCAGTCATCCAGCAATAAAGATGAAAAATTCCCAGATCTGGGGGAGACAAAAATCCATAGCCACTCAATTTTGATAGGTTTGAGTCTGAACCTGTTCCTCCCCATTCAGATTCACACAACCTCCAGACACTAGGACAGGACATTGACAACATCACTTGGCTGACCCAGTATGAGATGTACAACTGGATGGAATCTGCATATTGATGATTCTGGATTCTGAAACAATGGATGACCTCCCCCAGAGATTTCATGTAAATGTTAAACAGGAGGGGAGAGAGTATCAAGCCCTGAGGTACCCCATAAATGAGGGGTGAAGGGTGTGACCTCTCTTGCCACCAATACCAACTGGAACTAGCCACCAAGGAAGGATGAAAACCACTGTAACACAGTGCCCCCTGCAACCAATCCAGAAGGGTACCATGGTCAAAAGACTGCTGAGAGATCATGGAGCATGTGGATGGACACACCACTCTCATCCCAGCTCTGAATGTTTGCAGCCCAAATCTCGTAACTTGACTCTTAAAGAATATACTGACATTTTGCATGGGTTCATAATCACTTAATATCTGGACCCACCAAAAGACAGGAAAACTGGATTATACGTACGCATAAAGGGAAAGATTTGTAATTTTAGTGAAGTGAGAGTAGCACAACCTGCTTTCCATCCAGTACTTCTCTTCCAGTCTGACTGAATCAATTTTTACAGAAGAATTATTTCCAAGAACCTTAAAAGAAAACCAAATGTATTTCCAAGATAAGCACATTAAAGAGAGAGATTTGGAATGGAAGGAAATAGGATGGATACATATTCTCAGTCACTGGCATTCTGTTGTTCTAGCCCCACCCCCACTCCTTGGTCATTTTGGTCAGTCTTTTCTACAGATTTTCCAGCTCTACAATACCCTTTTTGAGTTGCAGAAGTCAGAATTTCCTCCCATAAAGTAATGAAAGTGGCCTTAGAGAGGAAGTGAATGCCATATGCAAATGCCTATAATAAAGTCCTGATTACCACTTTTTCTAGGGAAAAAGCTGGTCTGGAAGCAGGCCCTTTGGAACACTGAAATGGGTATATTGGTGCGTGGGAGGTGGGAGGGTAAAGACCGAATAGTGTTAGTCTCTGCCAGTTTCCTGCTCCAGTGCTGTCATGCCCACTCACTCACCTTCTGGGGACAATTTGCAAGGGCAGACCTGTCTGGAATTTGATAGGAGACGGAATGAACTATTGCAAGGGAGAGGCACATTTGCAATGATTTCTTCCTCAGTCTGAGGAAGTAACACTGAATCCTTTGAAGGTTGCTCATCTTTGTGAAAACGTTCCATTTCTCCATGGCACCGCATGGCACAGCATACCGTTCCAGGATCTTGAGCATCACATAGGAAAAGGGTTCTATCTCTTGCACTGTCACTTTCCCTTTCCCATTTTTTCAGCCTGACTTATTTCTGCATCAGTTTGCCTCAGGAACCAAAAATACGGCTACACAACATTTTGCATATATTTTTATATGCCCAACGCTTCACCTAATTCACATATCTTCGTATGCAGTTTGGCCTAGTGTGGGTATTATCGCAAATGCATGTTCTTGGTGTATCGCACACATTTTTGATTGGAATATATTGCGAAGTTTGGAAAAATACAAATACAAATAATTACCTTTAATTTGGGGGAGTGAATCTGGATAAGCCAATTAGATAAATTCATGGGAATGGAATAAATTTCTCCTGCATGCCAAATTATACAAGAAAGGCTAAGAGTAACAGCTGCTAAATGTAGATAGCAAGTACTAGGCTAGATAGAGTAATGGTCTGACTCAGTTTATGAGAGTTTGTTTTTAATCACTTGAGGGGTACTGAAAAAAGATATAAGAAATGGTTGGAATGCTTAGAAATGCAATTACAGGTAGTCCTCAACTTAAGACCACAATTGGGACCACAATTTCCATCATAAGTCATTGTGGTCATAAGTTGAGTCACCACATGACTGGACCTGATTTTACAACTATTTTTACAGTGGTCATTAAGTGAATCACAGGTTAAGCACAGGTTAATCACCACAGTCTTTAAGTGAATCCAGCTTCCCCAATGGGCATTTTTTGCCGGAAAACAGCAAAAAAAAAATCACAAAACACAATCATGTGACTGTGGGACACTGCAACTGGTCGTAAATGTGAGCCAGTTGCCAAGCACCCAAAATGCAATCATATGTCTGCAGGGGTGGTGGTGCGATGTTTTGCAACACCAGAAGTGCTTTACAGGCCATAAAGCACCCATTCCGAAGCCATCGTAACTTCAGACCGTCGTTAAACAAATGGTCATAAGTTGAGGACTACCTGCATAACAAATCTAATATTGTGAATATGTTTATGTAACTTAATCAGGTTTAATTCTGAAGAAACTACTATACACCCTATGTCATGTTTCATTAAGCTACTGCTGTATATTGGGAGTATTAACTTTATTTTTCAGCCTTCTCAATCTGGTGCTCTTTGGATGTGTTGGACTACTATTCCTGGAACTCCCAGCTACCACTCACGAGGAATTCTGGGAATTGTAGTCCAGCACATTTGGAGGATCTAGAGTGGAAAAAGCTACATGCATTAATTACCAAGCTTTCCAAACTTCAATTTCTGAAGACCTTTGGTAGTCAGGCACGGAAAGGAAATTAACTCACTATGCCTTTCAGGACAGCACACTCCATAAAGGTTACCATCAGTAAATTGCTCTGCTATAAAACATCTGGCAAGATATAGCCGCCTTATTCTTTAAGAGTTTTTTGTACAACTGCTGTGCTCTGAATAGTAATAATTAGACCTTAATTCTTTTTAAATTACAAAGGCCTGAATAATTATTGTTCAGGCAATACCAATACTGCAACAAAATTACTGCTTGTCTGGCTGTTTCTCTTCATTCTCTGTCTAAAGCAGAAGCTGGCATGGCTGGCTGGGGAATTCTGGGAGTTGAAGTCCACATATATGAAAGCTGCCAAGGTTGAGAAACACTGGTCTAAAGGCTGTGGTTCTCATTTGCTAGCATTGCTCTGCTTTGAAGTACCCCTGCCTCTTTACAGAAACCATAAAACTTTGTCACTGGGTAACTGTAATGTCACTGCCTGCTTTTCAGTAGGGCGTCTTAGCTGATAACCAAAAATCTGATAAAGCATGTTGAATCCTTACAATCACATTTGGAAATAAATTCTACTGAAATCAATGATACGAACTTTCAGTAGAAGGTGGTTGGGATGGGTGCGCTAACTATTCCGGGAAATCATACAGCGTTTATTGTAAAATGAGACTTTCACTCTGTAATCTTTACTTCACTGATAAATCTTTAGTTTACTGATAAAGTGAAAAAATGTTTCACTTAAAATAACTTCCTATTCTAATAACTTCCTGTTCACAGGGCTTTTCTTTTACATCTTATTTATCATCTCGCTACTCCTTCGAATGGAAGTACCTACCTAACTTTGACTGATCTCAGTACAATTAAGCAATAGACTGTCCACAAGGTGTGATCATAAAAGTCAAGCTGGCAGTCATGATAATGAGATTAATGTTCTGCACACATGACACACTTAAAAAAACAGGCGGTGCTTCAATCACACTGTTATGGCCTCCATCTTGATTTTTTTTACCATACCCTGTGGATACCCCTCTTAAGCAGGAGTTTGTTGGTTCATGGGTGGGAGAGGAAGATAATAACCAACAATTTCTGCATTGTCACTTCATAGACATGGATATGCAGTCACCAAGAGTTCAGCTCGGAATTTTTACTTTTACATTTCTATGTAGAATCTACCTTACCATGTCTCCTTACCATGCAACATTAATGTGAGGAACAACATATTCTGAGCATTTGCAGAGGGTCTTTCCTTTGACATTTTAACCCCTTTCACATGTAACACATGAAAATCATTTTTTTTTGCATTTCAGTAGATCATGTTTTACTATAGTTAGCCATCTTTGTTATCTTAGTAGGGAAATGTAATGTGTACAGTTTCAAGCAGCTTAGTTTATGAAGTTAATCAGTGGTATCTTCCCTACACAAAGCTTTCCCAGTCCTGCTCTCACAAGTTATGCAGCTACCTAGCATTCTAGCATTCACCATCAGGTCCAACTCTCCCCTCCTCCTTCTCCCCCCAAATCAGGAATCCACATGATCTACAGACCATCCTTGCATTTGAGTTTAATGGAGATTATGAAGTATTTGGAAGCTAACTAGCTCCTTCTGTTTTATGTAGGGGCCATGCAATCCTACACATGGTCTCTCACCTACACTGTAACTACAGCTGCTGGATCACCTGCTGAAAACTCTCAACAGCTGCCTTGCATGAGAAATCCTCATGTTCCTCCTTCATCTGTGACACACAGGATACCTGTTTATCACCATAGAGAAGAACATGGGTAGGTTAAATACTTTTTTTTTTTTGCAGAGGGAAGGGTAACCAAGCATAGAATACCCTTCCTCAGCATGGACCCCTCCAACAATTAGGTCTCCAATTAGCCTCAGTCTGAGGAAGGGATCGTTATATGAAGTGCAGTTCCAAGACTCTTCTGTGTCTTTTCAGGTACACAGGAAGTTATAACTATGGTACTTACGGAAACCAGCACTCCCACCCGATGCAGAGTCAATATACATCTTTACCACACGACAGCACTATTTCTGCACCCCTCCATTACTCAGCTTATCACAGAAACTCTTCACAGGTCAGTGTCAACACCTGTTCATCAATGTCACAGCTCCTCATTAGGTTAAATAAAACATTATCCATGGGGGCAGCCACAGGGAGGGGTTTCAAAAAAGTCAGAGTGGTGGCTGCAACCACAGAATCAAACCCTGACCCTTTTTTACATGTGGACCACTCAATATTTGATTATTTATTTGCTTCTAAGTGGTGTTGGTTGATAAGAAAATTGGCAATGTTCTGTCAAATACAGGCTATTGATTTTTAATATTTATGAACATTAAACAATTATACTTTTAAAGAAGAACTTCCGAGGGCCTCCAGATTTAATGTGTCTATTTTCCACAGTGGTTTACTGCTTCTGAGCAGAATAAAATGTATTTGTGAACAAAACATGATTTTCTTTCCTTTTAATGGAGCATGAATGGGAGAATTATCAGGTTCAGAGCACTTGCACACTTCGCCCTGTTGAAGTTATTTGTATCACATGTCCGGGTCATATTTCCTTGTGAAAAAAAAGTACAACTTGCAGCAAGGCATCTCTGAGACTCCTTGTGTTTGAGTGATGATAACACTAAGATTAAAATTGCTTCTGCTTCTGTTCTTTTGGACAGGCCTACTTCATCCCATAGATTTGCCACAGACCTGCCTCTGTGCCTTTATCAGGAGCCTGATAGAAATTTAACAGAGAAAACTTTTCCTGGCTTCATTGTCCATGATGAGCAACACTTCACCTGCTATTTTCAGCCTGCAGTTAAAAGCACAGAAAAAGATCAAGTGGCAAGCTTAACACCCAGGGAGGAAAAGATTTAGTGAAGTTGACTATATAACCCGTGTGTATTCCAGTTATAAAGATAAACAAGGAGTTTTATGGTGGAGTCCAGACATCATATAAAGCCATATTGAGATTTATTTAGTTTCAGCTTAGAGTGTTGTGTGAACCCAGCTGTACTGATTTATAAACCCTGAATTATGACACATGTGGTCAACCTGAGGCCCCAAGGTAACATGCAGCTCTCAAAATCTTTTGCATGGTCCCTTCTAACAACAGTTACTAAAATTGATAACATGGTTTCACACTACCCATGAGGTAGAAAAACACATGAAAATTCTAAATTAGTTTAACATAGTTAAACAAACAACAACCCTTCCCCTAAGACTAAAAAAAAATCCGTTGTTCTATCCTGCCCCACCCACTGTGACCTTTGTTCTTCCAGAAATAGTTAAGTGTGACCTTCAGTAGACAAACGTCCCCTTTCTGTGGAGCCAGCCCAAGTCTCAGTACTCTGAGCAAGAAGGGGATATGATTCAATTTCATTCTGAAATCACCAACTGAATTTCAATAGTCCGATCATATATTAAGTGAAAAATGGAGAAGCATTAGACATGGAAAACCAGGCTTGTAATATTATATACAGCCACCAATTTAAAAATCTGTATTATATCTTGATTTTACAATATACTTTCTGTGCTTTCTAATGCGCATTTTTTAAAAAACCAGTAAAATATATTACAATGCTGTAAGGCTAAAGATTTGAACAGCAATATTTTGCTTTACATAAGAGAGTGCATTTTCTAAAATTTATTCATATTTTAGATATTAGAGTTGCATTCATAAGGAAAATATTTTTGCTGTTTAAACAGAGACACCTTTCACTCTGCATAATCAACCAGCAAGCTGAAGGATAAGAATAAAGAGATTATTCTTCAGCCTGATCTTCAAGAACTCAACCTTGATTGGGTAGAGGAGACACTTAAAATAGCATTTTCTAAAATAATAATGGGAAAGAACTAGAGCTCATTTTAAATTTGGGGGAGAAAAGGCCTTAATAAATGGCTTAAAGTCACCCCAACTTAAAGGGGCTAGTGTTTCTTGTCAAGTTTCAACGGCATGGGGATGGCAAGCGAGTTGACCCAGAAAATGGTAATTTCCTGTCAAGGGCTCTCCAACAAACGTTGCCTTTATATTAGGCAAAGATCACTAGGCCCCAGTGTTTTGAGATCAGCATGCTTAAGCACTCTTCATTAAACCGGATGCAAAGTGTGAAAGGTGATTCAGGCAGCTTGGGCAGGCATCCGCGCAGATGGTGAAGTCTTGGATACTCCAACAAGGCTGAATAGATGCTTCACTGGTGGAGTTAATAGACAGGCAGGGTCCAAGGCGGACTTTAAAAATATTGTTTCTCAATAGTCTCTTCACTGGAAGGAAAAAGAAGTCCCTGACTCATTTGCAATTAGCTGACCTACCGTTACAAATCTTTCCATGCTGGGGCTTCAGCCATCACAGATTTTATTGTAAAAATACTACATATTTGCAATGCCATATTATTTTCCAGCAATTATTCTTTTTTATATTCATGACACATTCATAAACACAGCTGCATCAACGGGGGAAGTGACAGGGTTGGCCACACAGAGAAACAAATCACTGTGTCCCGGTTCCCCTTGTTTTTACAGTCGTTTATTAGCCCTTTCTTTCTGCCTGGGCTTGCTTGCCCTGGAATGTTAATGAAACGGAGAATGGCAGATCATCAAATCTATGGCAATGTTTAAGGAGACTCTTTTCTTGTATGGCAATCTGCACTGCCAATGAGAAAAAAGAAGGATAGTCCCTGTGCAGAGCCCAAACCTCCATAGATGAATGCTGGCTTTCACAAATTGTACTAAGCAATAGTCTGGTGTGTTTGTGTATTACTTTAATATGTGTTGTGTAAACCCAACTACTGTGATTTTTAAAAAAAAAAATCTGGTCAATTGTGTCCAATTCTCAGAGACTACTTGGATGAGTCCCTGCAGTTTTCTTGGCAAGATTTTCAGAAGTAGGTTGCCATTGCCTTCTTCCTAGGGCTGAGAAAGAGTGACTGGCCCAGGGTCACCAACTGGCTTCGTGCCTAAGACGGGACTAGAACTCACAGTTTCTAGCCCAGTACCTTAACCACTATACCAGACTGGCTCTCATTGTAATGTTTAAGCCATACTTTACATCCCATTGCATTGTGCAAAATCAAACTACTGCCATCACTGAATAAACAATTATTTGTACTCCTGTGGGTCATAGTACCACAGTCTAGAGCAATGTTGCTCAACCACAGCAACTTTAAGATGTGTGGGCTTCAACGCCCAAGCTGGCTGGGGAATTCTGGGAGTTGAAGTCTACACATCTTAAAGTTGCTGAGGTTGAGAAACACTGATCTTGACTAGAAAGGTGCCATTCAAATATACATTTAGGGATCTTTCATGTTTGTCAAGAAAACTTGCCTCAGTATTATGCATTGTGTCATGCCACAGTGAATGCTGAAAGAAATGACTGAATTATCTTTTTTTATTCACGTATATTTATTGAGAATTTTACATATAGTAAATATCAAATCTAAAGAAAAAGAAGAAGAAAAGAAGAAGGTGCAAGAAAAGAAAAAAGAAACTAAAGTTATGAAATATAATGACTTCTGACCTTCTCTTCAACAGATAATTACAATCTTATAATCCTCCCTCCTAGATGTTATACAAATCCCTTCAAGCCCTCACTTAGTCCACATCTTTTTTAAACCTCAAACCCGTAAATCATATCACTTTTTCTTCTTTCAGCAAAAAAGTATATAAGGTTTCCAGTCTAGAAATGAATGTTTGACTGAATTATCAAACATTAATATATATGACTGAAAACAGGATTTTTTTTTAACCAGGCCCTTTTCACTGTTTCCAAATAGAGAGTACAGTTTTCAAGTCAGGAGATACAGGTTCCAGGTGGGCCTGAAATCTGCAGTAAAAAGGGGCTGGAATGAAGACGGAAACTGTGATGAGAAAAGTCCTTTCACAATAAGGCTTACTCCCATGCAATGAAATTTGCAGCTTCCTCCACTTTGCTTGATTTGTCATCTTTCTTCAGGATGTGTTCACTTAGGGATTCATTAAAACATACAATGTAACTAGGTGTGCCTAAACATTTGCATACAACTCTATGAGATACTTTGTGATACAATGTGAGATGTGTCTATTATTTTTTATTAGTAGATGTGTCTATTATTTTTTATTAGTAGTAATATTAAACCTTTCGTATTCATCTTAGGTGTTTGCGGATTTGATGGAAGGGGTGGATTTATTGTGAACTGGGTTAAAATTCCCAGACCAACTTTGTTTTTCCTTGCACAATCACAGTTTTTTGTAGCTCTGCACTGCACACCATAAAAAGTTGAGGAGACAGCTTTGGCAGAATTTGGATCTTAATTCTTACTTTGTTTTTTGTGGTTTTCTTTCTGAAACGCAGATGCATGACAAACTTTCTCACAATGTACTTTCGTGTCTTTAGTACCCTTTCAATAGCCCGTCTTCAAGGATGGAGCCCTGCTTGATGAGCAGCACCCCAAGACTGCATCCATCTCCGGTTACACCTCGCTGGCCAGAAGTGCCCTCGGCAAACCCTTGTTATACAAGTCCACCCATGCATTCCACAAGATATGGAAATTCCAGTGACATGTACACCCCATTAACCACACGGAGAAATTCTGAATACGAGCACATGCAACACTTTCCTGGCTTTGCCTACATCAATGGGGAAGCAACCACAGGATGGGCAAAATAAACATGACTGGTAATAATATCAATCCTACATATTTAATAAAAAATGGACAAAAAAGTTTATGCCTGCTAGTAGAGTAATGGAAGTCTTATGTGGACACTGGCAACAACCATGAAGATGGGAAATATCCTGGGCACGTGACTATAAGCTCTAGGCCAGTGCAATGGTTCCTCCAAGCAAGCAGGATTTTAGTGCTGCTATTAAGCATTATGTAGGCCAAGGTGTGCCTTTTGTTTTGGTGTTTTTCTCCACATGCAAGAAAAGTGCTCTGAATTAGTTGCCATCTCCGTTATCACTGAATGTTCTCCATCTGCTTTGCTTGTTCATAAACCTGCAATTACAGATGAATTTATCTGCATCAGACAGGCTTGTATTCCTCAGAAAATCATGGAAGCAAAATGGACTTGAAAATTATCCAGTCTGGTCATCAAAAATTACAAGTCTTGATTTAATCATCCGCCTTGACACTAAGCTACCATAAAAAGAATCCTCTCATTTTCCTGTTTTGAGTCCAAATTTTTGGTTAAAACTGTGTGGAGCTAGCCTTCCTGTTAATCTCCTGCAAGTGCAGCAATACTGTGCTATTACTTTAAAAAAATGTCTAGACCAGTGTTTCTCAACCTTGACCCCTTTAAGAAGTGTGGACTTCAACTCCCAGAATACCCTAGCCAGCCATGGGAGTTGAAGTCCACATATCTTAAAGGGGCCACGGTTGAGAAACACTGGTCTAGACCCTCAAGATAGACCTGGTAACATATGGGAGATCTTACAGTGAGGAGGGCATGATTTCTTGCGTCCAGAGATCACTTTCAGTGCATGGCTCAGCATTTTATCATTATCAGCCTATACAGTGCGATGGCTAGAAGTGTTGACTGAGAAGCACCCACTGTGCCTATGGGCCAGAAATAAGCCCATGGTTAAACCAGATTGCTTCCATTTCCTCTATAAAAAAAAAACAGAAAAGGTTTTGAAGTGCACCCCTGGCAAGTAAGAGAAGAATATCAGTGCTTTTCCCCTAAGTAATTTTTCTCATTTTGTTTTGCTCTTCTTACCTCCTCAGTGGAACGTAGGACAGGAAATAATCCCCATGAGAAAAAGCAGATTGGGAGGGAGCACAATCAAGAGAAAATGGAAAAATAATAACGCCTTCCTGCCCCAGCTGCCCTTCTGAGTTTCTCCTGCAGCTTTATAGCGTCACGTGTCATGCAAGCAATGTTTCTGTGGCATTTTGCAACACAATCTGTAATGCAATGATCACAATACTGGCTTACTTATCCAAGATTTGTAAAGCTGTCTAATCAAATCGATGCAGTGTTGGATCACCATTCATTTTTTCTCACTGAGACTCTGGAAATGATCTTTAAGGAAACACGCTGGAATAAACACATTTTCACTAAAGGAAAATGAAACACAGTTTTTGCCTCTCTTTAAAAACTTTCACTAGCTTTTTCCAGAGCTATTGCTAGGCTTACTATTGTCCTCGGTTTCTACTGATATCTGAGGCTTCTTAAAACAGCATGTTAGTTGCGTTTAGATGAATTCCAGTTTACTTGTAACTTTACATCATGGTGCACTTTTCTATTGATCAAATAAGTGTTACCTTGAAAAAAGGAGGTGTGTAGCATTGAATGATCACTGCCTTAAACTGCTGCGTTTTGTACTACGTCACTCTACCGTGAATAAAAGTAATGGGTCCTTAATTACAAGGGATGCAATCCTGCTGCCCCATTCCTACAGAACATTACTGTGTGTGTGAGAGAGGAGTGTAAAGACCAGGGAGGAAAAAAAACCCTCTCCTAAGCCTAAGCGAGATCCTTCCTTTCATTTCTTCACTAACTGCTTTCCACCAGGCCCCAGGCACAACTCTAGGTCTTCTTTCTCCTGAAGTTTCGGTGAACCAATCTGGTGATCTAGGGCAGAGTTATGCTGGCTGGGGACTTCTGGGAGTTGAAGTCCACACATCTTAGAGTTGCCAAGGTTGAGAAACACTGATCTAAAGCATAACAAGTAGCTGGATGCTCCACTGGGATGTGTGGAAGGGCCCTAAATAGTATCTATTGAAGCCTTGATGTTGGACACTAACACTGGCAATCAGAACAAAAACGCCAAGAAGAGGGCTATTTGGGCTCCTATGGGGCAACCTCTGCGGGAGCGTGGAAAGAATCTCCTGAAAGCAAGAAAGTGACATGTGAGTGCTGTGAAATGGAGGAAATGTGTGAGACTTACCATAAAAGATGACAACCAATTTATAAAGCCTGGTCCTGGTTCCTTTGCCAAAACAATTCGTCACACTTATACAAACTTCAGAGTTGTGCCTTTTTGAATCTATTCTCTGTTACGTAGGTACAGGGAAATTGTATTTTCAGAGTCTTATTTTCCATTGGTATTTTTGGTCAAATTCATAGTTCTTTGTGAATTTTTTTGTAGAAAAATTATTAACATAGGGTGTTTTGCTTCTGTATTATATAAAAAGCACCTAGTAATTATGGTGGACTTATTACCCTATGGGTAAGATATTACAAGAAAATCTGGCATCAGGCATTTTAATAATTGTTTTGTAAATAAAATATTTGATAGCACTGAACCGTGGTGATAACTGTGTTTATGGTTAAAATGGAATTGTGTTGTTTGTACAGTTATCCAATATATATAAAGGCTTTTCACACTTAAATAAAAAACAAACATATGGAACCAATAATCTTATCTTACTTAATTCGTAATATTTTGAGTTCTAGACAGGCAACCAAGAATGGTGGTTTATATATATTACACTTCTAAATCATGTGTCAGAAAGAACAGCTACTGTATACTGTGTAAAATAAAATAAGTTTGGAACCTAAAGTTAAAGAAGAATTTTCCTGCTTTCTGTCCTGCGAAGCCTCTCTGGAGAGTTGATGGATTGTACATGGAGAATGATTCCTCAACCATGTGGGGTGGGATAAGAGGAATTTTCTAAAACAAGAAAGATTATATAAGGTCATATGTTCATGCCTCCTTTTTGAGACATTTGTTCCCCTCCCGCAAAAAGTTGGGGGAGATGTTTTCTGATCCTGAATAACATGAGATGGTTTGCAGAGGATTAATGAGACTCCCCGAAATCTCCAGAGACTTTTCAGGAGTTGTCAGTAGCTGCAGGAGGAAGGAGAGGATGAACAGGTTGCTTATTTGTAACTGTACAGATAGTTCCAGAGGACTGGAATTTTGGTTGCTAAGCAAAGTGGTCATTAAGTGAATCTGACCCAATTTTACAACCTTTTTGCAGCAGTCATTAAGTGAATCACTGCAGGTGTTAAGTGGACCACATGGTCGTTAAGTGAATCACACAGTTCCCCATTGATTTTGCTTGCCAGAAGCTGGCTGGGAAGGTCAAAAATAGCAATCACATGACCATGGGATGTTGCAAAGGTCATAAATGTGAACCAGTTGCCAGGTGCCCAAATCGTGATCATGTGACTACAGAGACACTCCAACAGTCGTAAGTGTGAGGACCAGTCGTAAGTAGGTTTTTTTCAGCACCGTCATAAGTTCAAACCATCACTAAACAAATGGTTGTTATGTGAGGATTACCTGTAGTTACTTGAGTGGTTCCTGCACCTGTGTTGAAGCCCATCAGAAACCTGTAGCTGAACATTTTTTGAAAGGAAGTAGACTCCTACTATGCTTGTTCCTGAATGCTATTCCCACTGTCCTCCCAGTGTTTTAATAATCACTTAATGATCACTTAGATAGCCAGTTTGGTTTAGTGGTTAAGGCACCAGGCTAGAAACCAGGAATCTGTGAGTTCTAGTCCCGCTTTAGGGACAAAGCCTTCTGGGTGACCTTGGGCCAGTGACTCTTAGCCCTAGGAAGCAAGCAATGGCAAATCACTTCTGAAAAGCTTGCCAAGAAAACAGAAGGGACTTGTCCAGGCAGTTGCCTTGAGTCAACCACTAACTTGAAGGCATAAAAAAAAGAGAGAAGAGAAGAGGTTAATGAACAACCTAAGGGAAAACAGTTATCGAAGCATGCTTATGAACAGGGAACGATGGGCATAACTGCTCTGCCGGCATCCATTTTTCTCTCACAGTGGAATCGACACAATGGGCTATCCAACCAGTTCAGGAGGTATCCCTAGTCACTTCCGGAGGAACAAGTACGGAAAAGTGACAGCTACAACAGAGTGGATCCTACCAAGAGAGAAAGCAAGCAACATACAAAAGGGAGAATCAAGACCCCTTCTTGGGGATCCAATCTTGAGTGGAGAATGATGATCAATCAGTTCTGGAGGGACCATATCCAAATCCATGCACGTTCACTGTAGTGAACATGATGAGATAAAAAAGACAATGCACCAT